>NC_090935.1:61124004-61459837 GCF_040938575.1 Ambystoma mexicanum | reverse complement strand
GAGGTGGCACTGATGGAAATGGTGGCTTGTGGGCAAAGGCAGATGGGCTTCCTTGATAGGAGTGCTTTGTCTTTGGAAGTGATACTGCTGGAATCGATGGCTTCCGGTGAGGAAGAGACTCATGGTTTGAAGAAAGGCATGAAGGACTTGCAAGACCTGAAGCAAAGTTGAAAGGTCCAGGAAGCTCAGTCACTGGGAGTGGACCCTTGTAAGTCTTTGAGGAGGGAGGCAGGCTGGTGCAACTTGCCTTAGACAATGGTAGAAGTTCTGTCAGCCTTTCTGCCGAGAGCGCACATGCGGAAGGTAAGGAAGTTGCTGGCTTCAGGAAATGTTCATGTTCAGCCATTAGAGAAGGTGGCGGCTGAGGTAGAGGTTCAGATCTTTTTCTGTCATCCATCTGGGAAAAGGCTTGGGGTTGAAAAAGATTAAGGTTTGACTGCACATATTCTACGCCTTGGATGCCTGGAAGTCCCATGGGTTGTACGAGGCTGGTGTTCCTGGTGACAGTCGTGTAGCCACTTTGTTGCACGTTGGATACAACAGCAGGGACGTTTGGCATACTGATAGGAGTGATAGACACAGTACTTGGTATTTCAGGCACACTCGCAGAAGGAGCAATAACAGACACATCTTGAACTGCAGCAGTCATTCCCTTCCTTTGGCTACTAGCACCCAACTGGTGCTTCTTGGCGGAATTCTGTTGCACAAGTTCTGTAGGTAATACGCCGGTCTGCACCACCCCCTGTGCACACCCAGGTGAGTGGTTCTGACTCACCACTTGGTCCAGCTTGATGACTCTGAAGCGGGAGCTGGCAAAAGTCTCAAAATCTGATGCTGCATCTTTTGGAGGCTCTGATGCTAAAGTGAAGCAGTTGGGAGAATCGTCTTGTGGAAAAGGCTGGCATTCTGATGCTCCTCCTGAAGCAAAAGAAAGGCATTCTAAACGTTCATCGACAGTAAATGTTTGGGATTCAGGAGGACTGTCTGGAGCAGTAGAAAATACAGCAGGATCTGATGGTGTAGACAGGTATACCTCTGATGTTGGAAGCGAAGCTAAGCAGGATACCGGTGTATCATGAACTGAAGGCAAACAAGCAATAGACTCTGGAACTGAAGACATGCACATATGATGGACTACCGGAGGCTCTCTGGCTGAAGGATGATCTTCTGGATGAGTCACTGTAGACAGGCAGGCCAGAGGAAGCTTTGAAGCGGAAGGCATGCAAGTTGGAGCCATCTCGGTAGCTGAATCCAAACATGTCAGGGTCTTTGGGACTAACCCCGTGCATGGTGGAGGCTCTTGATGAAATGTCAGACCTGGCAGTGGTTCATTGGTTGAAGACACGTGTACCAAAGATGACTGCAGGCCTGTGGATTGGATCATCGAAGAGTCAATGGTTGTAGGAGGACACACAGAAGTCTCAGAAGTTGATAGACACATTGGTGTCTCAGGAATGGAGGGCACCTTTAGGGTATTAGACTCCTTGGCTCCAGTAACCAAGGACTGAACTGTACCCTTGCGGTCCTTTTCCTTAGTGGGTGACACAGAGTCTCTTTCTTTGTGGAAGTCAAATTCAACCAGTGGAATCACCATAGTAAAGTCTCTGTTAATCAGGATTTCGTCAATTGTCCATTCCTCTGTCTTAGCTTCTGAAAGAGGCAGATTAACAATCAACAGTTCAGGATTCGCCTGCTGGTCTTTTGGTTCTGTATACTGTGGAATGAGTTCATCAGAACATGCAATCTGTACAGTCTCTGACTGTTTGTATTGATCAGAATTGGCAGAAGGAAGAGTGAACCCAGAGGTAAGATTGTCTTCCACATCAGCTTTAAACTCTACTTCAGTCTCAGCAGCTGTATCAAGAGCAGGACCTATGCCTAGTGTAGTGACCGAATCTGTGTATGCCACCTTTGTGTATTGTGTTTGGAGATCAGAAGCTTGTATGTGTGCTAGCTCAGAATTATGACAGACTGCTACACAGGAAACTTTAGGTAAAGGAGTGGCTTGTAAATCTTCAGCTAACTGCAATCCCTGATAATCAGCAGAACAATTGTTAGAAACTGTGCCCAGGTTGAGCGCTGTGCTAGAAGAAAGACTTTCACTTCCAATAAATCTAACATATTGGCAATTATCATGATTTACCAAAGTCTCTGCACTCAGGGGCTGAACTGTGTTCACTTCATCAACATCAATGGATAAAGTCTGAGGTGTATTCAGGAATGCGTGCAAGATCTTATTCTCCTCTTGTAAAGAAATGAATTCTTGTGTTAACTCCTCAAGCTTGGCTCTTAGTATGCCCTGCATTAACTGTACATCACTATCAGTAGGCACAGGGGGAGGCATAGTAGCATCAGGGCTGGATCCTGCACTAGCAATCTGGATGTGCACCGATTGTGCACTGTCCTCTACTGCTATCAGGTTCTGAGATTTATACTTTCTCATACTAACTTGGTCTGTGTTACCCTTAAGCAAACTATTGACCTTAGACCTCTTGACATTAGGGACTACCGTATGTACTTGTGCAAAGAAGTATTTGGACTGAGGGTAGAAAACAGAAGTTATGCAAGGAACCCCTCCATTCTTTATGTTTGTACCATGAAACTGTTCTATCTGAGGTGAAGCACAACTGAAATCATGGGTTTCAACAACCGAGGTACTCTTGTCTAATAAGTCTGACAGTGTGTTGTTTTCTACGGTTAAGGCTTGCGCTGACATAGAATCGGGATCAGAACAAAAGATCGAACTAGGATCAGGCAATGTAGGATGAGCCATCCTATGGGAAAAGTACTCTGCTCGTAAATGCCCATTCGTGACAAGGAGTTCATTTAAACCAAGACTAGTGATTTGATTGTCACAGGTAAATGTAGGGGAAGCTTTCTGTACAAACTTGTTAGAGGCCTTGCTGCCTTTCTTTCTTAAACTTGCCATATTCAATGGGAATTTTGGGCTGGTCATTCTGTCAGGATTAGTCCTGCGAATACTAAGGCAGCGAATATGGCAAGGGTAATGTGCACATAGGAACAACGACTCATGTATGCTAGAAGCCAGGAGTGCAAACAGAGTGTGATATTAAACCCAATATGTGAAAAGGGATGTGGGGTAAGCACCTGACCGCGAGGAAAGTCGGCAAGCGCCTTACCCCCAATTGCTGTTACAGGTACTGACAGCGCTAAACCCACGTAGAGGGCAAGCAATGACAGGATCTGTGAACTATTACTCTGATGGTATCAAATAAGGGAACTAAAGAACTGTACTCACAAGGACGAGAATAAACCTCTTGAACGTCAGCTAGCCCATGAATCCTGTTGATGAACTGGGACCCCGAGAGGCTAGAACAGCAATGGGAGAAGTAGGAAGGTTCAGAGGGCACGGCTGTAGGTTGCCAGGGAGAGGTAGACTGTAGAACAGGGGGGCCCAAGAGGACAAGGGCTGAAGGCAGCCGGAGCGAGGCAGGCTGCAGGGCAGGGAGCCCAGAGGACAAGGGCGGAGGCTGGAATGCAGCAGAGCGTGATCCGCTGTTAGGTGGGGAGCCCGACAGGGCAAGGAAGGTTCAGAGGGCACGGGTTGTAGGTTGCCAGGGAGAGGTAGACTGTAGAACAGGGGGGCCCAAGAGGACAAGGGCTGAAGGCAGCCGGAGCGAGGCAGGCTGCAGGGCAGGGAGCACAGAGGACAAGGGCGGAGGCTGGAATGCAGCAGAGCGTGATCCGCTGTTATGTGGGGAGCCCGACAGGGCAAGGGTGAAGGCTGGAAGGCAGCCGAGAGTGATCCGCTGCAGAAAACTAAATACCTAAGTTGAAATAGTGATAACAAATAGTGAGGAAAACATAAGCATTCACACAGGAGCTAGCTAACAACCGCACACCACACCTAAAATCAAATGGGAATATAAATGCAGAAGTGCTAAGGAAAACCTGGGATGGATCCCAAAAGAAGTAAGGATCAGGAGCAGGGAAAAAGCTAAATAACCAATGCAAACTTCTCCCTATCCTTCCAAGGAAAAGACAGGAAGCTAAAGAGGAAGGCTAAGGCATACGGGTTAACAGCAGCAAAGGACAGAGTCAAAGAAATACCAACTGGTCTGCATTAGAAAAGGGAAAGCACTGAGAAATGCTGCCTGTAAACAGAGGAAGGAAAAAAGGGAAACAAAGGTGCAGAAATCAATTAGAGCATGAATCAGAGATTCAGAGCGGAGGGAACAAGAAAACAGGAACCAGGACCTAGGTAAAAGGGCAAGGAACAGTGAACAAGGGACTAGTCAAAAACAGGAACACTGCAAACGATGACCAGCGCTGGACTGAAGTGAGGCTGTGGCTTTTAAAGCTGCTAAACGAGCACACGCCTCAGGTGTGCTGACTGCTGCACCTGCAGCCACAGGTGTTGCTTATCCTCCACCCAACCTAGTCCTGCAAGGGTGGAGGTGGAGCAGGGGGCCAGGCATTCTGGGAAACACAGTCATTTGGTTAAAGAAGCATGCTGGCTGCCAAAGACCTGGAATGGATCCGGAAGGGAAGTAGTTTGGAAAATAGGGATTTTGCGCTCCCAATTCATTACAGCACTGTGGCATTAGGTTCGGAGGAAATGTCCAGCAAGGAATAAGCCCCAAAACATGCCCCCAAGTGGCGGGAACGGGAGCGAAGGGAGCGAGTCGTGACAGTTCTTAGTAGCCACTGAAGGATCTGATGCTCTGGTTCTCAATTTCTCAAATTGCAGGGTTTGCCCAACTTGTATCACTTGACCCGTATCCCACTTCTGGCACCATCTGTGAGGGCATCTTGGAGTACGGCACAGACAAAAGATTCAGAGCTCAAAACAAACACTATTAACTTAACTGTCAGGATGGAAAAACACCTATTTTACCCTACACTATGGTGGGATTTCCCTACCAAACCAAAACTAAGGAAAGTCAAAGTCAATAAGTTCAGTTTAGGAATGTATCTGTGTCCAAAACCTATACTTGCCCTCACAACTCATTTTATACAACATGCAGGGCTGTCAGTAATCAGAAAAATAGTGTTCAATATAATGTTCAGAGCATGCTTCAGTTCATAGCAGCTCCCTTCTCCAAGTATAAAGCAGTTCTAATAAAAATTCTGAAGATTGCCTTGAGTTTCTGTCAGTGCCAGGCCTTACCTTTGCGTCCTTTGTTTTCTTTTTGGTGAAAATAGGTCTACTATCCGCACAATAAACAAACAAACAAGCCATCTTCCCGCGTGGTTTCGAAAAGCAGGTTGGTAACCTCTGGGACAATAGCCAAAATGAGGAAAAAAAACCTGAAGGGAAAAAAACCTCAGAAATATCACCAGTCCAAACAGCAACAAGAAGTGCAGGTAAATCCACGATTGAGGCACTCCTGGGATCAAACAGCAAGGCGTGGGAGACCGGTCAAATGGCAAACACGTCCGGAAGCAAACTCTGAGGAAAGGTTAGCAAGGCGGAAGGCATGAATCAAGAAAAGAGAAGAAATGGAGAATGGGTAAAGTCAAGGCAAGGAAGAAGGAAACAAATGCCACAGAAGTAGTGTTCCGGACTGGAACACTGGAAACAGAAACACTGCCATGATGGTAGGAGCAACAGAACGGTTTATAGTCATAAAGTCGAATGAAATAATATCGAAAGTCATAATGTCTAAACCAAAAAGTCGGAGAAAAAAATGTCAATTTTTTTTGGTTGTTTTTTGTTCGAAATGGGGGGATTCCCTCCTAACCCCCCTTTTTTTTACCCCTTTCTTTTACCCCCGGAACCCAAAATAAATATGTACATTAAAAAATTAAAAATTCGACATTATTGTTTAGATATTTTTGCAATTCGATATTATTTTTTCGACATTATGACTGCACACCCAACAGAACCACTATAGCTTCCATGATGGGATGGCAATGATCAGGAAATTAAGCATTACAGCCGCCGAGCTAGTGAAGACCCTGAAAAGGTCAGAACCGCCAGCCTGAATGGCGGTGGGTCAGGTGAGGAATAACAGTTTCAAAGTGATATAAAGTTGAGAAATACTCAGGGTTCTCTTCCCCAAGTTTCAAAACTGTCAGGTTTCTTGATTGTCGTGAAGAGTATGAATACCTCCGTCCACAAGTATTGCAGAGAGAGAATACAAGATTACTCCCTATGCAATCATTGAGGCCACAGGTGGGTGATCCTCGAAGACCGGAACCGCGGAACATTGATAACCCCAAGACTGCTGTAAAGGAAAGCGTTAATTAGCACCAGATGAGCACAATATAAGTAGGAAGACTTGGATATATAACAACCGCTTACCTAGTCAGGGAGATGGAGTGGCTGTACCGACTGGGGCTTGGTATATTATTCCGTGGGAGGGACACATGAGCTGGTTCCCACGATAACAGAGGGGTTGGAGCAATGGCCTGGGTGCAAACCCCAGCCGACCTGCCTGTAGAGAGTTCAGATGGACCAGAACCAGAGACCTGAAGATCCGATGTAGAAAAGACAGAGAAACGCCAAATCCAAGAAGGGTAATCCAAAGCAGTTCGAGTTACAATCCAAGGTCAGATGATCCGTCGAGGTAGCAAAACCAAAGAGCAAAACCAGAGCAAGTCCGTGGAGAAGTCAGAGTCATAAATCTGTGAAACAGGTCAGTCTTGATCGCCGTACAGAGCTCTAGTGAACAGCTGTGAAGCAAGGATTTGCGGGCAGTTCAATGTTTAAATAGAGGACGCCTCCGTGTCACGTGACCCGTGAGGGAAACAGATAAGCACATCACATGACCCGCGACGGAGACACATGACCGCGAGTTCCGTGTCACAGATCGCGGAAGCGGCTGTACGCGAATACCGTCTTGCAGGCGCCATGGGAAACGCCAACGAAGGAACGGGGTGTTCCATGTGCTTATGCCGCGTTTGTGCGCCCGAATGCCGATGCGGTGGCCCCGGGGGTGAACCTGCTCACCTGACACCCTCCCGCTGTGAATTGTAGAACGGGAGGCTGCAGGTAGTGTGAATGTAGTGTGACCCCTGTATGCCTTAGATGCCTGTGTATGGTGCAGGGTGGAAGGTGAGGTGAGCGTGACAAAAACACAGTTCGACACACAAAATATCCTGAGGCAACGTCCTCAAGACAAAGAAACAATTCCAACCCAGGGATCCCTTGACCAAGACGGAATATCAGTGATGTATTCATATGAGGGTGTTTCCTGATAGGAATACATAATGTTCCGTGCCCCTCTATGGACGTCTGTATATTGCTGATCTTTGTAGCACAAAAAGGTTTTGGTTCAAACTGATATATCATTTGAGTTCACATTTTTAAAGTTAATTTCCGAAAGTTACCCTCACTTTGAGAAATAATAAACATTGGGTTCTCTGGCCTTGGCATTCACCTTGAAGTTTGACATTCATTGGCCTCTTTATATTTATATATAATGCTTTTGTAGAAATAACATAGTTGAAAGTTGGTTGCAATATACAGGCCGATTCATGGAATAAATGTGCGTCGAAAATCTCTGCGCAAGCATGTGTTTAAATGGATTTCTGAACTCTGTCCTGGAGGGGCAGAGGTTCAGAAGGCCAGCCAAGTTTCTTGGAACAGGGTAACCTCTGGACAAGCCAGACCAATCAAGGTAGCGATCGCGGCGGTCAAGACAAGGTCTCAAGAGGGGTGAGGGTGACTGAAAGCCTGCAAAGAGCACACAAAGCAAGGACACTTACAAATTACTCCAAGCAGGTGTTATATTAAAAATATAGACACATTTATTACAAGGCCTTTGTAACATTGACCGTAGCGAGAAATTACAATAAAACTCAAGTAAACCAACACATCACAATCAAATACAATATATATACAATTACCAACAAGTCTAACGAGTTAGACGCACGAAATGTGCAGACCACCTAGATGGGGAGGAAAACAGGCAGTGCGAATATTAGTTAGACCCAGTCAGCCTTCAGAGGCACCTAACTAGAAGGATGTCCGAGCCCTACGAAGAGTGGAGCCTTGTGCTCAAAAGTACCTGCACACGCGGGTGCCAACGGGCAATGGGGAGTCAATTTGGTGAACAAATGAAGATGAACAGAGCTCCGCGACTCAAGCGCAGCCTCCACGGTGGGCAGAAGCAGAGCGCGAGTACAGAAAGGTGTGCTGTTTGACACAGTGGGGAAAAGCTATGGGCTACTGCAGGAGGGCGACCAGTTCCTAGCAATGCTACTCACCGGTCCCCGATGCAGGCAGACCCAGGCTTCTCCGCGTCAGTTTCAGTGCTGGCAGGTTCAGATACGAGCAGGGGACGTCTCGGCGTCGTGTAGATTCCGCGGCAGCAGAAGTTAGAGTTGAGGATGTCCCAAACGCAGTAAACCCGCACAGTTTGTTACCACAGCAGGGCAACGGAGCGGCTGTGTGTATTTCAGCCCAATGTACACTGCTCACTTCAGACCTGGGAATGCCAAGTGTACGAATCGTGTGAGAGTGGCAAGGACTCGTAATACAGCAGCAACCTGACGGCGGTTACAGAGCAAGACTCCTGGGTAGGCTGGTCAATCCACTGGATGGCCCAGAGACACTTCCGAAGGCTTACGTGCAGGAGATGGTGAAGATGCCGAGAATAGTTGTTCCCACTATTCCAAAGGGTCGAAGTACCAGTACAGGCCTTCTCGTTCGATCAGAGGTAGAAAGGGTTTCACAAAGCGACAGCGGTGCAGAGGAGCAGTCCTTCAGCGGGTCACCAGCGATTCCTCGGTTCAGCCTTGTAGTTGCAGGATACTTGGCTCCTGTATTCCTTCGTTCGTGAGAACTCCGGAGATCGACATGGTAGTGGTGTTTCCAGCCTCCTCTTATCCACGGTTCCCTTCGCGCCAAAACGGAGAGGACCCAATGGGAGATCTGCTCACAAAACAATAACACCATACGTGGACCTATCACGGACCACGGTGGTCCCAGGCATTCACGACACACTAGACTCTCTGGCACCCAGGATGTGTATTGGGACCAGACATCCCAGCCCACATCCTGGAGGCACACACAAGGCCTGTAGAAGCCCACAAAAGCATCTGTGTTTCGCGGGAAAGAACATGTCCAAATAAGGAAGGCCCCAGGTCGGCTCGACCTGGGGAAGGTGAAGGGGGCAAGACGGTCAGCGGAAAGGACAAAGAGCCTCGTGGTCTGGCCATATTGGAAGCCAGGCCACCATTTTGGGCTAAGCGCGAAAAACGCACTTAACAGCCAAAAGGAGCTCAAAACACAAAGAAACAATCGCTGCCACCAGTCCCGTCCGTGATTCACTTGCACCGTTCATTAACAATCCAAAGAGAGTGTCTAGGGCCTGTAGAAGACTAGAGACCCAAGAGAGCAGTAACTTAGCTTACAGTCCCTCTTGTGCCATGTTGCGCGAAAGCTGCAACATAATAAAAGAACTACGGAAAACAACGTTTCCCGGTACTGACTGTCTTAAGGGCATGTCAGTTTCCCCGTAAGAATGGAGCGAAAGCCCAGAGGAGTGCAGCAGAAGGCTGCACTTCTCTGGCAAAGTCTAGATCATGGTGAAAACAACAGCAAAAAGTTTAGGGGTTGCCACATGGAAGGAAAATTACCCACAATTAGGAAATCTTTCCTAACACTCGCCCCTCCCAGACTATGGACATGGGGAACTAATCCACCCCTGGATGAGTCTCTTGTGCAGGTCGGTTAAACATTCTGGACAACCCATCAGCATTGCTATGTTGGACACTTGGCCTATGCTCAATAGTGAAGTCAAAGCCTTGTAGACTTATGGACCAGCTAAGCAACTTTGGATTCTCTCCCTTCATGTTCATCAGCCACTTTAAGGGCTTATGGTCAGTTTGCACAGTGAAGCTGGTCCCATAGAGGTAGGGCCTCAGCTTCCGTAGGGCCCATACAACAGAGAAACATTCTTTCTCCACTGTGGACCATCTGAGCTCTCGGTCCTTAAGCTGGCGACTAATAAAACAAATAGGGTGTTCCTTACCCTTCTCATCTACTTGCGATAGTACAGCTCCTATCCCAGTGTCAGAGGCGTCCGTCTGCACAATAAAAGATCTTTGATAATCAGGGGCCCTGAGGACAAGGGCCTGGCACAAGGAGTATTTAAAGCCATTGAAGGCCTTCTCACACTCGTCGGTCCAGGTTACCTTCTTGGTTTTCTTCGGAGCGGTGAGGGCAGTCAGAGGGGCAGCTATGGTGCCATAGTCTGCCATGAAGTTGCAGTAATACCCCGTGAGTCCTAAGAAGGCCCTCACTTGGGTCTGTGTAGTGGGGGTAGGCCAGTCTTGTACTGCTTGTACTTTACTGGGAAGAGGCTGTATCCTCCCTCCACCTACTTCATGTCCAAGGTAAACCACTGAGCCTTGTCCAATCTGGCATTTACTAGCCTTTATGGTCAAGTGTGCTTTCTGAAGAGCCTGGAGCACAATCCCGAAGTGTTTCACATGGTCTTCCCAGGTGGCACTGAAAACTGCTATATCGTCCAGATATGCAAGACGGAATTCGTCCAACCCATTCAACACATGATTCACAAGCTTCTGGAAAGTGGCAGGTGCATTCTTCAACCCGAACGGCATTACCCTGAATTGGTAAAGACCGTCTGGAGTAGAAAACGCTGTCTTCTCCTTGGCATGTTCTGCTAAAGCTATTTGCCAATAGCCAGCAGTGAGGTCAAACGTGCTGAGGTACTTGGAGGCACCCAAGGTATCCACCAGCTCATCTGTTTGAGGCAAGGGGTGTGCATCTGTCTTGGTGACAGCATTCAGAGCCCTGGAATCCACGCAGAACCTCAATTCAGAAGTGCCTGCCTTTGGAACCAAAACCACAGGGCTGGACCAAGGACTACTAGAGGGTTCATTCACCCAAAGGTCTAACATCTTGTTGACCTCGGTCTTAATGTAAGACCGTACTTTGTCTGACATCCTGTATCCCCTACTTTTGGTAGGTACACTGTCTCCTGAGTCTATGTTATGTTTGCACCAATGTGTCAAACCAGGTGACTGTGAAAACAGGGGGGAAAACTGCCTAAGCAAATTTTTCACCTCATCCTGCTGATCAGAAGTCAGGTGAGGGGCCACTCGGACACCCTCAAAGGAGCTATCTGAAGGACCGCTTTGGAACAGGTCGGGAGAGGTTCAGAATCCTCTTCCTCAACATCTGAAGCCAATAGCAGTGCTGCGATTTCGACTCTTGGGACGAAAGCCTTCAGCCTATTTACGTGGAACACTTTTGGAGCCTGTCCAGGCCTTCCAAGGTCCACTAAATAGGCAACCTCACCCAGGGGCTCCACCATTGTGTAAGGGCCGGACCATTTGTCCTGTAAAGCTTGAGGCCTTATGGGATTCATGATCAGGACTTGCTGTGCTGACCAGGTGTAAAGTTGATGAGGGAAGCTTTCTGGTCGTACCAATGTTTCACCAGCGCTTGTCCTGCCTTCAATTTATCACTAGCCAAGCCCATCAGGAGTACCATCTGTTTTCTGAGCCCCAGCACATAATCTACTACGTTGGTAGTAACAGGGGAAGTGGGCATCTCCCATCCTTGTTTGACTATGGCTGCGGGTCCCCGTACAGGATGACCAAACAGAAGTTCGAAGGGGCTGAAGCCAACACCCTCCTGCGGTACCTCTCGGTAGGCAAACAGTAAACATGGTAAAAGAAGATCCCATTTTCTTCTCTGAGGTTCTTCCAGAGCCCCGATCATGCTCTTTAACGTTCTGTTGAAACGTTCCACCAGACCATTGGTCTGGGGGTGGTATGCAGAAGAGAACTTGTAGGTGACCCCACATTCTTTCCACATAGCCTGCATATACTTTGACATAAAGTTGCTGCCTCTGTCAGACACAACTTCTTTAGGGAAGTCAAGCCTAGTAAAGATGCCAAGTAACGCTTTTGCAACTGATTTGGCAGTTACAGTTTTCCATGGAATAGCCTCAGGATATCTGGTAGCATAGTCGACTAGCACCAAGATAAACCTATTGCCTGAGGATGTCTGCGGGTTAAGGGGACCAACGATGTCGATCCCTACCCTTTCGAATGGTATTCCCACAACTGGGAGTGGTACCAATGGAGCTTGAATTGTTGAGCCACTCTTACCAGATAACTGGCAGGAGGCACAACTTCTGCAGTGACTTTCTACTTGCACCCCCATCTTGGGCCAGTAGAAGTGCATGGATAAACTTTGCTTGGTCCTCTTAATACCAAGGTGACCAGCAAGGGGCACTTCATGTGCTAGCTGCAGGAGGAAGGGTCTTACAGCAAGGGGAACCACCAACCTCCTATGGTCTCCTTCTGTAGACTCTGTGGGCTCACTATACAGGTGTCCAATTTCCAATAAATCTGATGCGTCCCAGGAGGTTAACTCTCAAGATGGGAGCAGGCCTGTCTCCTTAGGCCTTCCAGAGATGGGCACTCAGGTTGGCCTTTACTGAATTCTTCCCTGTCAGGACCGCCTTCTACTAACAAGTCTTTTAGTTCAGGATGGTCGTTGGGGTCAAATACTTCAGGCATCGCCACCTCCTCGTCAGGCCCGGGCTATTGACCAACTTCCTCCACTGCAGTGGTAGGCGAGTTCGGGGGAATGTTCTCTTTCCCTCGTCTTGACTTTCTTACTCCTTTCGCCTTGGGTTTCCCGTTTAGCTGGGGCGGCGTATTGGTCTTGGCCAATGCTGCCCGTGTTTGAGACAGTGTGCAGGGTCTGTCGGCAGTGTCTCCTACGAGCCCTAAAGTTCTGAGATTGTTGCCTAACAAGACCTTTCCTGGGACGTTTCTCTGAATGCTCACTGGAATCCTGACTGCTTTACCATTTAAAGTAAGATTTACAGGTATTACTGGAAACATGCAAGGTGGGCCATCAGCCAACTTAGTGGGCATCAGAGTAGCTCTGGCAACTTCGTCTGAGTCTACCAAGGTAGATTCCACTACAGTTCGACTGCACCCACTATCCCTAAGAGCTGGAGTATCTACTCCATTGGTCAGCACACTGTCTTTAAAGTAGTGCTTGGTATTATCTGGAATCCTAGCATAAGCCTCTGTCACTTTAGGCTCCCAGGAACCCAGGGAAACTAAAACTACCTCAGCTTCTATCCCACTGGGGAAGGAGTGTGAGGAGAAGGATGCTCCTGTAATCTCTTCTTCCTCGTAGGAGGAGAAGGCCAGATTAGCGGAGTGGACCCCCAAAGGTTTAACCTTACACCGGGGATACCCCTTCACGTGGTCAGTTGCTCCAAAGCAAAACAAGATCCATTGGGTCTGTTTACATAGGGAGGCTTATTGTAACCAGAGTTCTGTTTCGGAGGCTGACCTCCACTACCCTGTGAGTTCTTTTGTGTCTTACCCTTATTTTTCTTTTTGTGGCCCTTTTGAGAAGAAGATTTATCAGATTCTCCACCCTCCTTATCTTTGGACTTTTTCCCTTCCTCCTGCTTACCAGGATGAGTTCTGTCCTTATGGGACACTCGATGTGACACCCATAAATCTGCGTCAATGGCAAGCTTCTTAGGATCTATCTCCTTCGAATCGGCCAAATGCTGCTTAAGCTCCGGGGAAGAAGATGCAAAAATATGTTCCAGCATGACAAGACTTATCATGCCTTCAAAGGTAAAAACCTTATAACCTTCGACCCAGCCAGTCAAGTTTTTTAAGGATTCAGTTACATAAGATACCCAAGTACCACCTTCTTTTTTCTTATACTCTCCGAGTATTAAATATTGGGCAGGAGTCTTTCCAAACTTTAAAATGAGAGTTTGCTTTAACATTGCAAAATCCGCTCGCTCAGCCTTCGACATTTCCATAATGGCACTACAGCCACAATGGGGCAGTCTGCTGAGTAACCAGGCAATCTTATCAGCATTGTCAACTTGTTGAACTTCACATGCATACTCAAACGTATTCAGCCAGTCCATAATGTCATTCTTTTCCTCATACACACTGAGCAGATCTTTTGGAAACCGTGGATGAGAGAAGGCCCCAGAACCATGTCCAGGACCATTGGATCCATTTGCAACCTGAAGCTTGGCCAGTTCCAAATGATGATCCCTGTCTTTCTGTTTTTCTGCCTGTTCGATTTTTAGCTTAGCCATACTGAAAACAAGCTCCTTCTGCCTAAACAGCAGCTCTTGCTTCTTGAATTCAAGCATGGCCTCCTCATCAACACTGGCAGAGGAAATATTAGACATCTCATCCTCCCTGTCCTCGTGGTCGCGGTGGACCAGTGCAGCGGCAGAACCGTCGGTTCTACCAGTGAGAGCAGCCCCACCTCCTTCCGCACTGTCCTCAGAAGTTATAGCGTCAAGCTGCGCTTCTTGTCACGCTACGATTCTTTGGATCATATCCAATTTGGTGCCTTGAGAGGAGACACATCTCTCCGCACACATCTTTTTCAATGTTTCGGATTTAGAAGCATTTAAAGTTAACAAGGTATTTGTTTCCATACTGATAGATAGGACTATGGCCTTTTAAAAGTTATACTACGGCAATTCACTACGTGTCCTGGTAGGAAAAGCTTGAAATGCCTTCGCTCGTGCGTAACACTGGATACCTTCAGTCGTATCCCACCGCAGTACACCAATTTGTTAAGATGGAGTTCTGAACTCTGTCCTGGAGGGGCAGAGGTTCAGAAGGCCAGCCTAGTTTCTTGGAACAGGGTAACCTCTGGACAAGCCAGACCAATCAAGGTAGCGATCGCGGCGGTCAAGACTAGGTCTCAAGAGGGGTGAGGGCGACTGAAAGCCCGCAATGAGCACACAAAGCAAGGAGACTTACAAATTACTCCAAGCAGGTGTTATATTAAAAATATAGACACATTTATTACAAGGCCTTTGTAACATTGACCGTAGCGAGAAATCACAATAAAACTCAAGTAAAACAACACATCACAATCAAATACAATATATATACAATTACCAACGAGTCTAACGAGTTAGACGCACGAAATGTGCAGACCACCTAGATGGGGAGGAAAACAGGCAGTGCGAATAATAGTTAGACCCAGTCCGCCTTCAGAGACACCTAACTAGAAGGAAGTCCGAGCCCTACGAAGAGTGGAGCCTTGTGCTCAAAAGTACCTGCACACGCGGGTGCCAACGGGCAAAGGGGAGTCTCCTCGAGGGAATCAGGCAGTTCAGTTCGGTGAACAAATGAAGATGAACAGAGCTCCGCGACTCAAGCTCAGCCTCCACTGTGGGCAGAAGCAGAGCGCGAGTACGGAAAGGCGTGCTGTTTGACACAGCAGGGAAAAGCTATGGGCTACTGCAGGAGGGCGACCAGTTCCTAGCGATGCTACTCACCGGTCCCCGATGCAGGCAGACCCAGGCTTCTCCGCGTCAGTTTCAGTGCTGGCAGGTTCAGATACGAGCAGGGGACGTCTCGGTGTCGTGTAGATTCTGCGGCAGCATAAGTTAGAGTTGAGGATGTCCCAAACGCAGTGAACCCGCACAGTTTGTTACCACAGCAGGGCAACGGAGCAGCCGTGTGTATTTCAGCCCAATGTACACTGCTCACTTCAGACCTGGGAATGCCAAGTGTACAAATCGTGTGAGAGTGGCAAGGACTCGTAATACAGCAGCAACCTGACGGCGGTTACAGAGCAAGACTCCTGGGTAGGCTGGTCAGTCCACTGGATGGCCCAGAGACACTTCCGAAGGCTTACGTGCAGGAGATGGTGAAGATGCCGAGAATAGTTGTTCCCACTATTCCAAAGGGTTGAAGTACCAGTACAGGCCTTCTCGTTCGATCAGAGGTAGAAAGGGTTTCACAAAGCGACAGCGGTGCAGAGGAGCAGTCCTTCAGCGGGTCACCAGCGATTCCTCGGTTCAGCCTCGTAGTTGCAGGATACTTGGCTCCTGTATTCCTTCGTTCGTGAGAACTCACGAGATCGACATGGTAGTGGTGTTTCCAGCCTCCTCTTATCCACGGTTCCCTTCACGCCAAAACAGAGAGGACCCAATGTGAGATCTGCTCACAAAACACTCACACCATACGTGGACCTATCACAGACCACGGTGGTCCCAGGCATTCATGACACACTAGACTCTCTGGCACCCAGGATGTGTATTGGGACCAGACATCGCAGCCCACATCCTGGAGGCACACACAAGACCTGTAGAAGCCCACGAAAGCATCTGTGTTTCGCAGGAAAGTACATGCCCAAATAAGGAAGGCCCCAGGTCGGCTCGACCTGGGGAAAGTGAAGGGGGCAAGACGGTCAGCGGACAGGACAAAGAGGCTTGTGGTCTGGCCATATTGGAAGCCAGGCCACCATTTTGGGCTAAGCGCGAGAAATGCGCTTAACCAGCCAAAAGGAGCTCAAAACACAAAGAAACGATCGCTGCCACCAGTCCTGTCCGTGATTCACTTGCACCGTTCGTTAACAATCCAAAGAGAGTGTCTAGGGCCTGTAGAAGACTAGAGACCCAAGAGAGCAGTAACTTAGCTGCAACATGATAAAAGAACTACTGAAAACAATGTTTCCCGGTACTGATTGTCTTAAGGGCATGTCAGTTTCCCCGTAAGAATGGAGCGAAAGCCCAGAGGAGTGCGGCGGAAGGCTGCACTTCTCTGGCAAAGTCTAGATCATGATGAAAACAACAGCAAAACGTTTAGGGGTTGCCACATGGAAGGAAAATTACCCACAATTAAGAAATCTTTCCTAACAGCGTGCGAAAGCGTGCGAATCGCAGCGCAAGTGCAAAAATCGCAGTGCAAGCGTGCAAAATCCGCGCACATCGATTCATGGAAGTCCGTGCGCGTGTAAAATCTGGGATGTGCGCTAAAATTCTGCGTGGCGCACGCGGGCGCACACGTCATCAAACGGCGTGCAATACGCGCACAGCGAAAGCAGACATAGTGCGGCGCACACAACAAAAGTACAACACGTGGCGTAACACGCGGAATGGGGAACAACGCGTGAAAATGTTGGTGTTACGGGGGAAGTACAGGAGGCAAATGCGCAGAACGCCCAGACGCGCGCCTACATGTATTCATTGAATCGAACAGGGCAAACGCGTGCGCCAAGAAAGACGCGCTAATCCGGAAACACGTACGCCAGCAGGAAGCAGGCGTACGCGGACCCGCGCAGCATAAAAGTGCGCGCAAATAACAATCAAGCTCAGACGCTACGATGAATATACCGTTCCTCGCAGCAGTGGTCGTGGGACACCGCAGGAGGAGGAGGATAGTCAGGCCCAGAATTTTTACACCCAGGACCAGCCTTTTTGGGATTCCTGATGACCAGGTGTATGGGAGGTACAGGTTTCCACCTCACATAATACTCGACCTGGTGAGTGAGTGGGAGGATGACCTCACATCACCCACCCTGTGCTCCCAAGCACTGAGCCCCTTGGAAAAGGTGCTCAATGTACTGCACTTCTTGGCCACTGGTTCATTTCAGCGGACAAGTGCCATAGTGGGGGGGTGTCACAGGCAACGCAGTCATGCTGCCTACACCAGGTGTTGGCCATCATGACTGCACGCCCATCAGTCCGCAGGCACATATACCTACCCAGAACACCTGCAGAAAGTCAGGCTGCCGTCCAGGATTTTTATGGAGTGGCACACTTCCCCAAAGTGCTAGGTGCCATTGATTGCAACCATGTGGCTCTATGTCCTCCCAGGGCAACTGAGCACATCTATAGAAACCGCAAGCACTGGCATTCCATCAACGTGCAGGTAGTATGTGATGCCAAGGGAATCATCACCTCAGTATATGCCAACTATCCAGGGTCCACCCATGACAGTTTCATTTACAGAATGTCAACCCTAAACCGGGACCTAGAAGCTGGGCGGGATGGCGATACATGGCAAATGGCTGCTTGGTGAGTATAAATGCCACTGCACATGCATGCATGCCAGATACTGAGTAATGTCACAACCCCACTAATGATACCCATCATCACCTCGCCAGGGGACAGTGCCTACCCTCTGAGCACCCACCTGATGACACCAATTCGGAACCCCACCACACCACCCGAGGTAAGATACAACACAGCCCATATTGCAACCACGGGCATAATGGAGCGCACATTCGGAGTGCTCAAGTCACGCTTTCGCTCCCTTGACCGCTCTGGTGGGCAGCTGCTATATGCGCCCCCAGTAGTGTGCAGGATCATAGTGGCAGCATGTGTCCTGCACAATGTTGCAACCTGCCGGGGCCTGCCGGTGGACATGGTGGTGCCCCCACATCCCCAACCACATGTATGGCTGCTGCGCATGGGAGGGGAAAGAGCACGTGGTGAGGCAGCCCGAACGCAGCTGGTGGCCAATTACTTCAACTAAAATCACACCCCTGTGGAGTGCACACAGCCCTGGTACATATCAGCTGACAATCAATGATGATGACATAAGAGACAGTCAACTGTCACAACCATACCAGCCTGAGATTGGTCACCTGGAAGTGTTACATTGTGTGCATCCCTACCTACCGAAAGACAACCAATGCTGTGCCACAATAAGACACACATTCATGCTGCATGAATGACTACCCCCTTGCAAAATACAACATGAAAACAGCGCCATGTCACCCAACGCCTCCCCATCTCCGCTACCCAACACAGCATGGCATGTCATGCAATGTGAAAGCAAACAAAGTGTTAGGCAGAAACCTGTGCAGTTCCCTTAGGGACCACTGCAAAACATTTAGGACTACAGGTGGTTGGCAGTAAACCCAATTGGTAGCAGTCTGTACCACCCAGATTTACCTGGTAGCTGTGGCTGAGCAGTCAGACTTCTCTCAAGATGAGTTAGGCAGTATATAGAGTATACACAATAGGTACAGAGATACAGTAGCACAAGCAAACACTGACCAGAGCTTTGGTATAAAAGTATATAATTATTTATTTAAAGACACACTTGTAAATTACACTAGCACAAAGAGGTGTAAATAAATTCAACACACAGTCACTATTATATATATATACAACCCTAATTACTTATTAGACAAGTCTTAATGAGAAACACCACTCATTTTCAGACAGAGGTGAGCGCTTAACATAAGATGGCACTCTAATAAGTTATTAAAAAGGGAGGGAAAAAGGCAGAGTTATGAAAGCACACAAATTTCAATACTTTTGAAAGAACCACAGTGAGGCAGGTTAGGCAAAGTCTACTGGAGAGCAAGGAAGTTCAAATGCCAGGCCTACTCTTAGAGAGAGCAAGCGAAATTTGGCCAGGATCACACAGTGGGGTTATGCCCAAAGAGTCTTTGTAAATAGTTCACAAAAAGATTGAGATCAAGTCAGGAAAAGTTAGTTAACAGGTCCCAGGCTAACCCAGGTTAGAAAGTCGAGGATTTACTGTCACCCCGAACGATCTGTCGCAAGGGAAGCCAGGTGGGACACAGTTCCTGAAAGTGGGAAGAACGCACCAGCGGGGGCAGTTGTTCCTGGCAGCGGGTGCAAGTTGGTGTTTCGTCCAGAGGAAGAGGAGGTCTCGACGTGGAGGAAAGCTGAAGGTCGTTGCACTGCCAGGGAAGAATCCAGCCGCGGAGTTTCCCGGTTACAAGGTACCACCCTTTTCTCTGCGGTAGTGGTAAACCATGGTATTCCGGTTCCGGGGTGCTTGGCACAGGCAAGGCGGCCATAAGATGTCCAGGAAGGCGAAAAGACGGGCAAACTGGTTATCCCCACCACTCAATGGAAGAAGACACTCTGGACTGGAGATCTCCTCTGTCCTCGGGAAAAGTGGTGAGACGGTTCAGCAGGGCTCCACCGGTGGTACGTTGTTGCAGGTCGGCTCGGCTTCTCCCTCCTCGGATTCTTTAGGTCCTGTTGCGACTTCAGAAGTTCCAGTCCCCAAAGCCCTGCTTTTATGCAGAAAACCCCCATTCA
The DNA here is from genome assembly GCF_040938575.1 of Ambystoma mexicanum. Classification (NCBI taxonomy): domain Eukaryota; kingdom Metazoa; phylum Chordata; class Amphibia; order Caudata; family Ambystomatidae; genus Ambystoma; species Ambystoma mexicanum. Next base: position 61,440,056 of record NC_090935.1, on the reverse strand, counting down.
TTCAGCCTAGCTGTCACTCAAACATGCTAAGTGGTGAGCTGGGCGGCTCACCACTTGGGCCAATCACACAAGAGTGCGACTTGAGTTGCCGAGGCAACTCAGTCCAGGGTGCCTAAGCCCCCTCCCACACCCCCTGTGGTACCCAGACAGAGTGGCACCACTTTTGGAGGCTTCTGTGGAGAAGCTCGCCAAAAAGTGGAACAAAGGGCTAGACTTGGGTTGGAGTCACAGAAGCGAACACAAACGCCCTTTTGGAACCAAGTTTCGGCAAAAAATACCAACCGGTGAATTTATATTAATTTAATAAACCGGCGGTATGTTCGAGGCTATTTTTAAAAGTGGTAGCCTCGAACAATGGGAAAAAAACATATTTTTATATTCGCGATCGAATATAAAAAGTAGTATCCACTGCCACCAGCCAAAACTCGGTCGGGGGGAATGGACAGTGCCCCCTCGAACAACAGACCCCGGGTCAATCGAATTGCCCCGACCAGTACGTCCACAATATGATGGTTTATACTGGTTCTGTTCACAATTTGAGACTAGTAAAGCCAATGGTGACTTTACATGCTCTGGGGGACAGTAGTCAGTCCCAGGGTATGGAGTCTATGTTTGGGGGTCGCTACGACACCCCTGGGTTACTGCACGGAGGGTGCTGTGTAACCCACATATCAAAAACACATGAAGACCTATGGGGTAAAGGACCCCATAGCCCATAGAACACATACAAAGTCAAAGTAACACCTCAAATCATGTCTAAGAGTGGGAGAAAAAGAGTCTCACTCTTAGCAGGAGAAAAAAATAAACCCCAAAAATCCAGCAAAGCTGCTGGGGGACTCACTAGGTTTGGGAAATTAGCCTTTACAGAGAATTCTCCCTAACACAAAGGAATGCACATCAAATGACACAAGTGTCACAAAGTGCACTGTCCCAAATGGAAACAGGCCACAGACAATATTCTCCCAGTAATCAATAACAAACAGCACACATGACCAAATACTTACCAGCAAGACAATTCAGCAGCACAGAATGAAACATTGCCAAAATATGACAGTACCAAACTAAAGTAGTGCAAGTTTTACAACCTGAATAAGCCAGCACAACCACTCCTTCCAACTGCAGATTGTTGACGTCAGGCAAATGTGTCAGTGTACTGCATACAACATGAACTGCATCCGCAAAGGAGATGGCATTGTGAAGACATGAAGATGGTACCTGTGAATAAGGAGAAAGACATGGATACACAAGCACATATCAATACACCATGCAGTGTTCAATACAACAACAATCCCCACTAGGGATGTATACACAGTTTTGACTACAGACTGCCCACACAGCTCATGGGAGCCCAATGTCACTGTGTAAGTCACTGTCACTTGGTCACACCCTTTGCAAGCCCATGGAAAGGGAAGCAGGAGGGGTGTGTGTGTCAGGAATCCAAGCATCCAATCCAAACACAGGACAAGCCTGCATGTGCCCAGCTGGAATACACAAAAAAAATCAAAAATGGCCATGTGGGGGCCAGGGGGGGCACCCAGGAGGTTCGAGGACAGGGTGCACACCAACAGCCACCTGTGTGGATGCTGTGGAAAAAAAAGACCTCCATGTGCTCATGGCCTGCACGGCTACGCTAGTGTGGGAGGAGTGCTGCTGTCGCTCTCATCACCCTCTGCTGCTGCATCAGGAGGTGGTGGTGCTATGGGAGGCAGCCCACGCAAAGCCCTGGTATGGTCCTCCATGGCAGCAAGCATGCGCCTGTGGAAGGTCTCGTTCTGGAGGATGATAGTACGGAGATCCCCATACAACACCTGATGGGTTGCCTGCATTTCTGCACGCATGGTCTCCCGTGATGCCCGGATCTCCTCCCGAGTTGCCTGCAGCTCAGCAGAGAGCGAACGAACGTGTGAGCTGATCCAGCTGCTGTTCTGACCTTAAACCTTGAGAAGCCTCAAGTTCACCCAGAGTCTCCCTGGGGTTATGGAGTTCTACCATCAGGGCTTCCCTGTGGCCCTGTGACTCTATAGATATGGCTTTGCGCAGAGTCTCCAGTGCCGCCCATCAGTCCCCGGTAGACGCCAACATGTCTTCCCTGTGTGATTGGAAAATTGAGTCTGTTACCTGCTGTTGTTGCTCCATCTGCCTTTCAGGGGGAGAATGGAAGTGGCCACCCTCTCCATTGCCTGAGCCATCATTTCAACCGATGCTCCCTGTTGGGCTGCTATTCTGTACATCGAGTTTTCCCATACAGTATTGCCTGGTGGCGTACGGCCACCGCGTTGGCGGGCACCACACTTGTTTGGGGCAAGGCGATCTGCACCTTGCTGTGCTGGCACTGCCTGAGGCTGCAGGACTGCATTCCCCCTCTGATCTGCTGGTCCAGGAACAGGATCAGATGTTGTGGAGTGTGACCCTGCATCCCTAACCGCCAAAGGCGGACTTACCAACACTGACATCCCCATAGAGGGTTCTACCCCTGGTGCAAGTGGGTTGGACAGAACAGAATCCCTGCCAGAAACACTCACCTGCGACGGCACATAAGTCTCATCATCCGATTCAGCACCTGAATAGAGGTCTGGGGAGGTGCACCCAGAGACCCCCTGGACAGTATGGTCTGCAGTAAGATTGGGTTCTCACCCACCACCACACCACATCCCCCACTGGTGGCCGGTTGTGCCTCAGGTTCCTCCTGGGTCTGCACCATCTCCTCAACCTCACCAGCATCAAGTGCGTCATCCCCTGCAAAAACATGAAAGACAAAAAATGGAAACAGGCATTAGCACCATAGCACACACATAGGCCTGACAAGCCAAAGATCCAGTACATGATTAACACATGTCCCACATGACTATAACCCTGGCATGCATGCACTGTCAATGAGTTGGAAGGGGAGGCAAAAAGCAGACACTGATGACACCAAGATGGAAAAGCAACACATTTGCTGCATGCTGGGTAGCACTGGCATCACACATTAGCCTGTGAGTGGCATGTCCAATACGCATACATGACACATGCCAGCACACAGATGGCATGTAGCATAGCCATGGTACATTTGACTAGTACAGCCATATGTCAGTGAATGAGTACTGTCACCCATCCATGTGAGATGGACATGATGAGATGAAAAATGCAAAATAGTGTGACAAAATACACCTGTGCCACACACTGCAACACATCCAGTGTACAATAATACAGTGATGGCAGGCAGATGTACACATCAATTGTTGGTCACTTCAACATGACAGGAAACAACTATCATGTACCAAATTCAAACAGGCACCAAAAATCAATGTGAGCAGGCCAATACTCAATCAGCCTGAATGGTCTAATCATTCACATGACAAGGTAACAAATGTGGCCTAATGAGGGGTGTAATCAATGACAGAAGCATGTCACATATGTGGCATTACGGCTGATAAATGTGTTGCAAAAATTGGACAATTGAAACAATCAGCCTGAATGAACCCTGAAAAAATCTGAACAATGTTGTTGCAAGATGACAGTTCAAGGGCAACTGCAGTAATGTTGCGCTAATTGGCTACTGTGGGCAGAAGGAATGCTATCATACCCAAATTCAAGGCCGGTGAATGTTTTGGAGGAAGCACATGGGTGACCCATACCACTCAGGAGTAAACACCCTCACCAGGCACTCAATCAGAACCCGTCACCCAAACAACATACACATGGATTACACACACATGCATGGGCACTCACCGGACAATGCGTCGTAATCTGGTAGGTCTCCGACGCCTTGGATCTGTTCCTCTGTGACGAAGGTTCCAGCAACAGACTCATGTTCAGTGAGTTGGTTGTCCTCTGGTGGAGACCCACCGCCAGTTACCAGAGTATAAGCATGATTTGAGGCCAGCTTGTTCTTTGCTGTGCGCTTCAGGTCATTCCACCACTTGTAGCAATCATCAGCTGTGCGCCTCACAAATCCAAGGGCACTAATGATGTCGGCGATGGTCTGCCAGTGTGCCTTACATTGACTAGGTGTGGTCTTGCACCCTGCAGTCACCACCATTTCGCGGCTATGTGCTGACACATAGGCCATAAGTGCATCAAGTTTGGCGTCATTAAAGCTAGGCTTCCTTGAAGTGCCGGAGTGTGTAGCCGTGTCTGGGGTCTCCGCCTGTACTGCCAGAGCACCCTTCTTCTTTTTCAAAGGTGGTGTGGATCCTGAGTGGCTTACGCCGCTCTGGTCAGTAGGGGCAGAAGCGCCAGTGGACTGGGTACTAGGAGTGGGCGAATGCACAATGACCATAGGTCTTGGTGCAGGCATTGGCTGCAGGGTGATGTTGGCAGGGCCAATGTCGGTTTGATGGACCTGGACCGACACTGTCCCGGCTGGGAGACACAGAGCTGGCATGGATAGAGCTGCAGCTGCCCCTGGAGCCTCCCCACCCTGCCTACTTGGGGCAGCAGATGACATTGCTGCCCCAGATCCACGTGGCCTGGTGACAGCAACTTGCACCGCCACACGTGGCTTAGACTTGCTGACCTGGAAGTCAGCCTAGGAGTCATCCTGTGCCGGTTCTGGTGCCAAAATGGGCTGGTCTAACAAGGGCTGAGCTGGGATGGTGTCAGCTACGTTTCCCACAACCAGAGGGGGGGGGGGGCATGGGTGTCCCTGATTGGTCCTCCACACACGGGGGTCTAGGGGCCCCCTGCAAATCCTGGCCACGTCCCCTACCACGCCCACCTTTTGGAGGTCGGCCACCTTTGCCTCCCTTACCGCTTGGTCGCCTCCCAACCATGGCACTGATGTTGTTGTGCGTATGGGAGTAGCAGTAAACAATTGTCCTGGGCAATTGGGGGGGAAAGGGGTAGGGTACTAGATGGAATTCGTACCCTAGTGCTCTAGCAAGGCTGTCTGTGACCCCTGGGGGAAGATGATGGGTCCGACAATGCACAGGCACCCCGAAAACAAAAATGACATGCACGCAACCCCTCGTAGACCACGTGCGTGGAAAAATGAACCCACACTATGCTGTTGCACCCAGAAACACAAAAATAAGCGTACGCGTAATACACGCAGCCTACACTGACCTCTGAAGGGGTACGCGACACACGGGGCAAGCATAATTGGTAAATACGTGCGCGACTCACTGTATGCCTGGAAAAAAAACGTGAAAAAGACGTGCGTGTGCGTGTTGGCAACACCCCCGCCAAAAGAAGAATTGTACACTGTCTGAGGAAACATTACAAAAGAAGAAGTGAACGCTGTTTGAGGAAACAGGCCAAAATAAGAATTGAACGCTGTCAGAGGTAACAGGGAGTACAAACTTGAACCGCTGTGAAGTAATTGTGTGTGAAACGACTAGGAGTACAAAATTCACCCACTCGCTCTCCACGAAAAGCACGTACAAGAAAATGGCGTGCTACACGTACCTTTTCAATCGGCCCACACGTACAATGTCACTTACGTGTGTACGCGCTAAGGCCCTTTCCTCCAATTACACGAGCTGACACTCGGACGTGCAGTTTTTGCACGTGTACAATGAACGTGCACCCGTGCTGAGGGAAACGCCCTTGCGCGTCACGTCACAGATACGCTTACGCGCTAAAGGGCCTTTGGTCCGATGAATTCGCGTAAGTGCAGTGTATTCACGTGCTGATTCACTATGCACCCGTCACGAGGGAAACACCCGCGCACGTAACGTCACAGATGCGCTTACGCGCTAAGGGCCTTTCCTCGAATAACACGCTGACGTGCAATTTTTTCAAATGCCAAATCACTCCGTATCAAGCTGGCCACACGACAACCCACGGAAGACCACGCTCCTGCCCAGAAGGCCAAATTACTGCCCCCAAGAGCCCCAAGCACGCTCCCACCTGCCATCTGCTGCTGCCTGCCTGCCTGCTGCCCATGTGCCCTGCTATATGCTGCCTGCACGTCAGCCAGGGGTGCAGTTGCTGTGACCACCCCTGCTGGAACTGAAGACTCCCGACTGGGATACCATCGCTCCACAGCCCAGCCCCAGGACCCAGTTGCCCACCCACAACTGCCTCTGGGGTTGCCATGTCGGGCACAACACCATCTGGCACCACTGGCAACCCCCAGCCAGAGAGGCAGAGGGCCACCAGCTTCAGTGCCAGGGAAGTTGGTGTTCTGGTGGAGCAAGTCCTGGGGCAGTATGATGCCCTCTTTGGAAGTTTGTGCGCCGACTATGAAGGACGGACCAGGATCTGGATGGACATCGTGACTGCCATCAACGAGGAGGGGTTGGCAGTCCGCGACATCAAACATGTCAAGAAGCGCTGGGAGGACTACAGGTCCAGGACCCTCGACAAGGCCCGGCGCCTCTTGAAGGCAGCGGATGCCAAGGGGCGCCGGGGCCACCTGTCCGACCACCAAATGAGGGTCCTGGAACGCATAAGCCCAGCGCTCCATGTCCAGGTCCTTGAGAGGCAGACCCGTCTGGAGTCGAGCAGTAAGTGTACATGCATAATGGTTGGACGCTGTGCGTGTCGTGGTGTGCCAGTAGAGTGCAGGTTGCACATGTGTTTCTGTAGGGCCATGTATGGATGTGTATGTACAGGGGCGTGAGGCTGACACATGCAAGTCCTCTCATGTGTGAGACACATGGATGGTGTATGTGTGGGTAAGCATGCAGGCCAAATGCAGATGTGGGAGCACACATGCTTGAATTACTGTGTATGTATGTTGGCATGGTTGTGGTGTCACACATGGATGTTGGTTCCAGCTGCATGTATCTGCACTGTGTACATGTGCATGTGTGTGTATTTGACAAGTGTGCAACTGTGATGCAATATGGATGCATGTGGCACTGACATGTAGAAGGCTCAAGGCCAGATGTGACATGGATGGCAATCTCATCACTCTGACAGTTGGTGGACATGTACACATGCATGTAAGTGTGTTGGTGTGTGTGCATGTGTTGTGTACTCCCTGCGTTTCGTGTGACATCAGGCTCACCTTCGGATGCTGATGCTGTTGTATGTGTATGGATGGTGCTGCCTGGTGCAATATTGCTGTGGAATTGCTCATGTGTGTGACTAGAAATGACATGTGTGTTAGGGAGTGTGATGCCATGTCTGAAGTTTGACACTGCCACTCATGTACAACTGTCATGTGTGTATCAGTCCATTGTACAGTGCCCTGATGCCTGTGTTCTATCTCTCCCTGTCTGCAGCGTGAACTGATGAAGAGGGCGGAGAGAGTGCTGTGGAGCAAAGTGGCAGGAATCGCACCACCAGCCGGAGACGCAAGGCCCGGCTCCCCTCCCAGATTGTCATCTCTTCGGGGAGTGAGGAGTCTGGTGCCGCGTCCCAGGCCACAGCTGCCGAGGTTAGGTCCAAGAGGCGGAGGTTGGAGATGGACACACACGTGGTCTGGAGGTGGGGATTCCACTGGTGCCAGTGGTTCAGTGCAGGGGCAGGGACAGGATACAGCACAGGCCGCCGTGGAGGTGCCTGTGTGTAATCCTGTCCCTGATCCTGTGACTGCTTCATCCGGCACCAGCAGGGATGCCTTCGTCCAGACCCGTTTTCAGGGAGGGGATGGGCTCACAAAAACTTGCCTTCCTCTCCCTGCGGATGTGGCTATCCGCGACCGGGTTGAGCCTGTCCTGGCTGGGATAGCGTTGCGTCAACGGGGCATGCGAGATGACCTGAGGTGTTTTCGTGAAGACACTGCACATCATCTCAGATGCCTCTTTGACCGCGTTGACCTACTGGGACGGGTCACCAGTGCTGGATTCCTCTGTGTGCTGGTCCTTCTTGCGACCCCCTCCGCACCTGAACCCCCTACGCGCCAGTCGTCCTCCATGCCATCTTCCCACCCATGTATCACCTGGGTACCCTGTGGAGCTGCCTCTGACCCAGCGGCCAGGCTGGTGGAGGACACATCCCTGCCACAGTCGGGAGTCGGACGTCCAGCAGGGGTGGCCACCACGACAACTGCACCCCAGCCGGAGGAGGACGTGCAGGCAGCAAGAGCCAGGGTGCAGGCACAGCAGCAACATGGTGGGAGCAATGATGGCTCTGGGCCTTCAACATCGGAGGGCCAGGCATCGGCCAGAGGGCAGGAGGACCCAGGATTGCAAGTGTCTTCCGTGTGGCAGCGGCTGGGCCACGCCATAGATGCGGAGCGGCAGCAGGCGGAAGAGGCACGGCTCACAATGGTCAGGGCGGAGAACTCCATGAGGAGGGCACTGAGGCGGGCCGAGTGCCTCGAGGCAATTCGCAGGGAGTTGGAGGTCAACATGTCATCGTCCCTGCGAACCCTCAGGCCATGGAAGAGGACCACCTCCAGGACATTGAGCGGGAGTCCGATGATGCCCTTGCCCGGGACATCAAAAAGTGAGCCGTAGGACTAGCCCGCTGCCATTGTAAATAGTTAGTTAGTGTTAGGTTTCATTTGTTTTCTCATTTTTTTTGGGGGCGCTTGGACTATACCCCACATTTTTGTATATAGTTCTTCATTAGTTAGTGTATTTGTGTAGGTTTCATTTGGACAGTTGGGCTCATGGACCCAGGATTTCATCCTTTTAAATAGTTGGAGTGTGGATTTGTCGGCATTTTCTTTTTTGATTGTTCCATGGAGCAATGGATTTTACTTTTTCATTTCTGTTTGGATTTGCTTGATTTCATATATTTTGGATTCTGATTTCCTTTTTTTATCATTATATGACATTCTGCATTGTTTTCCTTATGTCCATTGTTTGGTCTTTGAATTTCTTTCACCACATTTTTTGTTCAATACATTTTTTCCCATACTTCAATGTGTGATATTCTCTCATTGGTTTCATGCATGTCACGATGTGGGTTTTCACATTCACTGGCACCCATTTTGTGTGTGTGTGTGACGGACATGTGTTGATGTACATACATGCCATTTGGGTTGTTTCATGTAATGGGCATTTCAATGTGGGGTGTATGTTATGCTTGGTTGGTTATTTGGGCAGGGGTGGCGTGCCGTGGGATTTGGGTGGCCATGAGGGCCATGATTGTGGGTCATGTTGACGTGTTGGGGGGGACATGAGTGGGGGCCTGCTGGCAGGTGCCCCTCACTGCTGGGGGGCTGGAGGTGCTGGGGGACATGAGTGGGGGCCTGCTGGCAGGTGCTCCTCACTGCTGGGGGTTGGGGGTGCTGGGGGACATGAGTGGGACATGAGTGGGGGCCTGCTGGCAGGTGCCCCTCAATGCTGGGGGATGGGGGTGCAGGGGGACATGAGTGGGGGCCTGCTGGCAGGTGCCCCTCACTTCTGGGGGGTGGGGGTGCAGGGGGACATGAGTGAGGGCCTGCTGGCAGGTGCCCCTCACTGCTGGGGGGTGGAGGTGCTGGGGGACATGAGTGGGACATGAGTGGGGGCCTGCTGGCAGGTGCCCCTCAATGCTGGCCGGTGGGGGTGCAGGGGGACATGAGTGGGACATGAGTGGGGGCCTGCTGACAGGTGCCCCACACTGCTGGGGGGTGACGGTGCAGGGGGACATGAGTGGGGGCCTGCTGGCAGGTGCCCCTCACTGGTGGGGGTGGGGGTGCTGGGGGACATGAGTGTGGGCCTGCTGGCAGGTGCCCCTCACTGCTGGGGGGTGGGGGTGCAGGGGGACATGGGCGGGGGCCTGCTGGCAGGTGCCCCTCACTGCTGGGGTGTGGGGGTGCAGGGGGACATGAGTGGGACATGAGTGGGGGCCTGCTGGCAGGTGCCCCTCACTGCTGGGGGATGGGGGTGCAGGGGGACATGAGTGGGGGCCTGCTGGCAGGTACCCCTCACTGCTGGGAGGTAGGGGTGCTGGGGGACATGAGTTGGTGATCATATTGCAAGGTGACATGTGGCTGGCTGGAACTTCACGTGCACCCCTGAAATACACGTACCCCGCTCTGACAGCAAAATCGCGTGTGAAACTTCACGCGCACCCCCGAAATACACGTAGCCTGCTCTGACAGAAAAATCGCGTGTGAAACTTCCGGCGCACCCCCGAAATACACTTAACCCGCTCGCACAGGGCAAATCGCGTGTGAAACTCCCCGCGAACCCCAGTAATACACATACACCGCTTGCACAGGGCCAATCGCGTTTGAAACTTCCCGCGAACCCCAGTAATACACGTACCCCGCTCGCACTAGGCCAATCACGTGTGAAACGTCCCGCGAACCCAGTAATACACGTACCCTGCTCGCACAGAGCCAATCGCGTGTGAAACTTCTCGCGCACCCCAGTAATACACGTACCCCGCTCGCACAGGGCCAATCACGTGTGAAACTTCCCGCACACCCCCGAAATACATGTACCCCGCTCGCACAGGGCCAATCGCGTGTGAAACTCCCCGCAAACCCCAGTAATACATGTACACCACTCGCACAGGGCCAATCACGTGTGAAACTTACCGCGCACCCCAGTAATACACGTACCCCACTCGCACAGGGCCAATCGCGTGTGAAACTTCCCGCGAACCCCAGTAATACACGTACACCGCTCGCACAGGGCCAATCGCGTGTGAAACTTCCCGTGCACCCCAGTAACACACGTACCCCGCTCGCACAGGGCCAATTGCGTGTGAAACTTCCCGCGCACCCCAGTAATACACGTACCCCGCTCGCACAGGACCAATAGCGTGTGAAACTTGCCGCGCACCCCAGTAATACACGTACCCCGCTCGCACAGGGCCAATCGCGTGTGAAACTCCCTGCGCCGGGGTGTACATGTATTCGGAGGGGTGCATGGGGAGTTTTACAGGCATTTTCGTGGTTGGGGGACTGTATGCTGGTCCAATGTCCTGTGCGCCATGTACGGGATTTGTGCGCTGTGCTTGGCGCACAGGGAGGGGTTGGGGGCGTAACTGGTGCTGCTGCAGGGTCGCTGCACCACTCTGCGCCAGGGCTGGTTTTAGGTGTTGAAATCCATGAATACGCTGTGCGCGGAAATGGATTTTAGCGCACGCGGCTGGCACAGACTGTCGCACTCGCACACTGTGTGCTAGCTGCGTGCACCACTTATGTGCTGGATTCTATGAATTACCCCCTTAACGTTTCTTTCACTTTAAGGGATATCATAAGATGTATGTAATTATATTGAGAAAGCTTCACTTCTCTTGATTTCTTCACAAGTAAATGTATTTGTATTTTATTTGGAATTTATAAAGCGCTTTAAGCCAAAGCACTGTAATAAAAACAGTACAATCAAATGAAGATGCATGTAACCGAAAAAGCACTCAACCGTGCAAATCAATTTCAAGAAGATGGGCTTTTAGTGAGGAAAGAAATAAAGAGTATAGAGAAATGGGAAATATTCTTCAATGCAGTATTCAAAATGATGCCGTTTTATAAGTTAAATGTTTTCTGCCGTTCGGCACCTTTGTAACGTGTAATGGGTTTAAGGTATTTCTCTTGCATATAAAATTCTGGCTGTGCTCATGGCATAAGGGATGAGAGAACACACGTAGCAGCTTTCGTCTGACATCTCCTACCCACTTTCTTCATATGCTGGTACCACATATTATTCTTTAATTGGGCCAAATTATCGAGGTATGAGTTTATATCCTCATTATCTTTCCCAGCATCTCTCTAAGTCGGATGATTTGTTTAGAAATATCACAGAAAATATCACTCGTGAATAGAAATAGATGTCTCATCGCTAACCCCTCCATCTGCATTATAAAACATCATTTGGTGAAATGTTACAAGCATGAGAAAGTAAAGAGAACACATTGTACAAAATGCAACTACAAGAAGTATTGTAAGTATGTTCATCTGTCATATTATATCATGTACAGTAGGCAGTCTTCTTACTAGCAATGTGTATTTTATATAATGGAATTTTAATTCACTCATTGAGTTTCTGTCACTTCTATAATCCACATTTTCATAACAGAAATTGCAGTATGAATGCAATGATGACCCTGCAAATAATAGAGTTGTTTGTGGCATTCCTGAAAAAATTTACAATAACCGCGTGTCGCCTTAGTAAAGCTGGATAAGAACAAAGTATGTATAAAAAAGAGCATGCAGAAATGCATATGAAATATCATGCAACATAAAGTGTCATGTGCAATCTTCATGTTCTTTGTTGTTTAACACATTGTCTCTTAGGCCTGACGAGATTAGATCTTCAAATGCTGCAAAGGTCCATTAAATTATTTCCCTTCAATCTTCGGAATAGTCATTATGATATGATATGTTATTTATAACGCACTTAATACCCAGGGGTTTCTAAGCGTGGACCCGGGGATCGAACCTGTGTTGCTCTGTGTCATCTTGCTTCCAAGGTGAGCACATTGCCCCTGAGCTATCCTCCAGAGAGAAATTGTTTTTATTGCCTGTTCTCGGTTTTGGCACTTGGTAGCCGATCTCGTCTGTATGCATGGAACATCTTCTCTTGCTTCACTGTCAGCGGGTGCAGAAGAGGTCAAGGTCTCTCATTTGTAGAGCTTTAGGTCATTCAAATGTAGCCAGGCTCTTCTTCCTTTGAGTTTCGCATTACTAAAGGTGACCCCCTCTTCTAGGTATAGTCCCTCAAAGCAGGGCTTATTTCAAGTACGTACACAATTCTTTATGAGCACTTGGTCCCTTGGTACAAACTATGCTGCTTTAATAAGTCATGAGGATAAACTGGTTAGCTGTCTTCATTAATCTTCTTCAACCCTTCCCTATGATTTTTGACTTGTTGAGAAATAAAGTAAACACTGGCAGTCATATTTCTTAAATAATCATGCATCTCATCCCCCTGTTGTTGCTATACTATGGGCATCAGTTTTTATTTGAGTGCGAGGAGAGAAGGGTACTCTCATGCAGCGTCCAGTCACCAGCTCATGAGGAGTCAGATGGTGATCTGATCCAGGCTGATTTCTCAGGGCACACAGAGCAAGGGGAAGCTATCCATTCTTCAAAATTATTTTGATTTTAGCTATCCTTTCTTTAAGGAGTCCTTTTAACCTCTCACACATACCATTCACCTGTGGATGATATGCAGATGAAAACGTGTGCTTTTGTTTAATAAAAGCGTTGTTTGAACATTGTATTTACAATATACGGCCCATTTATCAGAGTGCACAACTTCGCACACACCCCATCTAGGAACCACCTCACGTAAGAGAAACTTGGCAGCACATGTGGCATCACGGTGCATACATGGACCTGCCTCAATCCTTCTGGAAAAGGGACATACTACCACTAACATGTATCATTAGCCACTGCATAGTTGCAACATTTCCACATAATCTATATGCAGATGTTGAAAAGGACAATTGGGTCTAGGTATTGCTCCTTTCACTGTTCGCAAAGTATGCCCTTCTGTAAACTTCTGGCAAACAATGCAGTTCACTGCAGTCAATGCATCTCAGGAGTACAGCTCAGGGGCAACGTGCTTGCCTTGGAAGCAAGACGATGCGGAGCAACACAGGTTCGATCCCCGGATTCACGCTCAGAGACCTCTGCTTATTAAGCATGTTATAACTAATCAATTACAATGACAATTATAATAAACTGTGCAACGTGTTCTAACAAATTTGGTGAAAACCAATATTCTGCCATCATGGCAGCAAGATTCTCTCTGGCTGTATGCGCAGGATAGTGAAGCTGACCCAGCACAACTTTCAATAATGCTAGAGGCATAACTGGCTTTCCAGTGCTATCCTGTCTACATAGAGCCTCAGTTGGGGATAAAGAACACCCCTGTCTCTTCCATAAATCCTGTTTTTCCTATGTGTCTCAGCCTGTTAAGGATTCTAATCGGGCGTCACACACCAGACCAGGACTCTTGCCACTAGCCTAGGATGCAGCGCACAATTAAAACACTTTTACATAATTTCCTAGAATTTGGATTGAGTTGGCACCCAACCCGGCTCACAACCCCTTTTACAAATACCCCGGGCCACAATGGACCATGAACCAGGCCGGTTGGTGGTAATACAATATTTATTTATTTTAAATTCAACGAAAAATCACACAAATTTAGTATGGGCAGCAATCACCAATGGGGTGATAATTCCAAGGTAAATTGATGAAATCCACTTAGGCTGACCATCTACTATAACATATCCAAAGCACGAAAGAATGGGAGCAATTTTACTGTTCGGGTTGATAGCACTTGAGTTAAGATTTCCCCCTCAATGTTCCCTCCAACCCCTATTAATCGAATTTAGAGTGGATAAAAAGGAGCGGATTTAAAAACCTTTGCAATTGCATAAAATAGCACTCGGAATTACTAAATATTAAATTTCAATGTGCAGTTGAATGAATGAGGTAAGGGGGGCGTGGCCAGCGCTGATGGCGTAAGGACGTGACTGTGTGGAGCTCCCGTCTCGATCCTGGCCTAGATCCTTTATTCGACCTATATTCTCGATCCGATCAAGAGCCACACTCACACCCAGGAGGGGGAAGTGATTCCGACCCCACCCGGCGCGGGATCGAGAAGAATCGGAACCGGCGTTCCCGAAAACGCAGCTTTTGTATCGGTGCCCCCGGGTGAAACAAGATGGCGGACGGCGGCAGGGCCTGACGGAGCGACGGATCGAGCAAGCAGCGAGGCATCAGGGAGACAATCCATTGGGCGCCGCCTCCCCTGTCCCTGTGAACTGAGCGGAAGGTCCCCGGTGAGGACACCGCCCGTAAGACCGGACACACTTGCATCTCCCTGCTCCTCGGGAGACGTCCCGCTGCCGGGGACCCCGAACACACGAGATACCCTCTGCATTGTTCGGGGGGGCGGAGGGAGCCATATCCGCGGCGCCGGGACCGTCGCGGAGGAGACACGAGGTGCCACCACCGGGGATACCCGTCGGCGATCTGCTGGCCGCGGGGTGCTGCGTGGGTCGAGGCGGCGGCGACCCAGGCGGGCCCCTGTCGCCGCGGCGTACTATGCGGGCCCTCCTCCTCTCGCCCTGAACGGTTGACCGGGCGGCCGAGGCGCGAACAGCTCATACAAAGATCCACTGGTAAGCCTGCAGACCCTAACTACTGGGGGAATATTCTGAACTGAGCCATACAATTACCTACACCCCTTGTGCCGCCAAAGAATACCGCTGAACTTCACTGAAACACGCCGTTCTGTGTGGCTCACTTTGCCTTACACTGCCTGGGCGCTGTTTGGGGGCCCATTCCTGCCGCCACAACACCAGGAGGGCCAAAAATGTCTACTTCTCGCAACAAGAACAGGGGTGCAACAATCATGGACTCGTTCTCAGGGGCTAAACCCAAACTGCCCAGCCAATTTGAGATCCCCACACAGACTGAACCCCCGACAACCGCTGCAGACCCCAGCAACGCCCAGGTGCTACAGGCTATCGCAGCGCTTCAAACGTGCATGGAGACCAGGATAGATGAACTCAAGGTGGACATGCAGCTCATCCGTCAAGACGCCCGCAACTTAGCGGAAAGAATGGGCAAGGTGGAAATAAACTTACAGGACACCACAGATACTGCCAAGGACTTAAAGCAAAAAGTCATCACACTTGAGAGACAAGTGGCTCATCTTGAAGCGAGATCGGAGGAAGCAGAGGGAAGGGCACGCCGAAATAACATCAGAGTCCTTGGCGTTCCGGAGGGGATGGAAGGCACAGACCCCACAGAATTTATCGAGTCCTTACTTATGCAGGAAGTCGGGGCTGGTAAGCTCACACAGAGCTTCTCTGTCGAGAGAGCCCACCGCGCCCTACAAAAGCGACCCCCTCCGGGATCGCACCCTCGCCCAATGATCGCCAAGATCTTAAACTTCCGTGACAGGGAAACGATCCTCAAATTCTCAAGGGAAGGAGGTGTGATCAGACGAGATGGCTCCAAGATCGTAATATATCCCGACTATACCTCGCAAGTGCAGCGAGCCAGGAACTCATTCATTCCCGTCAAAGCCCAACTGCGGAAGCTCGGCCTCAAATACATGCTCCTGTACCCCTCGCGCCTCAAGATATTATACAAAGGCAAAGCCGTCTACATGGAGACCCCGGCCGCAGCCACCATGTGGATGGAGCACAACAATTTGGCAGAGGGAGAGGATTGCATCCCGACACCTAACGGCTAACTCCAAATAGTCCTTTTTACAGCGACAATTGACTGACTCCTTCAAGGACGGGAGCTCTACGGACCAACCCACGGGCATCGCCACAACCCACCCCAAGCATGGCTGGCCCAAGGCCTACACCACAAACGCACCACATGACCTGGACAGGCCGATGGGTAGCAGTAGCCCCCGAGCGTTGTCCTCCCAGAACAGCTGCTGGGGGCAACACACAGTTAACTTTCTTGTTCAATCCACCTGTTCGAGTGGGAGTTAAATTTGTTCATAAGTCTCCGATTGGCACACCAACGCAACAATCAAGGTCAGCAGGGAGATTGCAGAGCACAGACCCAGGGGGCAGCTGCACAGCACATGGAGCTGGTTTGAGGAGGGTTGAGACCGCCACGGGCTCAGTGCCCCAGCCCCTTTGCCACCATCATGTCCACACACCTTAAAATCGCCACCTGGAATGTGAGGGGTTTGGGTACCTACTTACGCCGGAACAGAATAAAATCCTACCTACACAGAAAAAAGATAGAGGTGGCCCTATTACAAGAAACCCACTTAACCAAGGAATCCATGGCGGCACTTGAATCATACTGGGGCGGACAGGGGTTCGGGTCCACATACTCCAAATTCGCCAGAGGGGTGTTCACCTGGATCAGCCCCCACATCCCCTTCCAGCTCACCAAGGCCGAACTGGACCCTGATGGAAGGTATGTTATACTCTTGGGCCACATTGAACAAACAGAGATATGCATTGTAAATTCATACCTCCCCAACAACAACATCCCCGCGCACCTCACTATGCTATGCACAAAGATTGCGCCCTATAGAGATGCATTCCTTATCTGGGGAGGCGACTTTAATTGCGTCAGCGACCCTGTGCTTGACAGGTCGGCCCCCCCCTTGGCGGGCCCTTCAACCGCTACCACCGCCATGAACGCCACGCTACACCAACTAGACCTGGTTGACATCTGGCGGGAGCAACACCCCGGGGATCGGGGCTATTCCTTCTACTCCTCGCCACATAACCTTCACACCAGAATTGACTATCTCTTCACCGGCAGAGAGAGATTCCCCCAGATTGACTCCTCTAACTACCTGGGTCGCACCATCTCCGACCACTCTCCCCTGGTAATTGAATGGAATATCGCTGGACCCAGATCTCCTATACCTACATGGAGGATGCCCACCGAGGCACTTAAAGACCCGGAGTTCAAGGAAAGCCTCAGAGAATCTCTAGAGAACTACATCAGTGAGAATAAAGACAGTGTTGACCACCTAAGCACGGTCTGGGATGCCCTCAAAGTGGTTGTAAGGGGAGAGATCATAGCAAAGGCTGGAGGCACGAGGAAACGCCTCAGAACCGAACTTGAATTATTAGAAACTGAAATTGAACAGCTAGAATCCAACACCCTGGACCCCCATCCACAGGAGGACAAGCTGGCCAATGCTAGGGCCGCCTGTAAGGAAGCTTGGGACAGGCTGGCCAAATTTGATTATATCACCAGAACCAACAAAGCGCATGCCCATGCCGACAAGCCGGGTAGGCTACTCGCCTGGCTGTGTAAGAAAGAACACCCTAAGTACTCGACCACAGCCCTAAGAGATGCCGATGGCAAGCCACAACGTTCCCAACAGGGAATTAACGACACCTTCGGGCAGTTCTACACCCGACTATACTCCCACACTGATATGGTGCCCCCCGAAGAAATCGCAAACACCCTGGACGAAATTGGTCTGCCCCTACTCCCGCTGCCACATAAGGAGGCTCTAGATGCTGATATCAACATAGATGACATAAAAGACGCCATCAAGTCTCTGGCTACCTGCAAAGCTCCGGGTAGTGACGGGCTACCCGCCGAATTTTACAAAACCTACGAGCCAGAACTGTCCCCGCTGTTACACGAGGTGTTCCTAGAAGCTTATGAGTCGGGCATCCTGCCTGGGAGCATGCGCGAGACTTTGGTGGTTCCGCTCCTCAAGCCTGGTAAGCCTGCAGATGACTGTGATTCCTATCGCCCTCTCGCCATGCTCAATTATGATGTTAAAATCCTCACAACCATTCTGGCTAAGCGGCTGTCCAGGGTGATCGGAGAGGTGGTACACCCCGACCAAAGTGGCTTTGTGCCGGGCCGAAACACCACTGCCAATCTGCGCAGATTACAACACGTATTGTCACATCCCACTCACACAGGGAAATCCCACGCTTTGCTTTCTTTGGACGCCATCAAAGCGTTCGATTCAATTTTTTGGGAGTGGCTGATTGCGGTACTTAGGGAGTTTGGTTTCGGTGAGCGATTCATTCGATGGATCACAGTTCTCTACACCAAACCGCGAGCACGGGTGAAAACTGGTCGGCTCATCTCCACGGCATGGGATATACAAAGGGGCACAAGGCAGGGCTGCCCGCTCTCCCCCATGCTATATATAATCGGGCTTGAACCCATTGCCATTTACTTTAGGAAACAATTCTTTGATGCTGGTATAAGGATTGACGGGGTGGACCACATAATTTCCCTATATGCGGATGATGTTCTCCTTTATGTGAGGGACCCGCAGCTGAATGTCCCAACCATGTTGGAGGTCCTCGGCAACTTTGCCAAGGTATCAGGAATACACTTCAGCAAACACAAGTCTTGCCTGTTTCCGTTGGGCGCCCTCCGGAATACACATGTTGCTGAACTCCCCTCCCTGGGTATAGGTTGGTGTCCCACCACTTTCCGCTATCTGGGCATCAATATTTATCACACGCCTGAACTCATGCACGCCAACAACACGGTAGCGGCGCTGCCTCCCTTGCGCAAGTCAATTGGGTTCTGGGCTCGCCTCCCCCTATCCATGATGGGAAGGGCTGCCATCATTAAGATGATTGTTCTCCCCAGATTCCTCTACGGTTTCCAAAATATTTTTTACTACATCAGAACTCCCTTCTTCCGTCTTTTAGGAAAGATACTTAAAGACTTCCTGTGGGGCACTAGTAGGCACAAGTTTGCATTATCCACGCTGACCCTCCCTTACGAGCAAGGAGGCATTCGGCTCCCTGATCTGGAACGTTATTACCTGGCTGCCCAACTAAGCTTCGTGGCCAAATGGCTAGATGATGATGTTACCTCCGAAACACTGCTTTTACAACACCCGATTGCTCCATTCCGATTAAACGAACTCATTTGGGCCCCTCAACGTCTTGTAGACGGGATTCCTTTCTTAGCTACCCTGGGCCGTCAGGTATGGCAA
Organism: Ambystoma mexicanum; assembly: GCF_040938575.1. Taxonomy (NCBI): domain Eukaryota; kingdom Metazoa; phylum Chordata; class Amphibia; order Caudata; family Ambystomatidae; genus Ambystoma; species Ambystoma mexicanum. The sequence continues at coordinate 61,420,863 of NC_090935.1, read as the reverse complement.
AGGGTTAAAAGCCTTCTTCACTTGAAACACCGATATAACCCGGACATACCGCTCTTAGCCGACCTATGCCAGAACTCGGTGGACCTTGCCTCCATTCGACACTGGGAAAGGATGGGAGTATACACTTGGGGGGATCTATACAATGAGGGCACCTTCCGGGATTTCTCCTCCTTGCAATCTGCTGATGGCGTCCCGGCTGGTCAATTCCTCTGGTACATAAAGATACGTAAATTGGCTAAAACTAAATGGGACACGTGGCCTGAGGAGCCTGAAACTGACCCATTCATAACACACCTATATGGCCTGGGGGATGGATGGAGGCCTGTCTCCCGTATATATAGTCACCTAATTGACAGGCCCAACCCCCGTAGTCAAGATCTCAAAACCAAATGGGAGAGAGACCTGGGTCACGAACTGTCCGAAGCCGAATGGGGCAGAGCACTAGCGTTCCCTAATGCGGTATCCAGAAATTCCAGATTCAAATTGATACAACTCAACATGCTATACAGAACATACTTGACACCGCTTAGAATAGCCAAAATATATCATCTACCCCAGCATAACTGCCCATGGTGTGGCAGAGACGGAGCAAATCTTTTACACATGTTCTGGGGATGTGTCAAGGTCCGACGACTTTGGGCGGGAGTGGAACTCCTATGTAGCGAGGCAGGCATGACCAGATATGAATGGACCCCGAAAGAGTGCCTTCTTGGAACGTATCCCAGACTGGCCAAGTTCAAACACTCAGTCAAGCTCATGGACCTGGTATGCATCCTGGTCAAAAGGACCATTGCTATGGCTTGGAAGCGACCTGGAGGCCCACAATACCAGGTATGGCACAACGAACTGGAGCGCTGGATAGAGGCAGAAACCTCAGCTTGGGTGAATGGCCTCACCACATCCCCTGAAGACACAAGCTTGGGACTTGCTGCCTGGAAAACTCTTACCTGGGCCTTACTTAACCCCTCTAACGATGATAAACCCCCTTGAGCAACTAGCCCCTGTTGACACAAGATATCTGGTAAATAATACTGGCACAGCCCCTAACCTGTGCTCACTCGCTGCTTGACCCCCCCATGTTGCTTACATCATTGACCATATGGAGACTTGTTAATGTTGTTATTGTTTTGTTTTGTTTTTTCTGTTTAATCATTAATGCACAAGTGGCCTATTTTGATTACTCCTGATTATTACTGTTGTGATTGCTTGACTCAATGATTTAACTGTTTTAATACATAAATCCCAATAAAGAAATTTGAAAATATAATAATGAATGAGGTAAATATGAGTTATAACAGTATCAGGGATGTAAGAATGCTAGCAACTACAAGGCAAGGTACCAACAACAGGCATACAGTTAAAAAATCAACTTGGAAGTGACAACTCAGTGCAGCCAAATCACACGCATAGAAATTGCATTTGCTAATTTACACAGGTTTAAATGTGAAAACGGTTTGAAAAATGGGTGACATAGACAGAATCGGAAAGCGTTTTTTATGCTTAATGACAGATGCACATCACAGGGATAATATGCAAGTGAAAGAGTGACTCTAAATTAATGACAGGATGAGATTCTCAATGGGAAAGGAAATTCAGTTTTAAAAATAAAAGCAGTTGACAGAGTAAATCGGTTTGGCAAGGAAAGGGCAAGTTTCGCTTAAACTAGATTTTAATGGCTAAAAAAGAGAAACGCCACCTATGAATAGAATGGTTACGCTGCAGTTATAACCCTTCACACAGTGTGCCTCTTTTTAGGGAGAATCAATTTATTTAATCAAAATAGTGCTAAGGACTTACACAAGGACAGAAATGAGTGGAAGAATGGCGCTAACACTTAGAGATCAAGGACAGGATGCACAGAGGATTCTGATAGTTTTAAGGATTTCTGCTAAGGCAGTTATGGGATTTCTATGGGATTGGAAGTTATACAAGGTATACAAGGTAACAAAGCAAAGGAGGCAGTTGGTGGTTGTTGGGGAAGGGAAATACTCACAACAAGCACTTGAATGGGGTATTTTGAACAGCGGACCGAGTTTCTGGACAGCCAGGCAATATCTGGTCACTGGTCACTGGTCACAACGGCAGATTCTCAAAGCAGACAACAGCTGGGCAAAGGTCTGGGCACCTCAGCTGGATGGGTCGGGTAGCAGTGCAATCGGGCAGCACTGGATAATCAGTTTTATGGGGTGTGTTTTTGTGAGGTACAGCACCATCCCACAGTCGGTTTTCGAAAGTCACATAGGCAAGTGACACATTTCATACAGAGTATGGCATTCCGACTCCCAAGTCTGTACTTTGTAATTTCGCCCTCCTAATAATCCTTCACACTTTTCAGTGGGAAATATTTCACCTAAAATTCTAAAATGTTATAGTTGTGTACCTATTATCACAGAGCATGTTTGCATTAAATTTTAAAGTGCACCAAGTATAATTATACCATGATTTACATTTTTCTGCCGTTTGCGTCTCCTACATGCTAGTGAAAGTGACAATATCTTGTTTTAATGACACAAAAATTACATTTAAACAGTTAAACTTTTACATTCCTGCGTTCTCTGGTTGCAGAAATAAAGTCTTAAAGTTTATCAATTCAGAACAGTCTTTTGTCCCAAATGGGCCAGCACTGTCTTCCAAATAAGGGAATTTTTTTCAACCGATAGCCAACTGTCAGGCACTAGCCCTGTTGTCATGGATTGGTCTTTGAAGCTCCTCACCTTAAGTTGAGGGGAAGTGCTGCTTAAAAAGTCACACCTACGTGTCCCAGAAATCCATTGTACCCGGCTGAAGCACTGCTACAGAGTCTGACGAGGGCGTGAACTGCTTCACCCCTGCCTATTCATAGGCCCCAGATGCTGGTACACTTGGGGTAAGGTAAATCCTGTAGTCAGTCCTTTGAAGCTAGGGCCTAAAAGCCTGCCCTGCTGGTTTCACAGTAACTGTGTTTTTTTCATTTTTTTTCTTTCATGAAACAGAAAGCAAGACTGTTGGCATTAAACATTCAATATATGTTTTAACACATATGTTTTAACACAAACCCCCATCACATTTCCAGGCTTAATTCAAGCATCATTTTACACGTCGTTAAGTTTCCTTTGCTGTCACTTTCAAATGCGGTTTTTCCTTGTATCTTTATTCTGAGCATTTCCATGGCCATAGTCAATTTCTACTACACAGGAATCTGTTCAAAGTAATGGTCCAATGAAACTGACATGAGCAAAGAGAGAGAAAGCTTCTTATGAAGGGTTTTTCTGTGTCATTTTGTTGCAAAATGGAAAGCATACGGCTTGAAGTGAAGCTTCTTTGTTATTTCACAGATCTTGCCTGACACAGCCTGTCATTCAATGAGACATGCCCCCTTTTTGCTGGAGCACAACCTGAATATGGAGGGACCTAGCTGGGTCTCAGTGGATCAGAACTGTGTACTGTTGAACAGATGAAAAAGAGCATCAGGGCACAGTCATTTTAAAAGGCAGAATATTTTCTTTCTCAGTCAAAGGGTTTGAGCTGGCAGCATAGCAGTGCTGCCTTTGAATTCTTTTCTTTGGTGCAATTGAAGAAAGTACTGGCAGCAATTCTCGGGGTGTTCTGTGTTTCATCTTGCCCCACGTGTGGCTGGTAAAATGGCGCAGCCATCATTTTGGAGACTGCAAAGTGCAGTTTTAATGCAAGGCGATAGTGCTTACCACAGCCAGTGCAGCCATTCTGCTGGTGACTGCTGAGATGTAGTTTGGTGAGGTAGGGGAGCTCTGCTGGGCTGGTCAATGTACCCCACAGGCCTTACAACTAAAACTAACTGTACAATGGAAAGCATATTAAAACCTTCCTTCATCAGCAGGCAGCGTTCTCATATTTGCTTAACATCATCTACACCAAAATTAGAAATATTTGTGAAATATGTTGCTCTTTTGGCCTCAACATCTGCAACTTCATTACCGCAAGAAATCAAGTCTGCCCTTTAACTATGGACAGCACATTTCCACCACTGCTATAGCCAATGGGAGCTTTAGTACCTTAATAAGCTTGTCCAATAGAGACGCATGTTGCACTGGTGTGCCATCTGCATGGAGGAAGCCCCTCCTTTTCCAATGTGAAAACCATGTGTGAACAGTTGATGTCACGTAGGCAATGTCAGAATACACTTTCACTTCCTCATCCTCATATCTCTGAAGTGCAGCGATATGCGCCACTAATACTGCAGCCTGTTTTGAGCAATGTGAAGGCAGTCTTGCACTTGTCACTACTTTAAATTCACCATCACAATTAAACTTTACTACCACTGATCCAGTATTGCTTTCTCCTGTCGTTTGATACATTTTTGAAGAACCATCAATGAATATAATCCCCCCCTCCAAGAGCATTTTCTCTAACATTGGGAATATGGTCATACAACTCAGTATATGTTGTGCAGTCATGTACATATTCGTCCTTCCCTACTGGTTCTGCTATAAATGTCACTGGATTCACTACTCTACATCTAACAATTTTGATAGCTGGGTTCGAAATAATCACCTCATTCCATGACACTCTTTGTGTAGTCAATGTGCTTTTGGGTTTCACCAAAATGGCAAATAAGGAATTTGTATTTTATTTGTATTTTTGCATTTTATTTATTTATATTGCGCACCTAACCGGGAGTTAGCAAGGCGCAGAGGCAACTAGAGGTTTACAAAGCTTGGTTACATACAAGGTACGCGGTCCGGATGTGGTTACAGTGCTGGATGCGTAAAAATGGAAACAATGCATGCCGAGGAGGCATAACTTACAAAGAAAAACAATATAGGCAATATTATATACAAGGAGCAGGTTGTCACATGACCGATGTCTACTTCAAAGCAGGTGGCAACCTAAATGTACATATTTACAAACATAGTAGTCTGGAGCATCAGGGCAGCAAGAGAGCAGGTGGTCGTTTATATGTCGTGAGTCTTGAGCCAATGGATGGTTTTGGATCTAAATTGGCGGTAGGGAAAGTCCTCCCTACAGGTGGGAGGGAGGGAGTTCCATAATTGTGCTGCTTTTACCGGAAAGCTATTTCCTCCTGACATAGTACGTTTAAACCTAGGCACCAGAAGGAGATTAGAGTTGGCCATCCTGGAGGGGCGAAAGGAAGTAGGTCTGGTGAATCTGGTGATAAGGTATTGAGGGGCCACTTGGTGGAGACATTTATGAGTCAGGGATACTGATTTGAGGAATATTTTGTCTTTAGTGGATAGCCAATTGACGGATCTTCTAGAGTCAGAAATATGGGCTTTCTTCGGGATGCTGAGGGCCGCTCTTAGGGCATTATTTTGAAGGATCTGTATTTTGTTGGTGATATATTTGTTGCAGCCTACATAAAGTGCGTTGCAATAGTCCAGCTTGGACAGGATCAACGCCCTGGCTAGTGTGATGCAGTTGGAAGGGGAGAGAAAAGGTTTGGCTGCTCTGATGAGTTTGCAAGTATACGCTGTGGCGGAGGCCATGGCATTAACTTTTTTTTTTAGGGTGAGAGTAGAATCTAGGTAGAAGCCGAGGGTTTTGACCTCCTTGGCTACCGTGATCTTGTTATTGTCAATTGCAAAGGAGGAGTAATTTTGGTCCAATTTGCTAAGGTTATGTGGCGATCCCAGAATGAGGAGTTCTGTTTTGTCATCATTCAGGCATAGACCGTGTGAGGCCGTCCATGCCTGAATGATGAGGTACACTCCATTGACGAAGGCCAAATCCTTATCATAATCCCCCGTCAGTGGGATGAGGATCTGGGTATCATCGGCATAATTGGTGTAGGTGATACCCAGGCCATCTAGATCATCAAATGCTCAACAAATAACGTCATTGAACACCCCATTGCAATACTTGGAGCTTTTTCAATCACAAAAGTAGCAGCAGCTCACGCTTGTTCACAAGGGTAATGCCCTTTCATTACTGTGTCTAAAATCCCACTATAATAGGCTAATGGTTTGCGTCCATCTCCTAATGTCATTTTCTGTGTAAATACTACTGTCATCACTTCTCAATTTGAATGTGAGAATAAGTTAAACTCTTTGTTGTAGTCTGGAATTCCTAACACAGGGACTGTACAAATCACCCCTTTTAATTCTTCATATCCTTCAGACATCTCATCTGTCCATATTATTTTACTTTTACTTATTTATGCTTCCTTGATTCCTTTTAAAAGTGGTTGAATATATGTACTGTGTGACAAACCTAAGGGGGTAATTCATGGAAATTCGCACAAAAGTGTCGCACGCGGCTGGCGCACAGCATGCCTGTGCGAATGTCTGCGCCAGCCGCATGCGATAAAATGAATTTCCGTGCACAGCGTATTCATGGATTCTCGCCTCCAAAAGCAGACGTGGCGCAGAGTGGCGCAGCGACCCTGCAGCAGCGCCAGTTACACCCCCAAGAACGCCCTTGCGCAAGGAAAAGCCATCAAGATCGCAAAACAATCGCAAAGGGCTGCGCCAACCCTGTACCAGTTTACCGGACTGGCAAACAGCAAACGCAAAGCGGGGAACGTGTATTACGGGTTTCGGGAACACGCGTGCGCGAGAAGTTTCACACGCGATCTGGCCTGCGGGAGCGTGTGCGTGTATTTCAGAGGTGCGCGAGAAGTTTCACACGCGAACGGGCTGGGTGTGTGTATTTCAGGGGTGCGCGAAAAGTACCACACGCGATTGGCCTGGGCGCGTGTATTTCAGAGGTGCGCGAGAAGTTCCACACGCGATCGGGCCTGGGGGAGCGTGTGCGTGTATTTCAGGGGTGCGCGAGAAGTTCCACACGCGATTGGCCTGTGCGCGTGTATTTCAGAGGCGCGCGAGAAGTTCCACACGCGATCGGGCCTGGGGGAGGGTGTGCGTGTATTTCAGGGGTGCGCGAGAAGTTCCACACGCGATCGGGCCTGGGGGAGCATGTGCGTGTATTTCAGGGGTGCGCAAGAAGTTCCACACGCGATCGGGCCTGGGGGAGCGTGTGCGTGTATTTCAGGGGTGCGCGAGAAGTTCCACACGCGATCGTGCCTGGGGGAGCGTGTGCGTGTATTTCAGAGGTGCGCGAGAAGTTCCTCACGCGATTCTCCTGGGCACGTGTATTCCAGAGGTGCGCGAGAAGTTTCACACGCGATTGGCCTGTGCGCGTGTATTTCAGGGGTGCGCGAGAAGTTCCACACGCGATCGGGCCTGGGGGAGCGTGTGTGTGTATTTCAGAGGTGTGCGAGAAGTTTCACACGCGAACGGGCTGGGTGCGTGTATTTCAGGGGTGCGCGAGAAGTACCACACGCGATTGGCCTGGGCGCGTGTATTTCAGAGGTGCGCGAGAAGTTCCACACGCGATCGGGCCTGGGGGAGCGTGTATTTCAGGGGTGCGCGAGAAGTTCCACATGCAATTGCCTGGGCGCGTGTATTTCAGAGGTGCGCGAGAAGTTCCACACGCGATCGGGCCTGGGGGAGCGTGTGCGTGTATTTCAGGGGTGCGCGAGAAGTTCCTCACGCGATCGGGCCTGGGGGAGCGTGTGCGTGTATTTCAGAGGTGCGCGAGAAGTTCCACACGCAATTGTCCTGGGAGCGTGTATTCCAGAGGTGCGCGAGAAGTTCCACACGCGATTGGCCTAGCCGCGTGTATTTCAGAGGTGCGCGAGAAGTTCCACACGCGATTGGCCTGGTCGCGTGTATTTCAGAGGTGCGCGAGAAGTTCCACACGCGATCGGGTCTGGGGGAGCTTGTGCGTGTATTTCAGGGGTGCGCGAGAAGTTCCACACGCAATTTCAGCAGGGTACGTGTATTTCAGGGGTGCGCGAGAATTTTCACACGTGATTTCAGCAGGGTACGTGTATTTCAGGGGTGCGCAAGAATTTTCACACGCGATTTCAGCAGGGTACATGTATTTCAGGGGTGCCGGGGAGTCCTACATGTGATTTGGCAGTGTGGGTCCTCCCAGGTGTTCCCTGTACACCCTCCACGGCCCCTGCAGGCAGCCCACACCACAGGGGACTACCCTGCATCCCTGGTCATGTCCCGCATGCAGCCCACCCAACATGGCATGCCCCCCAGCAAAGGCACATGTCTCCTTTCACTACTGATCACCAACTCATGTCCCCTTGCACCCCCACCCCCAGCATTGCGGGGCACCTGCCAGCAGGCCCCCACTCATGTCCCACTCATGTCCCCCTGCACCCCCACCCCCAGCTTTGCGGGGCACCTGCCAGCAGGCCCCCACTCATGTCCCCCTGCACCCCCACCCCCCAGCATTGGGGGGCATCTGCCAGCAGGCCCCCACTCATGTCCCACTCATGTCCCCCTGCACCCCCACCCCCCAGCATTGCGGGGCTCCTGCCAACAGGCCCCCACTCATGTCCCACTCATGTCCCCCTGCACCCTCACCCCCCAGCATTGCGGGGCACCTGCCAGCAGGCCCCCACTCATGTCCCACTCATGTCCCCCTGCACCCCCACCCCCCAGCATTGCGGGGCTCCTGCCAACAGGCCCCCACTCATGTCCCACTCATGTCCCCCTGCACCCTCACCCCCCAGCATTGCGGGGCACCTGCCAGCAGGCCCCCACTCATGTCCCACTGCACCCCCACCCCCCAGCATTGCGGGGCATCTGCCAGCAGGCCCCCACTCATGTCCCACTCATGTCCCCCTGCACCCCCACCCCCCAGCATTGCGGGGCACCTGCCAGCTGGCCCCCACACATGTCCCCCAGCCAACATGTCATCACAATCTGGATCCCTGGCCCTTATGGTCAGCCTCCAAATGCCAAACACCCACCCGAGTATTGCATCCACCCACTTAGAAATGGCAATGACATGATAGAACCCCAATTGCAACTTTGGAAATGAACACATGGCCCTCACATACACCCAATGGGTGTCAGTGAATCTCATAACCCATATCATGATATGCATGATACCAATGAGATGATACTACACATTAAAGTTTGATGAAAAAAATGTATTAAAAACAGCATAAATGGAATTAAAAATAAACAAATGACAATGGGAATTAAAAACCAAAAGCAGCATGTCTGTAAAATAATGAAAAACGACAAATCATAATCCAAAGGAAAGGTGTCCAAAGTCACAGTTCAAGAAAGTAAATCCAAGGTAAAAACAAAACCGAAAACCATTGCTCCATGGGTAAATCCAAAAAAAAATAAAAAATCCAACAGTCAACTATATACAGATAAACAAACCAGGGTCCATGATCCCAACTGAAGAAATTAAACCTACATAAAAATACTACCTAATAAAAAAAATACTATACAAAAATGTGGCCCATTGTCCAAAAGGTCCAAAATAAATAAAAAAGCAAAGGAAACCTAACACTAACTACATAACTATTTACAAGGGCAGCGGGCTAGTCCGACGGCTCACTGGTTGTTGTCATGGGCCAGGGCATCATCAAACTCCTGTTCAATGGCTTGGAGGCGGGCATGTTCCCTGGCCCCGAGGTCCCGCAGGGATAATGCAGTGTCCAGCTCCAACTCCCTGCGAAGACCCTCGAGGCACTCAGCCCGCCTCAGCGCCCTCCGCATGGAGTTCTCCGCCCTGACCATTGTGAGCCGTTCTTCGTGGCGTACTTAGAAACAATGCTATGTGATGCCACTTCCTGTTTAGTCAAGGGATGAACGGTCATGTTCCATCGCTTCCTGTGATGTCACTTTGGGCTGGGGTCAAATGACATCACTTGCTCGGATGTCACCAGGGGGTCAAGCGTCACGTGATGTCACTTTTGCTACCCCTGGCTATTTGGTGAAATGACGTCCCTGGGGTAGACCTCCACGTAGCAGCCCTAAAGATGTTGAGCAGGGGAACACCAGAGAGAAACGCTGTTGTTGCTGCAATGGCTCTGGTAGAGTGGGCTCTCGGCCGGCCTGGAAGCGGTTTATTGGCCAGACGATGGCAATGCATGATACAGCCGGATAGCCACATGGAGATGGAAGCCTTAGACAGGGCCTTCCCATGTTCCATAGGTCCAAAATTGACAAACAGCGGAGACGTCTTCCGAAAGTATTTAATGCGTGCCACATAGAACTTTAGGACGCAAGCAACGTCCAGAGAATGCAAAGACGTTCAGAGGGTGAAGGGTTTGTGAAGAAAACTGGTATAACCAAAGGATCTTTGGGATGATGCTCCGCACCTATCTGCTGGCCCAACCGCTCCCACACAGAAGCCACTCCCATTCCAGGGTTCTCCTGCCCTCCGGCCGATGCCTGCACCCCTGATGTTGATGGCCCCGAGCCATGATGCCTCCCACGTCGAGCCTGCCGCTGCCTCCGACGCAACTGCCTGTGCCAGCACAACGGCATCCAGGCTGATGGGCCGTCGTGCCCGTGCCCTGCCCGATGATGCCGTCACATCCTCCATCTGCTGGGGTTCAGTTGCTGGTGTGTCCACCCCTGCTGGACCTCCGACTCCCGACTGTGGCAGGGATGGGATCCCCACTGAGGTGGCTGCATTGGTCGGGGCAGGTCCACAGGGGGCCCTGGTGGCATCTGGGCCGGAAGACGGCATAGAGTACGACTGGCGCATAGCCTCCACAGAGGAGGAGAGGGTCGCCAGAGTGCCCAACACATGTACGAGACCCCCGACCATGACCGCTCCCAACTGGGCCACGTTGCCACGGTACTCTTCGTGATGACGTGCGTGCTCCCCCCGGGAAGCACGCACCTCATCACGAATGACAGCCGTGTGCAATGCGACACCAATCAGGACCTTCTCCATACGGCCAGGGGTCCCCTCGTCCACAGGTGGAGGGGAGTCAGATGACATGGACATCCCCCCTACCTGCGGACGGGCCTGGGATGGGGCATCCCTGCTGGTGCATGGTGGTGAAGTCACAGTGTCAGGGACAGTGACATGCACAGGCACCTCCACGGCGACCTGTGCTGCCTCCTGCCCCTGCCCCTGGACTGCACCACTTGCACCAGCAGGGATGCCCCCACCAGGCCCCATGTGCGGCTCAGTAGCGGCCTCCTCCTCCTCTGTGGAAACCACCAACCTGGATGGCTCCACACCGTCTTCCGCCGTTGCAGGCCCCTGTGGGGGCTCACCCACCCCTTCTGCTGCAGCCGTGGGGCATCCCCGCCGCTTAGCTCCACAGCGCCGTCTCCGCCCTCTTCTTCACTTTGCGCTGTGTAGAGGGAGACATAGAACACAAGCATCAGGGTACTGTACAATGGTCCCCTAGACAGGAAGCAGCAGCAGATGAGTGGCACTGTCAAAGATCACTTCCATCATGTCCCTCCACAACACATGGGTCAGTGCAGGCAAAACACATGCAGTAACAGGCATGGCGCATGCTATGGACATAAGCAAACATGTCCAAGGGACTCTTGAAGCATACAATGTTGATTTTGGACTCACATGCATCATGGGTCATGCCTATCACATGCAAACACTTCAACGTACTTTCATCCATCTGGACTTGTACACCCCAGACACAGTGGATGCAAGGATAACTAGGCTGCATCAGTGATTCTGAACATTGTCACAGACATGTGTCATGCATCCATGGCATTCACAAGTCACAGACACGCAGGTCGGAAACACAGATATGGACACCATACATGTACATGGCATCAGCACACATCCCTCACCCCCACCCATGTCCAGGAACAGAGACTGGCATGCTCTCATGTGTCCATTCCGCATAGGGCTCCCCATGTTGCATTTAAACACATACACTACCCGTGTGCTTCACACATTACTGGTCTCACATGCATGACCATGATGTCCCTGCACACACACACGTGTACATGGCCTATGTCACACATACAGGCAAGTATCAGAGACAACCAGCACACTGCAACATGCCCTGTCTCACACAGCAATGATTGGCCACTTACCGCTCGACTCCAGACGGGTCTGCCTCTCAAGGATCTGGGCATGGAGTGCTCGGCGTACGCGTTCCAGGACCCTCAGCTGGATGGTACTCATGCTGCCCCGGCCCCCCTCCACGAGGCGCCGGGCCTTTATGAGGGTCCTGGACCTGAAGTCCTCCCAGCGCTTCTTGACTTGCTTGATGTTGCGGGTTGCCACCCCCTCCGCGTTGATGGCAACCACAAAGTCGTCCCAGATCCTGTCCCATCCTTCCTTGTCGGCGCGTGGTGATCCAAAGAGGGCATCATAATGCCCCAGGACAAGCTCCACCAGGACACCAACTTCCTTCTGACTGAAGCTGGTGGCCCTCTGCCCCTCTGGCTGGGGGTTGCCAGTGGTCTCGGATGGTGTTTGCCCCGACATGGCGACCCCCGAGGCAGGCGTGGGTGGGCAACTGGGTCCTGGGGCTGGGCTGTGGAGCAATGGCATCCCAGTCCGGAGTGTTCTGTTCCAGCAGGGGTGGACACAGCAACTGGACCCCTGCAGATGGCTGATGTGCAGGCACCAAATGGCAGGGCACGGTGGCAGCAGGCAGCAGCAGATGGCTCGTGGGAGGCTGCTCGGGGCTCTGGGGGGCAGTAATTCGGCCTTTTGGGCAGGAGCGTGGTCTTCCGTGTGCTTACGCGTGGCCAGCTTGATACGGAGTGATTTGGCACGTGAAAATTCTGCACGTCAGCGTATAAATCGAGGAAAGGCCCTTAGCGCGTAAGCGCGTCAGCACGCATACGCGATTCCATTGGACCAAAGGCCCTTAGCGCGTATGCGTGTCTGTGACGTATCACGTACGGGCGTTGCTTTTCGTAGGGTGCGGTGCGTGTGTTTTGCAGGCGTTGGGGTTCACACGCTATTACTTCACAGTGGGTGGGTTTTGGCTACGCCTTCTTCTACACGCAAGGCAGACGGTGAGTGGTACCCTGCTCCCCCAGGCCCGATCGCGTGTGAAACCACCCGCGAGCCCCTGAAATACACGTACCCCGCTCCCCCAGGCCCGATCGCGTGTAAAACCCCCCACGAGCCCCTGAAATACACGTACCCCGCTCCTCCAGGCCCGATCGCGTGTAAAACCACCCGTGAGCCCCTGAAATACACGTACACCGCTCCTCCAGCCCGATCGCGTGTGAAACCACCCGCGAGCCCCTGAAATACACATACCCCGCTCCCCCAGGCCCGATCGCGTGTAAAAACACCCGCGAGCCCCTGAAATACACGCCCCCAGGCCAATCGCGTGTGAAACTTCTCGCGCACCTCTGGAATACACGCGTCCAGGCCAATCGCGTGTGAAACTTCTCGCGCACCTCTGAAACACACGCACATGCTCCCCCAGGCCCGATCGCGTGTGGAACTTCTCGCGCACCTCTGAAATACACGCACACGCTCCCCCAGGCCCGATCGTGTGTGGAACTTCTCGCGCACCCCTGAAATACACGCACACGCTCCCCCAGGCCCGATCGCGTGTGAAACTTCTCGCGCACCTCTGAAATACACGCGCCCAGGCCAATCGCGTGTGGAACTTCTTGCGCACCCCTGAAATACACGCGCCCAGGCCAATCGCGTGTGGAACTTCTCGCGCACCTCTGAAATACACGCACACGCTCCCCCAGGCCCGATCGCGTGTGGAACTTCTCGCGCACCCCTGAAATACACGCACATGCTCCCCCAGGCCCGATCGCGTGTGAAACTTCTCGCGCACCTCTGAAATACACGCGCCCAGGCCAATCGCGTGTGAAACTTCTCGCGCACCTCTGAAATACACGCACAGGCTCCCCCAGGCCCGATCGCGTGTGGAACTTCTCGCGCACCCCTGAAATACACGCACACGCTCCCCCAGGCCCGATCGCGTGTGAAACTTCTCGCGCACCTCTGAAATACACGCGCTCAGGCCAATCGCGTGTTAAACTTCTCGCGCACCTCTGAAATACACGCACACGCTCCCCCAGGCCCGATCGCGTGTGGAACTTCTCGCGCACCCCTGAAATACACGCACACGCTCCCCCAGGCCCGATCGCGTGTGGAACTTCTCGCGCGTGTAGAACCTTGGCACACATTTTTTGCCTGCGCAGGGACGCTACCGCCTGCTTTCGTGTGGCGGACATGTATGGGCCTGTGCGCGTCTTTGGATGTGCGCTGTTTTTCCCTATTCCATTCCATGAATACGTGTTGTAGGCGAGTGTGTGGGCGTTCCGCACACTTGCCTCCTGTACTTCCCCCGTGATGCCCACATTTTCACGAGTTGTTCCCCATTCTGCGTGTAACGCCCCGTGTTACGCCTACTTTTGTTATGTGTGCCGCGCTATGTGCGAATTCGCTGTGGCCTTATCGCACGGCGTTCGATGACCTATGCGTCAGCATGTGCCAGCGTGCGTCAGCGTGCGCCAGCGTGCGCCAGCGTGCGCCGCACACTTTTTCAGCGCACATCCCACATTTTGCACGTGCACGGACTTCCATGAATAGATGTGCGCTGTTTTCTGTGCGATAATCGCACTTGCACTGCGATTTTCGCTCTTTCACTGCGAATCGCACGTTTTCGCGCGCTTGAGCCAAAATTTTCGGCGCACATTAATTCCATGAATCGGCCTGTAAGGGTTTTTTCCTTCCCACTTATGGGGAAGTTTCCAAGCAGGTGGCCAGGGGAGGACCATCGCTTTTAGATCCCAACCGTGGGGGCGGAATAGTGAGGGAGGATCACCTGGGTGGAGGGCCCCTTGGCATTGGGGAGGGATTAGCCAAGGGTGAGACATGGTATCCCTCCTTTCAAATAACCCCCTACCAACATCCCCTCAGCCTACTGTCAGCCAGATCCCTGGCATCCCCAGAACCCTCAATTCTTCTCCTGTCTTAAAAACGTTATGATGGAACACCTACATTAAAAAAGGACTTTTCTCTTTCTATGAATGTCCCTCCAATGAGGACAGGCGAAGTCAGACACTAAGCAACAATCACAAACACCTGAATCCAATTGAGAATTGAACTAAGTATAAAAGGTGGAACCCAGATTAACAAAGGTAGAACAGAAAGCCAGGAAGGCAAAGGTGAGTTCGAAAAGGAGAGCAGGTGAGATGGCGAGGAAGGGAGCAGAGGCTGTTGAGAACCAGGCTGGAGAGAACAGGATGCCGAGATGCTACAAGGCTACAGGATGAAGCAGAAGAAAGCGTGGCGAGGGAGCTGTGTCTCCAAGAAGCCAAAAGGGTTTGTCAAAGGAAGCAGAGAAGTTGGTTAATCTCTCCGAACATTGTGCCAAGAGATTGCTTGTTTCCCTGGGACAGCAAAGCTGCCCAGGAATGTCTGATGGGCAGGAGGGGAGAGACCCTGACCTTAGATAAAAGAAATGTGAAGGGCTCCTTGTTAAAATACAGCCGGTGAATTCAAAGTGATGAGAGAGCCTGGTTTGTAATGACACAAATGATTACCAAGTTGCAAGCAAGGATACACATAAGAAGCGAGACCCATTGAAAGATAGTTTTGATTGTTTTGAAGTGTGATGAAACAAAGTAACAGAGTTGTCCTGCGGAATACCGTATTGTCGAAAGTCTCTGTGAAATGCAACAGTTAAACAGAGTATCGCTGAGGTGAAAAGCGGGTTGAATAAAGTTAATGAAAGTGAAAGCCTACGGGAAAGGCTACAGAAGAGAATATTGAGTGAAGCAAGATCCTGATGGGGATCAGATGAAACAGAACGGAGTGATTAAATGAATTGACAAGAAAGTCAAACTTGTGGGGGTGCTAAGGAGCATGTTTGAGATGGAGACAAGTGGTACATGTCCTGGTTGTGATAAACCTGAGGGTGTTCTCCCAAGTAGAGCCCTGAAATCCCTTATCTAGGTGGCCAGGACACAGCCATCATCATTGGATCCAGTTCCTGGGGGTGGACCAGCGGGGGAGGATCACCTGGGTAGCGGAACACAGAGTTATGCTCAGGTAATGCCCCAAGTGAGACACAGTACTATGGCATGGTAGAGGAAGAGGCGGACTACATCCGTGAGGCCTTTATGGGCTATAATACCTCTGCCATGCTTCCTCCTATTAAATCTATCCTGCCCAAATCCAACAACCCCTCATGTCTGACAAACCTGGTAGGAACCGCCTCGGAACAAGGAAAATAAATATATCCCAGAATCCCTTCTTTTCTGTTCCCTACTCTAATACTCGTAATCATTGTTCTACATGTCCCGCTAATTATTATTTTCCGAACTCCCGGGCCACTTTGACCAAATACTACTGTTCCCACAATTCCCCTGGTTTAGTTCCCGATAAGAATCCTGGTAATTCCCGTTAATTTCACAAACCTACTAATCACCCCCATCTGAGTTTATCAAGAACCCAATCAAGAAGGCTACCACTTCCTATAACACTTTTACCCCACCTATCCCGTAGGATGCTCAAGAACTCTACCACTTTCCTTTTTCAACCCGAACACTTCTTTGCAATGTAAACAGACTAATGTTAAACCTGTTTATCCGACATGTCCCAACCAAAGGGGCAGGCAAAGTCAGGCAATTAACTCAAACCACACACACCTAACGGCCCTTTCCTCCCCCTGCAGGGATAAAAGGTGTAGCGTGACAGCACAGTCTGAGCAAGGCAGATCACACAACGTGACAGCTAACCAAGCCCGGCAGTTCAAGAGGTGGAAAAAGGAGGTGAATATCGAGAAGCTAACAAGGAAAGACAAGACCTAGCCCTTTTTTGATGCAGACCTGCAAAACCTCAGCAAAAGGAAATGTAAGACCGAGGAAAATAGCCCAAGTATGTTGCAACAGATGCCGACGGTATACAGAGCGTTCCTACGCTGATAAGCAGGAGCGAGGGAAACTCCTGCTACCGTGGTACCAACCTTGACTCAGGATACAAGAAAAGCCAAGTGATTCATCAAAGCCGGATTCGAAGGGAAAGCCGAAAAGAACCAAACTGTGTTAAATGAAAGTCGCAAAGTGGCCATTTGAAGAGAGTTCACAGAACGGTAAATTGTAAGAAGGAAAAACCAGCTGCAGAGGGAACCGGCAGCACGTGGGTGCTAACTCGAGATACTCTGGTTCATTCCCGTGTTGAGGTAGACTACAGATACCAAAATGCCATAGGAGAGCCGTCCAGATAGGTCAAAGTAGTCATACAGAAGGTCAAGCAAATCCCCGTAGAGTCGAAAGCCTTTAACCTATGAACTCAAGAGAAAGCAAGGGAAGTGAATCCTGCATGGTGAAAGTAAAAGGGAAGTGAATCCCGCCAATATTGAAAGTACAGGAACGGCAAGAGTGAACGTGAAGGAGGGATGTCAGAGAAGAAGGACAAAATCTAAAGTCCCAAGAACCAGTGTGTTGACAACCGTGAACCCGGCCGAGGAATGTCATTTATGACCTGTTTGAAAAGACATTGAAAAAGTAATGGAAATGAATCATGCTAAAGAGAAGACAGGCGAATTACACAGTTTCGCTTATCATTTAGAGTCCGAGCTCGACCGAGGGAGAAACCACGAGACACTATAAGACAGGAGAAGTACACTGTCCCACTTGTCATTTGTGGTCCGAGACTGGCGGAGGGAGATTCAGGGGTGAAGTCATCACCCAAAGTAGTGTTTGAGGGGTCAGTGCCCCGAAAAGGGGAACTGAGGGGTCAAGCAGTCACCCCAAAGCATTTGTAGAACATCTGTAGTGTTTGTTTGTTGGAACTATCAGGCCCTCGAGGGCAAGAGACTTTTTTATTGGAAAGAGACTTTTAAGCCATCAAAGAACCCGATAGCTGGAGCGGAATTGTTGGCTCGTGCTGGGGAAAGCTTGTGTCTGTGCTGTACTCAGGAGACCCACCTTATCCTGTGTTGAAAACATGGGGAGGGGAGACCCCTGGCGATCACATCCTGACTTATTGTTTGAGAACACTTCTTTCCTTGAAAAAGATCCCACACACCTTTGTATTTAGTGTAAAACATTGGCAATAGATTTTTCTTATTATAGGCCTTTTATTTTGACACACCACCACAAGGCCTGCCTTATTTTCATTTGATGGTTGACGCTTGCTCGCATCTTAGATTTAGGCTCAGTTTAGGTGTTTTTCCACCCTGCATTTATAGTTCAATAAACACCTTTGAACTGTCACTTGTGTCCGTCTTCACTGTTGTCCCCATGAGTTCCTTACATGGTGCTAGAAGGCACGCTTGAGGAAACACTAACAGAGTATAAGGAATACGATACAAGAATGCAACAGTGTCGGAGTGGACAGGCATGGGAATAAGTAAAGCTGTGCCATTTTGAATGTCGTTGACATGAAATGCATGAGGAAAGCAGGACGTTTTGGGAAGGGAATCCTGTGTATTAGGATGATGTGATATTGTAATGTGAAATATTGAACAGTTGAAAGTAACGATTAAATAGGGTTGAAGCTCTGGTTGTGAAAGCCGGAAGGATCCACCCAGGAACATTGTTAATGTAGAACTGTGTTATGCTAGAGAGCATTGAATCAGGAAAGGGAAACCTGAGAAAGGGAACGTTGTGAAAACAGAACTGTGTTATACCAGAGAGCATTGAATTAGGCGAGGGAAGCCTGAGAAAGAGAACCTTTTTAAACATAACTATGTTATACCAGAGAGCATTGAATCAGGCGAGGGAAGCATGAGAGAAGTACATGAACTGTGCCAAATAAGAAAACTATTTAAGTGCCTTTTAGTGAACTGCTTGGAACAAACTGAACTTTTGCAGATCCCAAGTGACTTAGGCTTGGAAGGGAGTTGAGAAGAAACTCCATGGTCATCCTGATATTCTTTTGAGGTACTTATATATTTTATCCAATACCCTACACATTGTTAAGTTAGAGTGTGAGGGCAAGCATACGGTTGACATCTACAGATGTGTTACCTTTGACAGACAGACATTTGGGCTATTCATTCTTCTTTATTTTAATGGTTAAGACTACTCCCATTTAGAAATAGGGCAAGTTAGGCATTTTTCACACCCATATTTATAAATAAAGGTTTTCAAAAAAACTCACAACTGTAATCGAAAACCCGGGCCCTGCAATAATTACATAGGACTAAATTTTGTTGCATTTCCCTCACTGTCTCAGGTATTGAAGTTTTCATACGTGCTTCTGCTCTCTCATGTGTCAGAGATTAACTGTCCTATGTACAGGACCTCTTCCTGGCAATATTGTAATTTCTCTTTATCTACCTTGTATTCTTTCTCTGCTAGTACTGTCATTAGTTGAACTGAATCATCTCTGCATCTTTCCTCTGTCTCACTGCACACTAATATGCCATCTACATACTGAATTATTATGCTCTAAAGTTGTACATTACCTAAGTCCATCTGAAGAACCCTACTAAAGATCGATGGGGACTCGCAGTACCCCAGAAGAAGTCGAGTGTGTTTTAGGCACTGATTTCTATACAAAAACAAAGTCATATTTTGTGAGTCTTCATGAAAGGGAATTGAAACAAAATCAGCTTTTAAATCTATGACTGTAAAATATTTGGCTTTAGCAGGGATGTTACATAATATTTTAGCTGGGTTCAGAACCAGAGGAAATTCTGCTTCAACAATATTGTTTAAAGAGCGTAGAGCCTGAATACATCTCTACGATACATCTCTACGCCCCCCTTATTGCTTTCTTCACTGGGTACACAGCCATGCTACACAGGGATTCTGATGGCACCAATATTCCCTGCTGTATTAAAGTGGAAATGGTTTGAAATATACCCTCAACTGCTTCTCTAAACATAGGATACTATTTTGCTTGTGGCAAAATTGCTCATGGTTTGAGTTTTATTTCAACTGCTCCTGGTCCACTTAATAGACCCACGTCATATGGACTACTGGTCCATAAGATGCTTGGCACATTTTCTATATCTTCCTGGAAAATTACGTTTTCTATTTCACCCATGCCATTCTCTGTGGTATCTCCCTATTCTCAACTTTCATCCAATAAGTGAGACTTATGAAAAATACTAATTCATCATCTTAATAATCATCTCTGAACAATTCTTCATCTGTCAGGTCTGTTAGTCTGCATCCATCGCCGAGATCTAGTACTGATCTCCATTCTCTACCTTCATTGTCTGTCCCAGGAAAAACCACCCTTTCCTCTCTTACCACTAAAGCTTCTAGTTCTAAGGGGATAACCTGTTCTTTTTCATCATCCATAGTTATTTCTGGCCTAAACTAAAATTCATCAGGTATTCTCAACAATTTACATACCAGTCTAGGAAGCCATGTCATCAAACTATTTACTCCATAAAAAATACTTCTGGGCCGAAAGGGACCCCTCGTAAGGCTTTTTGGCCTGTAAATGCCAATATGAATTTTCTTAGATTTATGTAGTGTATGACTGCCGTGGAACACACTATCCCCCTTGTCAGTGAAAGATATCATCATGTTTAGTTTTGTCATCAAGTCACGTCCTAATATGTTAACTGGTGTCTGCCGAGAATACATTATTGGCATAGACGCATCATGTTCTCCTATAGAAAGTGGTAATTCATCAGTAAAAGAAACCAAACTCAGAGCCCCAGAGAATCCCTGCGCATTCATGGTAATCCCAGACATTGGATACTTTCCCTCTGGAACACAACAACGAGTTTCTCTCATGTCTACAAGGAACGAAAATATCTTACCTCCTATCATTATCATGACCCTGGGTTCCTCTTGTGGGTCTGGTGTCACAGATAGTACTGAACACATCAAGTTGCTCTGTGGGCTCTCCTATTGTGGAAATAAATTCATCCCTGTACCTGTAAAAGGATTTCCTCCCACGAGGGTCACACTCCCTAATCAGGGTGTGGGTACTTATGGGGCGTCTGTATTTGTTTTCTATTGTGGCACCATTGTTTGCTGCATCTTATTATATGATATTATAAGTCATTTATAACGCGCCTACACAAGTGTTTCTAGGCGCGACAAGACAAGGGAGGGAAGAGCGAGGGAGGACAAGACAAATAATCTTACTAGGCCTTGTGTCATTCAAATCGTGCAAGTGCGAGAACGATAAGTGCAAGGGAAAGGGAGGGGGAAAGTGCAAGGCTGAGTGGAGGAGAAAGCAGGACAGCAATGCTCTGAGTAAGTGTAGCCAGAGGGAGGGAGAGAGAAAAAGCAGAGAAGAGGAACGTTTTGAGCTGCTTCTGGAACTTCAGGTGGTCCGGCTCAAATTTGAGAGGGGACAGAGGTCATTCCGGTGGGAGGCACCTGCAGAGGAGAGAGATCTACCCCCCACTCTCTGCCTGGAGAACCGTGCAACCCTTAGAGAGTTGAAGGTAGCTGTGCAAAGGGCTCGAGAAGGAAGGTATTTTGGTACATAGAGTTGGATGTAGTGAGGGCCACGGCCCCAGCAAGCCTTGTGGACAATGCAAAAGGTCTTGAAATTGATCCTTGAAGCCACCGGGAGACAATGGAGAAATTTCAGAGCTGAAGAGATACAGGCCCTGGACTTGAGGCCAAGGATAAGACTTTCAGTCCTGTTCTGGATTAGTTACAGAGGGCAGAGATTTGAGGAAGGCAGATTAAGAAAGAGGCTGTTGCAGTAGTCCAGCATAGAGAGAACTAGGGCTCTGGAGACAGTGAGCTTCTAGGGGAAAGTGAGAAAGGAAAGGTCCCTTTAATGAGGTGTTGGTGGTCGTGGGACTTCTTGGTGACATCCGAGATGTGAGGAGAGAAAGAGAGTGACGTCAAAGATGACACCAAGGTTTTTTGCCTCGCAGGGTGAAGGAAGAGGGCCCAAGGCGGGCGGCCAGAGTGAAAGAGGGAAAGCAGGGGCAGGGCTCCCAATGAGAAGGATCTCCGTCTTACTGGCATTAAGGCAGAGAACGTTGGAGGCGCACCAATCCTGAATCACGGATAGACAGTCAGGAATGAGTGAGAGAGGAGGCTGAGGGGAGCCTCAAGGAAAGCTGAGTGTTAGATCAGGTGGGCCAAAGGGGCCAAGTAGAGGTTGAAAGGCCAGGGTGAGGGGATAGAGCCCTGGGGAACACCACATGAAGAGAGAGAGGTGGCAGAGAGAAAGGGACCAAGTTGGACCTGGAAGGATTATTATGCCCAAGCGCATAGGTGCCTGCTGTGGTTGCCCTTGTGGCGATTGTATTTCCAGTGGGATCTGCTGCGTTTGTGGCCCGCGTGTTTGATACCTCATGTGATCTTGGGCATAATATTCCTGCGATTCTGTATTATATTGTGGAGAATAGCCCATCCTCCCTCTTGGAGCTTGGCAGTTCTGTTGAATGCCTACTCTACTTCTACATGTGTAGGATATATGTCCTGTCCTCCCACAGTTCCTACATTGCTGTAGTTGTCTTCCACTCCCCCTTGAGTGTTTTGAAATCCACCTCGTCCTCTAGGTCCATTCCCTCTACCTCATGGTGAAAATTGTACCCACCTTGATCTATAGAGTACCCTGCATTGCTGGGCTGGGCTGGCTGTAACTCTTGTTTGGCCACGCCTTCACCACTTGTCAATACTGCTCTTTCTGTGGCAAACTTCGACAACTTTTTCAGACCCAACTTTGCTTCCTCCTGCTTTCTATTCCCAGCTTTTTTCTTATTCTTCTCTTGTAATAGTTGACAATGATGTATGATAGTCACCTGTATTTCCATCCCTACCTGTTTCTCCATCTGCCGTTGCACTGGCTCGGGCAGTCAGACATAGAATAAGATCAAATAATGCTACTGTTTTATCCCACGGTTCTCTCATTTCAAGATGCCAATGTTCTTGAATCGCCTGAATAAAACCAACAGGATCTTCGTCCTCACCCCTTTTCTTTGTCATAATCGCACCCATGTCTGCCGTGTCAGGATATTGTACTCTGAGTGCCCTCCATAGGCCTGCTCTACAATTATTAAATGGTGTTCCATCTTGTGTCGTGTTATGTGCTGTCACACACGTATACCTTGCTTGTCTCCAAATGTTGGTAGTTCTCTCCACTAAGATAGCTGCTAGTAGGCCTTTTACATCACCCACTGCGAACGTCATTACCGCGGTCATCCATTCTAATTCATAAATCAATTTTCCTGCGCTTGCAGTTAAACTAGGTAATTTGAATTTAATATTTTCTTTATCAATTTTTGGCCACGATATATATTGGGGTCGTCCTCCCCTTTCTCTAATAATGGGAATTGCGTGAATCCTGGTCCACAATAATATCCACCTATGCTCCTTGTCTTCCAGGAGGGGTTAGTTTCCCCTGTTTGTCTTCATCCTGGCAGTGACTTTAATCTACTTACATAAAACGAGTATATATCCCCACCACTGCATGACCATGCTTGTGGTCGTTCAGAATATGGTAGAGGTTCTCGTATTTTTCTTTTGTGTCCTATAAGTGTGACCACTTTACCACTCTTCCCACAGCTAGATCTGTCGGAAAACTGCATGCGCTCTATCGTTGTCTTCCCTTTCTTCATATGACATCATTACATCCCAACTTGAATGACTGTTTCCCTTTACTCATCATCAAGATTTAATCTGCCCTTGTTTCTTTTGTTGGAGTGCCTGGTCTTGTAACCATCCTTCTCCCTCATCTGCCTATATAGATCCCCAATCCTTTTCCATATGCCTTCTGCCTCATGCTCATCGGCCCATGTCTGTATTCTTGGTATCCCCTCCAGCTCCGAGCTGTTGTGACCCTCTCTCTTCTTCCCATTGTTCTTGTGCTTCAATTGGTATTATACATCTAGTGACGATGTGATCTACTTCGTCATCCTTTTGACCCCTACTCCTTATCATTTTATCTTACCTTCTTCTCATCTCTCTTTTCTCTTCTTCCTCTCGCTTTCTTTGCAACCTACATTCTTTCAATGTCTGTGCTTCTATTTCTTCACATTTCTTCTCCTCTATTCTCTCTTTTTTCTGTTCTTCATACCTTCTTCATTCTTCCTTTCACTTCCTCTCTTTTTTCTTCTCTTTATACACCCTTTCTTGTTATAATTATAACTGTTCTTTTATAACACGCTTAATACATGAGACGGTGTGTCAAAGCGCAAGACCGGGATTCAAACCTGTGTTGCTATGCGTTATCTTGCTTCCAAGACAAATGTGTTGACCCTTGAGCCAGCCTCCTGGCCTTCTTTTCCTGTTCCTCTCTTTCTTTGACTTCGTCAATACCCTTTCCATCTAATTTGAGTAGTATCTATCATCCCATCCACTCGTTCTGTACTATTGTCAGTTCATTAGTTGTGTCTTTCTCTCCCGTTTGTCTCTTAGCTTCTTATTCTGTCTCTATTTGCCTTTCCCTTCTTCCATCACGCTCTTTATGTTCGTCACGTGTGGACATATATTTATGCTCTTTAATATTGCTCTCTTCCATGTTATCCTCACTACTATAAGCGGGGGAGTGCATATGTTGGATTAACGTACCCTGCTGCTGCTTTTAACTCCTTTAGAGGATACATTCTCTGTTTGTCTTCAATTGTACTATCGTTTTTAGCAGGAGAAAGAGGAGCCAAGTCCATTCACTCCTCCTCTGTATGCTGATTAAGCATCCACTCCTTCTCAGGTGGGTCTTCTTTCTCGCTCTGATGCATTTTCCATAGCTCTAAAACTGCTAACCTTTTCTGTAGCCTCTTCCCCAGGTATGCAGCATGTAAGTATGTTGTCATGTATTGCAATACTGTTCTTGATAGCACACCTTTATGAGGCCAAGGGATGAACATTTTGATCGCCGTGCCTTTTACCGACTCGGAATGGTAGGTCCTAATCTTAGGTGTGTATTTCGGTTATGTTTTACACAAATGTAAATGAGGAGTCTCCCCCATAATGACAAATTGTTTTTGACTGTCAATACTTACCAGTTCCTTTGTATTTTGATAATTATAGCACAACAAACAATTCGGGCAAAGCACGGTCAATTGCCTCTCATTTCCCAAAACAATTTCTCCTAACAATTTTCAAGCCTACACAATAATATTATTTTTACTTCTTTGTTTATGGTTCTTTCGATTCTTACTATCTTGTTTTTATTATTGACGATCTAAGAATCTGATGGGCACCAATCGCCTTTCTTTTAGGATCTAATATCTAGTTGAATGTATTACTATCATTCTATAGTTACAACCTACAACCTATATCATCACAACTAATACAGAACACGTCAACTTTTTACACTGATATTTTCACAACCCCAAACAAAAATGTGCATACGCTTTCTACGATCATTTTCCATACTGTCTCTAGCAACAGTATCTTATCTCTATTTTTCTCAATTTTGATGCAGTCCTTTCTATTCTCCTTGACATTAGGAATAGAGGTATCTCTTCTTTAATCAAACCCTGTTACGTTCCCCACTATACACACATGCAATATAATCCCTCCCCTTTTATTTGCCACTTTCGATGCTTCTACTTACAGCTCGAGCCCTTCGGTATCGACTCTTCACCAATTGACCACTTCCCCTTCCGTCTGTGGGGACTGGACAGAAATTTCTTCAAAGGGGCACAAGCCGACCGTCTCTGGTGACACATGTTTTTTTTCTTCCTCTCTCCACAGGAAATTCTGTGGTCTCTCGTCTGATGGTCTGGATCTTGAACCATCCATACCACTATCAAAATGTGCAGTAGATCCTGGAGCGTATCACGTGCTGGACGGGATTACCACAACAAATTACGTGCCCAAATAACCAGACAGACTCAAAGAATATGGCAAAGTACTACTTTATCAGTTCAATAAAGCAGGGAAATCTGGCAAGCATAATAATTCAAAGCTTACTCACTCTCAAATACAGTTCCATTACACAAAGGCTTTATACTTCAATATGCATCAGCTATGACGTCATCCTATGTGGCAACATAGCAAAAACCTATGGGGTGGAGGGTTTGGTTAAGGAAACATATCTACCTATAGTTTATTTAGGTGTTAGTAACATTATTGACTGCCTCTTAACTGGTAGGCACGTCTGGAACAACCTCTAACTATAATACAGATAATAGTAGAATAACAGCAGCGGATTGGCTTCTGCAACAATGTATATTCCATCATCAGTGGAGGTGTCGTCGTGCCTCCATCAGTGCCTGACAGCCGTGGGGGAGTGGATGGGACTTAACTTGCTAAAGTTGAATGGTGACTAAACGGAGGTGCTGGTGGTGGGTTCCCCTCCTGAACCTTCACTATGGATTTCAACTTTCTGGCCCTCTTCTCTTGGCTCGCTTCCTGTTCCCGCGATGAAGGTTAAAAATTTGGGAGTTATCATGACGGCCACCTTATCAATGGAAGCCCAGGTATTATCTGTCTGTCAGTTTGGGTTCTTCCATTAGAACATTTTGAGACAAAACCTCCATCTTATACCATCTGCCTTGCGGCCACTGGTTGTAGCTGCAATGATATCCAGCCGGCTGGACTTTTGCAATTCACTCTATCTTGCACAGCCCAAGGGGCTGATGCTCTGCTTGCAGCGCCTCCAGAACTTCGCAGTCCGGGTGGCGACTGGATTTCCTTATGGTGCCCATGTCTCCCCGGTTCTGCATCATCTGCACTGGTGACCGGTGGCCCAGTGCATTGATTTTAAGGCACTCTGTATTGTGCACTGTGCTCTGCCTGGACAGGGAGTGGAATATCTGTGAACTAAATATTCCCGCTACCTTCCCAGGCTTTCTTAGAGATCTGAGTCGGCCGGCCTGCTGTGTGTTCCATCTTTCCACCGTGCTTTTTCTATTGCAGCAGCACAGCATGTGCTTTTGGAACAAGCTGCCTACTGAACTCAAAAATATCCATAACCATTTGGTCTTTAGGAAGGCCTTAAAACACACCTTTTTTAATTATGATGGCCATAGGGCTGATGGTTTGTGCTTTGGGGTCTTTTTCTCCTCTGCAGCGTCATGATGCCCTTGGGCTACCATGCGCTATATAAGAAACCCTAACATAACATAATATCATATAGGCCATCCTGATTGATTGGCATCCTCTTCCAACCTTGGACATTCGGCTCGCTAGCAGCAATTTAGTAAAACAAAAACTAGGTGCGGGGAACAATGTCAGACAACTGGCCACTTGGCCAATTAGCCTTACCATCATTCATCAGTTAGGCCCTAAGACAAGGCCTCTTCTTTGTAGTTGCCCTTTGCCAACTGTTCTCTTCTCCGGAACTTTTGAGGGAGGGAATGTACATCACTATCTTCGTCTGGGCAACATGATGGGCCTTGTTTTCTGGTCTTGCACTGCGTGTGAGGAGACCATGATTTGTCCATTCTGTCCTCCTATTTAGTGCTATTCGATTCAAATATACTGGGTGCTGTTACTCTCTGTGGCCTCTGCCTTGCATATGCTTTCCATATCTTTATTTGTAGCATTCGCAAATGTTCACTCCTTTGCCTAATCTAAGAGAAATATGTCTTACATACATGGCTTATCCTCTTCAACTCCTTTTGTACTTTTGCGGTTGCTTCTCACTGTGCCATTATTGATCTTAAATCAAATAAATAGTCTTTGTTCTTGCACGATTTTGTATTTCGGTGCCTGTCAGCTCTGCAAACTTGGTCTATCTCCATGGGGTTTTTAGCTTAGTATTACACAACACCGACATCCATCTTCTCATCATGGCTACTTTACTCGTTTTATATTTTCTACTGCAGTAAGATTCTATATTTCTAATCTACCTTGCTTTTCTGTGTATATTCTTCTACTGCATCTCTTCTTACTTATCTTCTCAGTATATATGATTTCTTCGTATCCATATGTTCATTTACTGTGTTACTTCAGTCACATCTTCTTCTTCACATCATTCTTATATCATTTCAGTGCGTCCTCATCTCTTCTCTTCATGAGGTCACTTTACAACTGTCAGACTTTACTTATACTTCTTCTATGCCTGATGGTGTCTGCAGACTTCCTTCTACCACTTCAGTTCGAGGGTACATTCGGTACAGTTGTCTGAGCGCATAACGTCTTTCATATCTTCAATGTGGTATCGGGATGATACCAGGTGTCATGCACAGAGCTTTCTTGCTGTTCTTCCAATATGACGGAGGTTAGGGGGCGAGCTAAATGCGTGATGTGTACATCTTCTCTACAGCGAAGTGAAGTTTATGCATGAATACAATGTGGCAAGACCAAAGACTGGCAAAGGATATGCGACACATTGGAGCAAAGCCAAGAGGCTGAAAAGGAGAAGCCAAGTGAGGGTGAAACCTACAAATAAAGCCAAGAGGCTGACAAGGAGAAGCCAAGTGAAGGTGAAACCTACAAATAAAGCCAAGAGGCTGACAAGGAGAAGCCAAGTGAGGGTGAAACCTACAAATAAAGCCAAGAGGCTGACAAGGAGAGCCAAGTGAGGGTGAAACCTACAAAATAAAGCCAAGAGGCTGACAAGGAGAAGCCAAGTGAGAGAGAACATTCACAAAGGGGCAGATACAGAAGAACATGTGTGGCTAAAGAGTCTAGGGTTCAAGGTTGCGTGACCTGTAATGGGTGGACTGTGTGGTCTGACAACTGCGCCTAGACTAGGGAACCCTCATATGTGAAAGCCATAGACATTGTTGAAATAAACCACGAAGGAGTAATCTGATTGAACTGTTAATCCAATCCAGACAGAGTGTCAAGTTGATCTGGAGTCGTTTTTTTTTTACCATTGAAGACCTGGGATTTAGTATAAGTTGGCAAGTTGAAGTCTTTAGTGCTGTCTTGAGGATGGGAACCTCAATTTCCTTTTACCCTTTTCTTTGGAACGGTGTTGTCTTGAACTTGGGGAAGCGAAACCTGAGGATTTGTGGAACTTTCTTGAACTTGGGAAGGGGAGCTGAAAAGCAATGAATTGTTGCCGGACTCCCTCCAACCCAGCCCTATCTGCCATCAAAATGCCCCAGCTGAAAAACTTCCCAGAGACTTCTCAGGGCCCTTTGTCCTTAGTCAAAATCCACCCTTTCCTCTTGATTGTAATGTAACACAATCCTGATAATGTATTTGACACAAAGTGACCACACTGGGCTCCACAGGTCCCAGGTCTAACACGTAAACTGGCTGTATATCACCTCATTCAGTCTTCTAGAGGCTCAAGGCTGATATGTTGATGAGTGTTCTACCACTGATCTTGTAAAGGGACTGGCCTGACACACCATGCTACAACTGGACTGCACATACAATGACTGATACCTAACCAACCCCTCCTGCTTTCCTGAGAGTACACTGACAAGGTGGGCTTTTTTCTGTTTCTTTTCCCTGCTCAACAGTTTCACAGACCCCTACCCCCTGAACAAATTGTACCATTTAGACCTTGGAGATGTCAATGTTTGGGGGAGATGAACATCTAATACATTCCTCTCTGAGAAAAACTACAAATCAGGTGCAGACGGGCACAGATAACGGGGTATTTCCAGGAGAGGCCATTTTAGCTCTAATGCTGTGATGTTCTTCAAATGCTTCATTCCATCTCTGCATGAGGAAGTGGAGACATTCCACGAATGCTTGCAAATATGCAAAATAAATTACTTTGTTCGCTTAATTAAGATATCTACTAGTTTCTTTCTAGATCACCATTCTATTCAACCCTTGGCTAACACGGTACACATGAACAACTTAAAATACGGAAGATACCACAATGAACCGCAACTAAAATTAGTGTTAGGCAGAATCCTGTGCAGTTCCCTTAGGGAGCACTACAGAAGATTAAGACTACAGGTATATGCAATAAATCCCCTTTGGTATCAGTCTGTACCACAAAGATTTAGTTGATAGCTGTGGCTCAGCAGTCATACCTATCTCAAGAGGGAGATGAGCAGTATTCAGGGTTTACACAATAGGACTACAATACTATGGAACAAGGAAACATTGACCAAAGCTTTGTATCAAAAAGAATATATATTTATTTTACACACTCTGATGTTCACACACAAATCACTATTATAAAAGCAAGTTAAATCAGTCAAGAAAAGTATACACAACTCCCTATTTAAATTGTAGACAAGTTTGAGCAAGAGTGAAAACTGAGAAAAACGGCACAGTGAAAACCAAGCAGAAATGGCACTCTATCAATTTCTCAAAAGGGAGGGAAAGGCCAATTTATTCAGGAATATACTCTTAAATACACCAGCAACACTTCCCAATAAGATTGTGAACAAGTTAGGCAAAGCAGTATTTTAGCATGTATAATACTGAGATGAAAACCGAGCAAAATGGCACTTCACAAGTTTAAAAAGAGGGAAGAAAATGGTGGTTATAAGAGTTAGTTGCACCAAGATATTCCTAGGTGAAAAACAATCTAGAGAAGGCCGTTGTAACATATGTATCCAGAGTCAATAGGCCTGTGCCAGAGTCAGTGTTACAGGGCAAAGTGCCCAGGAGCAAATTGTTCTTGTAGCTGCAGTCAAGTCTTTGTTAAATGATTCGAAAAGGCGGTTGCAGAAGGTGAAAGACAATGTTAGATGATAGGGGCGGCCAACCCAGTAGGTAAGTAAAAGATTTAAAACACATTTAGCAGTACCCAACGAAAACGGGAGGGCTGGCGGAACAATGTACCTTTAAAGTGGAAGAGGCTCCTGCGGTGGCGGTAGTTCCTGGCAGTTCCTGCAGTTCGGGAGATCCAGCAGAGGAAGAGAGGCTCTCGTCATGGAGGAAGGTTCGAGTTACTGCACTGCCCAGGGATGAAACCAGCCGCGGTGCTGGCAAACGAATAAAAGGTACGCTCCTTTAAATCGCGGTCCGGGTGGACGGGTGCCTGGCTATCCGGTCTCCTAGTGCTTGGCACTGGCGATTCGACCAAGGCAAATCCTGGAAGGCGATTGGCGAACTGGTTGGCCCCACCAGCTCAAGGGAAGAAGACTCTTGCAGGTGAAGATCTTCTTGAGACGTCGGAGAAAAGTGGTGAGGATCTGCAGCAGGGCTTCACCGGTGGTTCAGTCGTTGTAGATGTCTTTGGCTTCTCTCAACTTCGGCTTCTTAGTTCCAGTGGCGACGTCTTGTCCTCCAGTCCTCAGGACCCTGCTTTTATGCAGCAAGACCCCCGTTCATACAGCCTAGCTGTCACTCACACAGTGGGTGGCTCTCCTGGCGGGAGAACCCCTCAGCCTATCAGGGCAAAGTGCGACTTGGGTTGCGTAGGCAACCCTGTCCAGGGTGCCTATTCCCCCTCCCACGTCTACCCCAGACTCAGTGGCGCCTAGAGGACGAACAAAGGATCCCCGACCTGGGTTAGGACTATAGAGAAAGACACGAGAAAGAAATTAAATCAAAGTTCTGGCAATGAAAATCTACCAGAGTAAAGTTAATATTAAAATAAACCGGTATGTTAGAGGCTGTCGGTAAAAGTGGTAGCCTCGAACAATGGGAAAACCCCATAGGGAAATATTTGTGGTCGAATATTTACGGTAGTAACCACTGCCACCAGCCAGAAACCTTTGAGAGAGGGACTGTACGGTACCCCCTCGAAAATGAACACT
The DNA here is from genome assembly GCF_040938575.1 of Ambystoma mexicanum. Lineage (NCBI taxonomy): Eukaryota > Metazoa > Chordata > Amphibia > Caudata > Ambystomatidae > Ambystoma > Ambystoma mexicanum. Next base: position 61,389,683 of record NC_090935.1, on the reverse strand, counting down.
AGGGAAAAACTATTAACCCTTCCCAGTACCTCCATAGTAAAATGGGTTGTACTGGTTTTGTTCATAAGATTTGACTAGTAAAGTCAATGGGGACTTTACATGCCCTGGGAGACAGTAGTCAGTCCCAGGTTATGGAGTCTATGTTTGGGGTCGCTACGACACCCCTGTGGTACGGCACGGAGGGTGCTGTGTACCACACATGTAAAAAGATGATTCCTATGAGGTTGAGAAAAACCCCATAGACCTTAAGCACACAAGATAGCCTAAAACACACACTGGCAATCTGTCTAAGAGTGGGAAAAAAGGGTCTCACTCTTAGCAGGAGAAAAAAATAAACCCTTCAAATCCAGCAAAGCTGCTGGGGACTCTATAGGTAAGGGAAATTAGCCATAGAAGGGAATTCTCCCTAACAAACCGCAACTAAAATGGAGCTAAACAAACGATTGGAAAAACAAGCACAGCTGGACAGCGGCCTCTTCTTTTTGAGAAAACGTGAGAGACAAAATCCTTCTGATGCAGGAAAGCTGTAAAAAAGATACTGTTGTACTACGTGAAGGTAAAATTGGCAAATACTAAAAGAGTATGTTTAAAAAGTGTTCCGGGATCCCTCTCACAGACACAGGCCGAGTTATTCAACGTTAATGAAGTCCAAGAAGAGTGCTAGGATGAGGAAGCCCATCTTATCATCACATTTTTGGTGTTGGTGCGACAAAGCATTGCTAACATAAGAACGAAGTATGGGTGTTCAGAAGCAGGATCTGGTTGACATGACAACTGGAAATGATAAGGCTTGAACACGCAGATTCAGAACATTGTGTTTTGTGTGTCTTTGGGCCATGTAAACCAATGCTGGGTGTTTCTCCATATCTCTCCAATCAGGAGTCTTGTTTGAAATGACATGATTTTATTCTGTACTCGGCGAAGCGATTCTTCCTTTGATTGCTGGAACACTGGTGTAACAGTGGCCCCTGCAGCCCCACATTGTGGGGGAGCCCCAGGGCAAGTGGGTGGCCCCTGTATCTGGCCAGTCACATAGCAGGGAGCCTTGCTTTTGATAGCAGCAAAACCATGTATACAGTCCGGGCATCAACATCGTTTGAACACGTTTTGGGGAATATTTCAAAAGGGAATTTGGGCTTGCTTCTAGACAAATGTGAGTTAGTCAGAATTGTTTTACAAAAAGGTCCAAAACACGTGCAAATCTACAACAATGACACGAGGTGGCAGTCCGGGCATCAGCAATGTCTTAACACGCGTTTTTTTAGACCTTTCCTTAAGAAAATTCGTGCTTGCTTCCATAAAAATGTAAGTAAGCCCAATCTCATTTAGAGAGAAGCCCAGAAGCAAACCCACAACAAGAGTGACAGGGGGTTACTTTTCAGCAAGGGGTCTGTGAGAAGGACCCGAAGCAGCAGGATGTGAAGGTAATTAAAATACGTGTTTGTATGTATACATGTTGTACATAAAATAAAAAAAGTGTATGTGTATGCATGCATGATCGAATGTATTTTTAGCTGTGTCTGTATGTGTGTAGGTGTGAGTAAGTTTCTGTGTGCAAGACTAATTGGTTGTATCTGCAGTATTAACATGTGAAGGTAAGTAATATAAAAGTATGTATGTATGTTGTCAGTAAAAATAAAAAGTGTATGTGTATGCATGTATATGAGAATATATTTCAAGCTGGGTGTGTGATTGAATGAATCACTGTGTTTGAGATTGACTGGGTGTGTGTGCGCGTCGGTGTGAGAGCGTCTGTGTGTTGAGTCTGACTGATTGTGTGTGTGTAACTCGTCTCTCTTCCTCCATGCCCTGCAACCCTCTCCTTGTGCTCTCACACTCCTTGCACTGGCACTCTCTCCCCCCTCTCTCTTTGCACTGTCACACTCTTCCACTCTCTTTCATTGTCACATACTACTACTCTCTTATTGCACTCTTCCACTCGTTCTCCTTGAATTGTGTATGCCTCTTTGCACTGTCGGTCTCTCTCCCACTTGCACTCTTTATCTATAGCTCTCCTTGCACTCTTTCACTTGCACTGCCTTACTCGGTCTCTGCCTTCACTTTCTCTATTTCTGCTTGCAATGTTTCTCTCTCTCCTTGCACTGTCTCTCTACCTCACACTACGTGCATAGTCTCTCTGTCGTTGCATTCTCTTTCTCCTTACACTGTTTCTCACGTCTTGTACTGAATCGCCACCTCGGTCTCCTTGCAGTCTCTCTTACATGGATTCTCCCTCACTTTGCGCTCTCTCACTCTCCCTTTCCTTTCCTTGACTCTCTCTTTCTTTATACTGTCTCTCTCTCTCTGTGCACGGTTTCTCTTTCTTCTTGTACTGTCACTCTTCCTCTCTCTCCTTGCACTCTCACACTCTAATAATGTCACATTTCCCACACTTTCTCCATATGCTGTCCCAATCTGTGTACGTGTGCTGCCACACTCTCTATTTTAGGGCAGTTTCTGGGCAGGCAAAGCCGTGCTAAGGGTACGCTGACTCCCAGCTCAAGGAAGGCCCTAACTACTTCCCTTGTCCCAAAGAAGTTGAGGTCCACACAAGGAGCAAAGGGTTACTGCGGTTTATTATACTAAACACACAGGGGTCATATGCACAGAGAGAAGTCCAGGCACATCTCGCCACATTCTGGCTCGCAGGCCAGTTTTGTAGACTTGTGACATCATAACCTGCGTCACTCGGCAGACTCCCTCCCCAAACCTAACAGCACTCAGCATTGGCCACTGAGTGGTAGTTCCAGTATAGGAACCTATAGGGAGACAATGTTATTGATGTAGCCGTGTCAGGTGGTGTACTTGGATCATCACTTAGAATTGCTACTCTGAAAATTTAACATTAGGTAAGCCATGTGATAGGTCAATAGCCCCCACCATCTGCCTCCAGACCCCAGTGTCCTGATTGGTCAGGCTGCAAGCCCCCAAGCCTGGGAGAAACTCTGTTCCCAGCCCACAAGACACCTGTTCTCAGTACATGTATACTATGTGTCAGCAAGGTGCAACTATGTATCCCGTGTTTATACAATAGTGTGTAGTAGACTAATGCCATGAGAGCGTTCCATTCCCATCATACACGGTAGCTGAAGAGTAGCTAGTATGTTGCGAACCGCTGTCTAGTTGTGAGACGGCAGCTCTTTCCCAGCCTCCAAGTCTTGGCCCAATAACAGCTTGGCCGAGTCACGTGATTGGAGACCACTTTTGCAGGCTCAATTGCTTCGAATTAGGTTGTATTTTGCGGGGAATATTCCTCGCTGCAGCTCTGTGTGCGGAATGTCGTTTGCAACATCGTGTCCTTGGCTGCCTTAGCTCCTGCCATTGCTGTCCAGCTTGCACAATATCTTGTGGCTTGAGATTTTTACGAGACGATCATGGCCTACTGTATTTTCCTAAGGCCTGCACGGCCCACTAGCATGTGTTCTCCATAGTGTTCATAGGTTAATGTGCGTCATGGTAGATCAGGTCCCTCAAGTGCTCCTGTTCGTCCATAGGGTTTGTTGCATGTAAGCATCTGCAAGCAGGTACACAAGCTTTTCTTGCTTGTTGTGTTTCTATGTGGCTGTGGCAAGCCTAACAGCAAAAATAATAAACATGCATACAGTATGTATATGTCACTGTCCTCTACCTCATAGGGCTGTATGTGTGTGTTCTTCATGTAAATTGCGTGCGTGAGTGTCCCGAATGTGCAGATGGCACCTGTGCTTCTTGTCTAACGTGGCTATGTCATCATGATGTCTCTAACGACTTGAGGCTTTACTTCTTGGTGCTGTTAGTCGCTTCTATCCATGTAATCATCTCCAGCTCTGACTTGTTTCTCCTCTTTCACTCTGGGTAAGGTGCGAATGACTGCAGGGTTGTATGGTCGGCTTCCCGGGTGTCTTTCGCGTTGGTGATCCATGGTGGGAGCATTGGGAATTGGAGAAAACTCATGCGCTTTGCGGCCATAATGTTGGTGGTGCTTTGTCCAGTGAACTGGTCTTTCAGGAGGGAAGGCAGTTCTGGATTTTCCATCTTCAGTCCCCCCTCTGGTCGACTTGTCAACCACAACACCATTGTTATTTCTTCTGTCGTCCATCAAGCACCATACCTTGGTAATTCCAGCCAGTGTCCTTAGTAGTTGACATGATCTTCGAATGACCAGTACATGTAGACACACCCACCTCCGGGCTTACAGTAGACCCACTTCCCTACTTCTTGGGGTTCCTGGGATTGTCTAGTTTCATTGTAGGTGGATACATGTCTGATTCTGTTATCTGTTATCTTAGTCTTTCTCGTTCCATGTGCGCATCGCTGTCCGTGGCCATGAGTAGTTTCATCCCCACCACCTCTTCTGCTGTCGTCTTGCATTTTGCCATGCATACCTTTATTACACACAATGATGCTGCTCCCAAGATCAGTCATCCTGCCAACACCTTCAGACCGTCCGATAACCAGGACGACATCCAGGACCAAATGTATTTGAACCAGCTGCTGTCCTTCTTCGTACCCTTAGATCCTTCTTCCATTTTAGCATGCATCTGTGCCAATTGTGATACAACTTCTGACAATGTTCCGTTGTCCTCGTCGTTTGCCGGTATGATCGTGCAGCAGGAACTTCCTATTTTGGCGCAAACTCCTCATTCCATAGTCGTGAGCAGATCGAGGACGTATCTGCTCTGATGCGCCACCAGTTGTATTGCTGTAAGCTATTCTTTAATTGCGTTGAACCCATTTCCTGTTGAGTTTATAGTCATCATCAGTTCCCTGCGCGTTATCTGGAGTCACTTGGCGTTGGCATACGTTTGAAATCCGGGATGTCTCAGTGCAGAGAAAAACATAGTCCTGCTGAAGAGCCTGTGAGATGGTGGCACCTCATCGAGTGCTGTCTCCGACCGTCCCCAAAGGTAATTTACTTCTCTTTTTACTCTCCTCAGTGTCTCCTTCTGGTTCATGGCGTTACTGTCAAGACGTGTAGACTCAGGAGTACCCTCCCTTGACCCCTCCTCACCTCCTTCTCCAGATGAGCAGTACCGGTCCCCGGGGGAAGACTTGTAGAGAATCCTTCTTAGCTCTTTAGGCTTCTCGGTCTTCCTTTCCTTCTTGGTGTGAAGGTAAGGTCTGGCTCCCCCGGAGGCCACCTTGGCAGGATCTGGAGTCCAAGCCAAAACGGGAACCCTGGGGAGCCAAACGCAGGGAAAAAAGCTTGTAGCACCAAAAAAACCCTGCTGTTGTTGTAGTCCTGGGAATGCCTTGAAGATGCTGGTGGTAAGTCCACTCCTTGGCGGGGTCAGTCCGAGCCACCGCAAGAGCAGATGAAGGGATCCTCCCTTGACAAGGTGTTTATAGGGGCCAAAGTCAGAGGGGCCAGGAAGTTTTAAGTTAAGTATAGGAGGGCTGCAGATAACACGTAGAAATGAGGACTATGTTAGCAGTAAACACTGAAGGAAGAAAAAAGGTAAGGACGAAACGCCAGAGTGGCTTTAGGTTGTACAGATGTACAGCAAAGCTAAAGAAAAGCAGAACAGCAGAAAAGTCAAAACAAGATACAGATGGCCGAAGCCGGAATCCAAGGGCAGGTATCGAGGGAAATGGAAACGAGAGAGGGCAAAGAGAGAAATTAAACACAGAGGTTGCAATCCAAAGGCTGGGAACCGCGGAGTGCAGTAGTGGGATACCCGGAAGAAGACAGATACAGCGCACTGCGTGTACCGCGTAGGGTATTGTTATAGTGACTCGGACGGCCATCTTGGATGAGGGCTAGTCCATTACTGTCACATCTGGAACCCTTGCACATACTTCGTACTGTTCGGTGCTGGAACTTCCATCGCGGCCACAATCGCCATAGCCGGTGCATGACAGTATGCCCTCCTCCTCTCGACACCCCCCCAGGCTTCCCCAGAAATAGCCTATGATATCTTTGCAGTAACTTGGGGGCATGGATATGACTCCTGGATTCCCAAGTCTGTTCAGCCTCAGAGTACCCCTTCCAATGAATCAGTTACTGCAGGATACCTTTTCTGTATCTAGAGTCCACTATCCGAGAGACCTCATATTCCCTGGGTTCAGTGGGAGTCTTGGTTCGGAAGACTTTCCTCTTCCTCTGGAATGGATCGGGTATGTATTCCTTAAGCAGAGAGGTATGGTAGACTGGGTGGACTCTCTTTAGACTCTTGGGAAGTCAGAGCTTGTAGGCCACTGGATTGATCCGTTCCAACATGGGATAGGGACCAAGGTACCTGGGATGGAATTTCCCAGTATGTACCCATCTAGGTAAATATTTGGTAGCTAACTATACCAGAGTGCCTTGTCTCCAATCAGGATGAGTTCTTCTCTTACGGTCAGCATGGTCCTTATATTCCCTTCTGCTCTCTTCCAGGGATTCTCTCTCTGGCATTCTTATGTGCTTCCTGTATGCTACGAAGTAACTGATCTACGGAGGAAGTATTGGTAGCAGTCAAGTCCTTCCATGGCAGATGTTGTGGGTTATAGCCAAAGGTACAGTAGAATGGACTCATCCGGATTGCCAAGTGGTATGTATTATTGTAGGAACATTCTGCTGATGGGAGTAGTGTAGACCAGTTGTGTAGCGTTGAGCCTCTAGGTCTGACCGTTGCTCTGAGGATGAAACCCAGAGGAGAGAGCTCTTTGCATTCCCAATTGGATACATAAAGCTGACCAAAATTTTGAAGTAAATTGCGGTCCTCTGTCAGAGCGTAGGGTCCTTGGTAATCCATGCAGACGGACCACATTTTTGAGAAAGACTGAGGCCATCTCGGGGGCCGATGGTACCCCAAATTGCCAATTTACTATAGGAATCAACCGCTACCATTATAGCCTGATTACCATTAGAAAGCGGGAGGTCTATCAAAAAATCGGCTGAGACATACCCCAAATACGATACTGATGGTACATAAAACTGGCACTTCTCTGGTTTGGCGAAAAGTCTGTGGTAGTGTAGTCGCCTTAACACCTCTGTAACATGCCTGTGGTGCTCTTTCTCAGAGGACGAAAAGATAAGTATATCGTATAAATATACCAGCGCAGATGTAAACAAAAGATCCAAAAAGATCTTATCAACAAATCTTTTAAATACAGCAGGAGCGTTCACGAGTCCAAAAGGCATCACTCTGTATTCAAAGAGGCCCAGGGGGGTTCGAAAGGCCGTCTTCCATTCATCCCCTTTCATGATCCTCAGGAGATGGTAGGCTTCCCTGAGGTTAAGCTTGGTGAAGATGACAGCGCCCCGAACAGCCTCTAAGATATCCCGTATCAGGGGCTGTCATGATGCCTACCCCCAGGCATCCGGACCAAGCCCATCAGCCCCGGGAGCAGGCATCTAGACATTTAGTAAAACCTCAGCAGCCCCGGCTAGGGGCTATCTGGATTCAGTCCTGGCGCTTTAAGCGCAAGGCTCATAGTAAAAATCAGTCCTGGTGGCTAAGGCGCCAGGCTCATAGTCATTACTTACCTCAGGCAGACCATGCTGCAAATGACTCCAATCCAACATTAAGCCTGAAAGGGACTATTTTTCTACAGGGACTATTTTTTACTCGGATGTGGTTCTAAGGACTTCTTACCTGGGACTACTTTTGAGGCTATTTAAACCACGTCCGACCAGCAACACACCCTTCGCGTTATTCTGCATCCAGCAGCGTAACGCTCACCGTGCCTGCAGCCTGCATCCAGTCTTCTGCCACGCCCGCCTCGAATCCAGAGCTCCTAAAACAAAGAGGAAAGAAAGGGACAAGGTTAGAAAACAAACTTATTTCTATTCCACACCTAATTCTGGATCCATCTCGTCTCCGGACCTGTAAAGAACATCATTTCTGCACGTGCTGCACCTCCAGCTGCAGCGCCGCGCCATACTCACCAGTCTTCACAGCATCCTTCGGGTCAGCGCTGCCTCCATCATTTCTTCGCTGATCTTCGGCACCTAGGAGACAAAAGAAAACCACAAGGTGAGCCGAGGGAACCAACAAATATAATTCTTACCACCATAGACTATCTGATTTACCACCGGAGGCATCCTTTTGTGACTCTCCATATTTTCATGTGCCGCATCTGTAAAGAGAGACAAAACAACACGTTTTCCATGTGCAACATTTACCGGACAGCGCCGGGTAATACAGACTCTTACCTGAGCGCCACCAGCTGCCACAAGAGCATCTTTTCACGAGGCAGCTGCAAGACAAGAAAGGAAAGGGGGAACAAGAGTGAACATCGGACATATTGAACTCTATGAACTTAATACTTACTGGTCCTCACCAGGAACCTCAGAGTCAATACTCTCCGGAACTCTCCCGAGCCTTCAAACCAGTGAAGTAACTGGAATTGACTCGCCCCTGCAAATCCACGCAGGATGGAGAGCTCATCTTTCAAGAATATAAGGTGAGGTTGCTGTGAGGGCATTTCGGAGGTGATTAGTTGGGGAGGACTGTGGGGGTGCCATCACTTGAATCCACAAGTGGCTAAATCCATCTCTCCACTTGCAGGAGAATATTTCTACGGGTTAAGCAGACAAGATTAGTAGGGCAGATCCAGTCAGTCATTGCTGCACTACGCATCACGTGGGTGGAGACCGCAGCTGTCCGGGTCCAACCGACGCCCCTGTGGGAGCCAGGTGAGCATAACAGGGGAATGGGGTATCTGTCTCGCTTGGTAATTCGGTTGAGACTTCTGGAGTCAATACAGGGCCTTAATTCTGTAGTACCCCTTTTAGAAATAAAGAAGAGAGGCACCTCCCGAAAATTTGGATTCAGTTATAAACCCATTCTGCAAATTGTCATCCAGGTACTCACAAAGTGCCCTTCTCTCAGGTAAGGACAGAGGAAACATGTGTCCAAAAGGTACGGCAGCTCCATCGTGTAGATCAATAGAACAGTCCTCCGGTCTGTGAGGAGGCAGTAATCTGGCCTTCTTGTCCTCAAACACTCCAGAAAACCTGTGATATTGGGGAGGTATAGCAGATTCCACCAGATGGGATACAAGAAGGGCCTGTCCCTTGTGTGTCTCTTCAGTCTCTAAAGGGAGTAAGCAATGCTGGCAACAATGAGAACGAGTCAAAATTTTGAATGTTCTGCTTCCAATCTATCTTGGGATTGTGCTTGCGAAACCAGGGGATGCCCCGGATTAACGGGAAGTGTGCCGCCCTAATGATGTCGAACTTCAATTCTTCCTGATGTCTTCCCATCCGCAGCTGGAGAACTTCAGTTTCTCTGACTATGGATACAGAGGAGAGGGGTGTGCCGTACACGCCTTCTACCGGCATCTGCCTTTGTTTGTTAAACAGAAGGATACCTTGGTCTTTCACCCAGTCCACATCAACAAAGTTCCCTGCAGCGCTGCAGTCCAACATAGCTAAGACCTCTATTTCTTTTAGGGGGTTGATCTGTAGATGCACGGTAAATACCATCAGTCTTGTATCTTCTTCTGGTCTGACTGCCTGAGTGTGGTTGCAGGGGTTAGGACATTCTCCCCCGATATCTCCCCTGCATAAGATCGAGGGCTGAAGTTTCCCCTTCTGGGAGGTACTTCCGGACAGTTTCTCAATATATGTTTAGCTGAGCCGCAATACACACAGAGACTGGATTCTCTCCTTCTCTGATGTTCTTCGGGAGTCAAAGGGCTCTATGTTATTCCGATTTGCATCGGTTCCTCCGTGGATTGATCAGGAGGCAGTGCTTCCTTTATGGAGGAGGAAGGCCAGTCAGAGGGGGGTCATTACGGCCTCTTCGCTTCTCTGGTCTCCGTTTGCATAGACGGTATTCGATCTGCAGGGTTAGAGTCACAAGATTACAAAAGGTAGCAGGTCTGGCTACCCTGGCTAATTCGTCCTTCAATTCTTCATGGAGGCCCCTCTGGAACAGTGTCTGCTGAGCGGTGTCGGGCCATCCAGCCTCTACTGCTAACTTCTGAAAACGTGAAACATAAGTCTGTACATCTGAGGTACCTTGACAAAGGTCTAGCATTGCTTCATAGGACGAGAAGAGGTCTCTTGAATCTTGTTTGGAACAGTTGTAGGAACTGGGTATAGTCGGGTCATTGTTTGTGACCAACGGGGTAGCCCTAGCCAGGGCGCTACCTGTGAGATTAGATACTAAGAATACTAAGAATACTAAGATACTAAGAATCCTACTCGAGATCGAGCTGTCTCGAAAGTCCTGGGACGAAAGGTGAAATACACCTGACAGGAATCTATGAACTCTTTAATTGTCCATGGATTACCATCGTACTTCCTGTGTGGTAGAGGGATGTGAGGCAGGTCTCCTCTGGCTTCATCCCGATGTGCGACCTGTGTTTTCTTCTCGAACATTCTGGTCTTCAGCAGTCAATCCATGAATAGCTGCTATTAATTCCTGGTATTGTTCTACAGACGCCATGCTTGTTATTAGGCGCTGTATACTGTCATGACGTGTAGACTCCGGAGTGCCCTCCCTTGACCCCTCCTTCGCCCGATGAGCAGAACCGGTCCCAGGAGGAAGACTTGTAGCAAGTCCTTCTTAGCTCTTTAGGCTTCTCGGTCTTCCTTTCCTTCCTGGTGTCAAGGTAAGGTCTGGCTCCCCCAGAGGCCACCTTGGCAGGATCTGGAGTCCAAGCCAAAAGGGAAACCCCGGGGAGCCAACCCCAAATGCAGGGAAAAAAGCTTGTAGCGCCAAAAAACCCTTGCTGTTTTTTTAGTCCTGGGAATGCCTTGAAGATGCTGGTAAGGACGAAACCTAAAGAGTGGCTTTAGGTTGTACAGATGTACAGCAAAGCTAAAGAAAAGCAGAACAGCAGAAAAGTCAAAACAAGATACAGACGGCCGAAGCCGGAATCAAAGGGCAGGTATCGGAAAAAGAACCGATACAAGTAACTAGAGGTAAAAGTACAGAGGGAAATGGAAACGAGAGTGGAACCAGAGAGAAGGCAAAGAGAGAAACTAAACACAGAGGTTGCAATCCAAAGGCTGGGAACCGCAGAGCGCAGTAGCGGGATACCCAGAAGAATACGGATACAGCACACTGCGTGTATCGCGTAGGGTATTGTTATAATGACGTCGGACGGCCATCTTGACTAGTTTGTTATTGTCACTTCTGGAAGCCTTACACATACTTTGTACAGTTCGGTGCTGGAACTTGAATCCCTGCCACAATCGCCGTGGCTGGTGCATGACAGTTACTCTGACGGTGTTGTGTTGGTATTAGTAACCTCTTCTTTCTACTATTGCCTTTGTCCATTTTCGGGAAGTCGTCTATTTTGACATATTTCTTTGGTACTACCAACAAGGGTATGTTGACGTGTGCTAGGGAGCATATTCCTCCCCAGTTCGGCGGAAGTTGTCATATGCTTTGGACCCACAAGCCCATTAGTGGTCCATTAGCACCGTCGTACCCGTTCCCGTTTCTGGGATCTTCTCTATTCTTTTGCACCCTTCATTTTCTCCCATTGCATCATCGCCATCGTGCTGGTAACACAGGGCAGGTGTCATCAAGGGGATTATTGTGAGTGGTCCATCTTCCTTATCCACCCAAGTCAGCAGGCTTGCACTTTTAGTCCATTCCTTGAGGCACTTGTCATTTTCTTCTTGGACCTCGTTTACTGCTGCTTTAGTTAACGTCAGTGCCTTGCTCCCCACTACTCCATCCTCCCACCCGTCTTTTGTGTACACTTTCCCGTACACCAATATCTGTGGTCTTTCCCAGCAGCCGGGCTCTCCTCCTATCTCCTTTGCTCTCCATTTGAAGGGTAAGTATTCCAATGTCACTTATTAGTTTCACCCTTTATTGAACCATCAGTTATGTATCGTAGAGCTTCAGTGTGTTGCCAGTAGTTGTCCATCATTGGTAATGTTTTGATGAAATTATCTTCATAAGGAAATGTTGCCTTTGACCTCCATTTTAAAGTTTCTGTCTTCCCTTGGAATCTTCCTCTTGTTTGGAACATTGCAAGGTACAGGAGGCATTGTGCTGTTGCCACTGGTACCTCCATCGCTACTAATGTCCTGGAGGCGCTCATGGCATATGGGATCAGTGAGTAGACATAACAGCTCTCTTGGGTTGTATCCTTGCCAATTTCTGACATGTGCTTATACCACATGTTGTTTGTTATGTGTGCAGTGCCAGTGAGGTATGTGTCAACCCCATTAACATCAGTACCAACGCTACGCTGACCTCTTCTTACCTCATCTCCGGTGTCTTCTGTACCACCTGACACAGTAATCCTTGCAGGTTGGGTTGGGGCAATATTAGTATTGGATATAGCGTAGACATGCAAAGCCATATACATCTGCCAGAGGGCAGTGGCTATAAGACCTGTTGACAGGAGTAACCACATGGTTGTCATAACTTTTATTAGCAAAACCATGACTTACCTTTACTTACTCCACTATTGAGCGGCTGATGAGATGATAAAGTTGTCCACCTGAAAATCGTGATAAAAAGCGTTACTGTGTTAATATTTGTAAGTACTTTTAAGCTCTGTGTACTAAATAGTCATTCAATGCCCATGCAAAAATTTCTTCCCATATTTTCCGTATGGATCGATGTCTAAGTGTGGGCAGGACAGGGTGAAGCTGTGGGTATGTTTGTGCTATATACTCATGGAATGCGTAACAGTAAATCTGTGGTGGCCTTGGTCTAGAATGTGTGGGCCTTCTTATGGCGTGGATGTATTGATGAGGCAGTGCCTCAGGGTTGTCAGTAGAAGGCAAATTCTAAATTAAATCCCAAGACCTATGCCTATTAACATGTATTCATATACACTGAACAGTCGCAGAACCCTACATGTGTGAATAAGAAAAATGTTAAGCCAGGGTTAACACAGCGCAGTGAATAATGAGACTGTCCGTGCTGAATGATCGATTTAGCTTAAGCTGCTATAACATTTGATGAGTTTCATTCGAGGTGCTGGAAGATATCTTTTATGCAATATATATATATATATAATATCGTCATTGAGAGCTGGCTTTTCTTGGGTTGGGGTGCCTTTATTTTACTGGTAAATTTGCACCAGTGTTGCAGTGGGACGTCTGGAACCTGGCAGTGTCGAACCATAGGGTTGCTAGAAGTCTCTACTAGGGACGGGGTACAAGAGGTTTTGGGGCCCTAATGCTTTCTTGAGGGTTGCTGTTGCTGTAGTGTTGGCCCTGTCGACATCTGTGGAGGCGTGTTGGGGCGAGGCTGATGCTTTGTAGGGCTTGATGTCTTGTGCACCTCGACTGTGCGGGGGGCAGTACATCGAGGTGCATTCCAGTGCCTTGAGACATTTTTGTGGAGAACCTGGTCACCTATTTTAATGGGCAGTTCTTTTAGTCTTTCTTGGATGCGGTCACCCTCTTGTGTGGTGTCATCCGACCTCCCCTGTATCTGTTGTATCTGTTGAAAAATAAAGGAGGCGCTAGAAACAAGTGAATTCACATATTCAAACATTTCGTTACCAAAAACCTCTGAAGCCGCCTCACAATCCCTTAAAGCCCTTGTGTGTGGAGCTAGTGGGAGGTGCATACAGCGTCCTGTCACCACCTTGTGAGGTTTATATGACAAAAGGACTCCGGCTACCCCACCTATTTGGCACTTGCCGGTAGTATTTCACAACACAGGGTAACGGATCATGTGATTTTGTCTGTACACAAGTTAAAGATCACCAATGTTGCATTTATATACATAACATCTTTATTTTCAAGTATTTCATAAAAACCTACTCAGGCTGTTATACATGTGTTACCATGTTGAACCAAACTTATTTTGGGTATTTCTACAAATTTTATCATATTAAACATTCATATCATAACAATTTGCAGTTGAGTTTTTGCACAGTGAAAAGTTAGTACTAGTAGTGACTTAGAGTATGGTTCCCATAACCAAACATCTATCTAGTCAACACTTTTGGTGTTTCTAGCAAGAACTGTTGATGACGTTCTAATGCGGTCTTCAGGACTGGTGAGAAGGGCTGTGGTGTGTCCCTTGCCTTGCACCGTAGGTAGTGGATCTAAAAAGGGGAAGGTTAAATTTAGAACATTGGTGTCTATCTATAGGCTTATGACTGCCTAGGGTGTGTGTGAAATAATCCTACCTGAGCCAATTTCTTTAGTGCCACAGGTTAGCCTGAGTCCTTTTGTCATATAAACTGTTCCACACCCTCATGACATAGGCTCCCCAGATCAAAAAAGAGGGTCCCATACACCCCACAGACATTCAAAACCACCTTGTGAGGTGTCAAGTGGTGGTCAGACCCAGCTTGGTTCCGTAATTCGAACAGGGCCAGTGGCAGACAGTGCAGCCAATTTCTTTTGGTGCTTTGCTGAGTCTGAGCTATGCTTTTCTTCAATAGTCCATTGAGACGTTCACACACACCATTTGTTTGAGGGTGATATGCGCATGCAAACTTCTGTTTTATCCCTAAGAGGGCAGTTATGTGCTGGAACATTTCATTGGCGAAGTGAGGACCGTTGGCAGAACGCACAACCTCACAGATGCCCCATCTTGGGAATACTTCTCGGACCAGGAATTTGGCTGCTCTGAGGGTGTTGGCATGGGAACATGGCCCAGCCTCTATCCACCTTGAAAAGGAGCAGACCACCACAAGCATGTATCAGTAGCCTTGACATACTTTAATCATATCCACGTAGTCAATGTGGAGGTGTAGAAATGGGCCTTCAAGATGAGGGATCGCTCCTCTTATCACTCTTAAAGTGTCCAGCAGTGAATCATTGACATGTAAGGCAATTGCTGCTGAAGTTGGCAACATGAGCATTTAAATGGGACAGAACCATGATTCTCCAATGTGTGCTGCAATGACCTGTACGTGTGGGATGGTGCAGTTGTGTTAATGCTGTTTTCAATAGTGCGAGGGGCAAGTTCCACATTTCTCCAAAGCATGATGCATATTTTGCATGGTAGTCTGCTGCCTCATTCCCTTTTGAGAATGGGTTGTCTCCATTAGTATAAGCTTGGCACTTTACCAAAGCTAGTTCCGCTGGATATATGATAACCTCTATCAATTCTCCCAACAGAAGGGCATGTTGTACATGGGTCCCATCTGCTCTCCTGAACCCTCTTCTCAACCATCTTGCTAGCCCGGAATGTACGGTTGAAGTTGCGTAGGCACTGTCATAGTATATCATAACCCTTTTCCATTCACATTCCCTGGGAGCTAGTATCAGACCCACTAATTCTGCTGCCTGTGCCGTATATTGTGGGAGTAATCAAAGACTCCTTACTACCTCCCCTTTCCAGTCAGTCCTCCTTCAATCTGACCACCGCTGCTCCTGTTCTCCTGGTACCATCGCCTTGATCAATGGTTGAATACCCTTCAATGTACAGAACCTCTCCCCTCTCAAGCACATCTTCCTCTACCTTCCGTGTTTCTGTGTAAACCTCAATAGCATGTGTGCAATCATGGACATATTCTCCTTTGTCGTACTCTTCTGCCAAAAATGGTGCTGGGTTTACATTCTTGCACCTTACTATTGTCAATTCAGGCCGGGATAATATGATCTTGTACGCTGTTGCCATTTGTGTTGTCAGCGTGCTTTTTGGCTTATGCAGGATCGCAAAGGGGGCATGTACCACATACAGTGTGGTTGAGCATCCCATAGTTATTGATGATATTTTTCTACTGCGATGGCTGCAGCAGCCAAGTGTTGTTCACAAGGAAAGTGTCCTTTCATTACCGGATCTAATTGCCCACTGTAGTAGGCAATTGGCTTGTGACCCATGCTTGTTTTTTGCATCAGTACTGCTTTCACGACGACACCATCTGAGTGGGAAAATAGGAAAAACTCCTTTTTGTAATTTGGGGTTCCTAGAACCAGAGCTGTAGATATTGCTTCTTTTAGTTTGTTGAATGTCTCTGTCATTTCCCTAGTCCACCCCAACTGTTTCCTTTCCCTCTGGGCTTCCTTAAGTGCTGCGAGAAGAGGGCATGTGTAAGTGCTGTAATCAAAGATCCAAGCTCTGCAATAATTGCATGAGCTGAGGAACTGTTGTAGCTCTCGTATCATTTTTGGCTGTGGCGTGCCAAGTATTGCCTGCGCTCTTTTTGGTGCCATGTGTCTGCCGTTTTGAGAAATTAGCTGTCCAATGTACAGTACCTCCTTTTGGCAGTATTGTAGTTTTACCTTGTCTACTTTATACCTTTTTTCTGCTAGTACAGTGAGCATGTTTACTGAGTCCTTCCTGCACTCCTCCTGAGTGATGCTGCAGATGAGGATATCATCCACCTACTGCAAAATCGTGCTTTCAGTTTTGACATTATCCAAGTCCATCTGGATTACTCTGTTAAAGATGGATGGTGATTCGCAGTACCCCTGTGGAAATCTGGTGTTTCCATTTTATGTTGCGGTACATGAAGCTAGTCAAATCCTGTGAATCTGGATGTAGTAGTATTGAGAAAAATGTGTTTTTGAGATCAATAATGGTGAAACATGTTGCTTCAACCTGGATGCCACATAGAATAGGGGCAGGGTTAGCTGCTACGGCATACTCTGCTTCTACAATGTGATTAAGGGGCCGTACATCCTGAATTAAACGCCACAACCCCCCATTCGCCTTGCGGACGGGGTACATTGCAGTGCCGCATGGAGGTTCCGATGGTACTAGGATGCCTCTCTGTTTATGAGGGCCCTGATGGTTTCATAAATACCTTCATCTGCTTCCTTAGTTAGGAGGTATTGTCTAACCCTTGGCAGGATTGTTAGGCAGAGTCCTATGCAGTTCCCTTAGGGACCCCTACAGAAGATTAAGACTACAGTTATATGCAATAAATCCCCTTTGGTATCAGTCTGTACCACAAAGATTTAGTTGGTAGCTGTGGCTGAGCAGTCAGACTTATCTCAAGAAGGATCTGAGCAGTGTTCAGGGTTTACACAATATGACTACAGTACTATGGAACAAGGAAACACTGACCAAAGCTTTGTATCAAAAAGAATATATATATTTATTTTACACACTCTTAAGTTCACACACAAATCACTATCATTAAAGTAAGTTAAAACAGTCAGGAAAAATATACACACTCCCTATTTAAATTGTAGACAAGTTTGAGCAAGAGTGAAAACTGAGCAAAACGACACAGTGTAAACTAAGCAGAAATGGCACTCTATCAATTTCTCAAAATGGAGGGAAAGGCCAATGTATACAGGAATATACTCTTAAACACACCAGCAACACTTCCCAATAAGATTGTGAACAAGTTAGGCAAGGCAGTACTTTAGCATGTATAATACTGAGCTGAAAACCGAGCCAAATGGCACTTCACAAGTTTAAAAAGAGGGAAGAAAACGGTGGTTATAAGAGTTAGTTGCACCAAGATATTCCTAGGTGAGAAACAATCTAGAGAAGGCAGTTGTAACAGATTTAGCCAGAGTCAATAGGCCTGTGCCAGAGTCAATGTTACAGGGCAAAGTGCCCAGGAGCAAATTGTTCTTGTAGCTGCAGTCAAGTCTTTGTTAAACGATTCAAAAAGGCGGTTGCAAAAGGTGAAAGACAATGTTAGATGATAGGGGCGGCCAACCCAGAAGGTAAGTAAAGGATTTAAAACACCTTTAGCAGTACCAAACGAAACGGGATGGCAGAACAATGTACCTTAAAAGTGGAAGAGGCTGAGCCGTGGCTTGAGGCGCCAGCAATGCGGATGCCTCATTAGGAGCTCCGTGGAACACCCGGGTTCTCGCTGATATATGCCCACATAACGCCTTTGAATCCGGCACAGAGACAAATCCGCGGGTGGCGGAACTCCTTCTGGGGTGACCGCTCCATCTTCGAAGGAAATCGGAGCACAAAAGCCTCGATATTTTGCATACTGAAGTGGCGCTGGGGTAGATGTCCTGATCCCAAGATGGCGGTGCCCTGACATTGCCGGGCTGCGGTTGGGCGATCTGAAGCTGTGGAGCCCTCACCCATATCCCTGCAACAGTGGAGCTTAAGACTCGCCTCGTCCATCGGGGCGCTGCAGGCATTCCGGTGATCTCCCCGTAACTCAGCCTGAGCAGAATCTCACTGCCCGAAGTGCCGGTGCATGAGGGAGCGCCGGAGGATCGGCAGAGACTTGTGCAGTAAAGAGCTCCCACTGCACCTTGAGGGGCCCCATTCTCGCTGTGCTCCCTCCCCTCGACCCGCTGGAGCGCAGGAGGGGAGAGAGGATCCAATGGCCATGCAATCACCCATAGCTGCCGGGCCCATCCAGCAAGCTGCCCGCATCACACAGACTCGACATCTCTGCCATGAGCACCCTGCTGGGAGGACACTACCATACCTGCGTAGTCCCCGGCAGGGAGGGGGGCATTGCACACCCATAGCGCCGGGCCCCTCCAGGACATATCTGCAGAAGCCCCGGGGGAGGGAAGTACCTGCCGTGCCGCTGCTGGGTCCAGGCACCCTCCACCCCGTCAGACCGCAGCGGAATACCCCGGGAGCCAGTAGCCTGACTCGGGAGCAAATTCAGAGCGGCGAAGCCCCTACTCACAACTTTAAGAGCTCATCCCAAGGCGGGATCTGCCCTCCAAGATGGCGGCCCGCGCGGACCTGAACAGAGTCCCTCAGCCCAGCCGACCAGCCCGACACGGTCTCCCAGGGCCGGGGACTCTAGACAGCCGGGCGGTGAGCATCGAGGGGCCACAGCACCTGCCCCAACCCTGCACCCCAGCACCCAACACCAAGGAGGGGATCGGGGCCTGACGCCGTCCCCCAGGATGGCGGACGCTCTCCCCTCCTGGGGGCTGTGTGCTGCAGGGCAAACCACAGCAACTCCCTCCACCCGCGACCATCGCACCGGCGGCGGGACGCCCCCGGCACCCCCTCCCAAGCGGCACCACGCACCATCACGCAGCACGCCCCTGATCCCCGAGACAGCCGGGAGCTGCAGAGGACTTCCTGGCCTGTCCTCTCCCTGGGCCAGAACCATCAACGCCCGGGCCAGACCCAGGGTTGGCCCAGCCGCGGCTCCCCTCCTGCAGGCGGGGACAAATCATCCACGTCGCTGAGCCAGCAAGGCCCCTTGTGGACCCGCCACGCTGTCCCTGGGTCTCCGGGGAGCTGCAGAGGACCCGCAGACAGTGCGCCCCCCCCAGCACTGGCCCAAGATCAGCCGGAGCCGGCCCACCAACGAAGCGGACCAGCACCACACCCCCAGTCCTGCAACAAGCCAATGGACCCTGGCAGCAGCGTGGGTGAGGCCCGAGACACTTCCTTCTCCCTGGCCCCAGCCCGCTCAAGACCACTGCCCCTCGGGGCCTCTTCACCTTGAACCCCAACGGCCCAGCAGACTGCCTTAAGGGCCTACCCCCCTTCCTCTGCACAACACTGGGGGGCACAGAGACACGGCGCCAGCCCATCTTTGCCGCACAAGGCTGCCAGGCGGTGGGGTCCCCGTCCACACGCCTGACACTGGTGGTCCCTTGCTAATATTAACTATACAGGAGGATCTGCCAGGACAGCCCCATCACACCAAAACAGCAAGAACTACAGGCACCCAACAGGCCAAACGCAGCGGACAAAACAGCTGAAAACTCAGCAAACGCCGGCCTGAGGAGACTCCTGGGGGGTCAGTGGAACAGGGGACTCCACTCTTGGCACCAATAACTCTCTCTGATTGCCCGTTTACTTATCGAACGCCAGCAGATATTGACAGGGGCGAGATCCTAGCTCTATCCAGTCGCCCCAGCCTGGACCAATCGGACCCTCAAGAGTGAAGGGGAGCCGGATCCCAGCGCTCAACTGGCAACCTGACAGAGAGCTACCAGGCACACACCGCAGTTGGCCCCAGAGGCCCCGGAAGACGTGGTGCGCCCACCTGCGAAGACCCAACAGTCTCTCGGGGTGGGGAGACCCCCCCCAGTCCACCTATCAGAGATACAAGCACCCAGCGGAGACGGGGAAGGGGCCGCACTTGGAATCTCCCGCCCCCCTAATACCAGCCTGCGGATAGCACGCACCTGGGTAATTGGCGATCCGGACACCAAGATGTCTAGGCAGAAGGGTCCGAAGTCAGCAGACATAGCCAATTTCTTCCACCTAAAAGAAAAACAAGGCCCCAAGGACAGTGGGCTACGAAAGACGATATCCAGGGCCTCCTAGCCGACATCAAAACGGAGTTCGGCAACTGCATGGCCGAGGTCACAACCAAGATGTAGGGCCTGGAAAACCGCGTGGAGGAGGTGGAGCATAGGGTCGGGGACACAGAGGAACAGGTCCTGGAACACTCAGCACAGATCGCGGAGCTGCAACAGAAAATTCAGACGCTAGAGGACAGCAACTGAATCTATGCCCCTTTCCTGAGATGCGCTGCCACCACCACCATGAGCTTGGTGAAAACCCTTGGGATGGAGGTCAATCCGAACGGCAGGACCCAGAACTGAAAGTGCGAGTCGCCAACCGCGAACCTCAGGTACTTCTTGTGCCTGGGATGAATCGGCACATGGAAGTAAGCATCCTTGAGGCCGAGAGACACCAACCAGTCCTGAAGTTGAAGGGCCTGGAGGACTTGAGAAAGAGTCACCATCTTGAATTTGTCCTTCCTGAGGAGTTTGTTAAAACCGCGCAAGTCCATGATGGGTCTCAATCGCCTGTCTTTCTTCGAAATCAAAAAATAAGGGGAATACCATCCCTTGTTCCTCTCCGCTACAGGCACCAGTTCTATGGCGCCTTTCTCCAGCAGGGCTTGAATTTCCTGCGCAAGGAGCGGATCCGGACTCTTCAAAGAGAGGTTGCTTGGTGGATTGTCGTGAGGCCCCTGCCGAAAAGGAAGACAGTAGCCGTGGGTTATGATCTCCAGAACCCACACATCCGAAGTAATGGCTTGCCACTCTACAAGATGCTGCACCAGCCTTCCCCCAACCGGCGAACCATGGGACCTGTCCTCATGACTGAGTGGTAGCGGCTGCGGCGTTGCCTGAGGGCAAAGAGGCAACTGCCCGAGCGGCCTTGGCACCCCGAGTACCTTTGTTTCCACCTCTGGCACTCTTACGATGGCCTCTTTGACTGCTAGCTCCCCTCGCTTTAATGAAGGACGAGGAATAGCGAAAGGAACCTCCCCTCCATTGTTGTCCCCTAGGACGAAAAGGCGGAGGTTGGTGAACTGCAGCGCCCAACGACTTCGCTGCAGCTTTGGAGGTCTGCAACCTCTCAAGGCTCTCGTCAGCCTTGCTGCCAAAAAGGTGTTCACCATCAAAGGGCATGTTGAGGAGCCGGAACTGTACATCAGGAGCGAACCCAGACTTCCGCAACCACGCAAATCTGCGCATTACGGTGCTCGCCGCCATGGACCGGCTGACATAATCCGCCAATTCCAAACCCGACTGAACGGCCTCACACATGGCATCCTTGCCATCCTGAACCATAGCAAGGAAACCATCCCGTTCGTCCCCTTCGGGAATATGTTCAGCCGCTAATGCAACACAGTTCCACAGAGTGTGTGTGAAACGAGACAAGGCACATATGGAGTTGGCCGCCTGAAGCGCCATACTCCCTGAAGAAAACACTTTCTTCGCCCAGCCGTCAAAACGTTTGTCGTCCCTATCCGGAGGGATGGTGGGATACGACGCCTGCTTTGCCGGGGCCGTAGCCGCCTGCACCACCAAACTCTCCTGAGTGGGGTGCCTGGACAAGTAGCAGGGGTCGCTACTGGCTGGACGGTATTTTTGCGACAAAGACTTGCCCACTGCCGGGAGACTCTCCGGAGCAGTCCAAGCCGCCGCCACCCTTCTCTGCAGAGCCATATGAAACGGCAAAACCGGGTCAGTGGGGGGACCAAGATCAAGGATGTCCGTGAGATCATCCTGAACGAATTCCCCTGGGGGAGCTGATCAACCCAAGTACTCGGTGACCCGAGACATAAGGCGCCGAAATGAAGAATCGGCATGAGTGGCAGGCTCCGGCCTACAAAACTCCACCTCCGGAGAGGTGTCCAGTCCACTGGCATCATGCAGCGACTGCCTCAGGTCATCAAACTGGCTATGGCCCGAGATAAGCTCATCTGGAACCGTAACCAGAACCAAGCCGTCATCAGAGCCTTCATCACCCTCTGAAATGTACTCCAGGCGTGGAGAGGAAGACCTCTGGGGACCAAAGCAGTGCCTGACCTTAGCCAGAGCCTTTCTAGGGGCTAACCCCATGCCACGGGGCCCCTCCGACACCACCGCCTCGAAAGGCGTCAAGGGCGCCGAACGAGTCCGGGCCGGCATCGACAGAAAAGGCGTCGACGTCGAGCGGATCAGCGTCAACGTCAGCTGCAGCGCCGCCAGCATCGACGGCGTCGACACAGGCCTCGAAGCCAGAGCTCTGAGCGTGTCTCTCGACGACCTAGGCGTCGACAACCCCCTCGGAGGCGGAGCCTCGAGAGAAATCGTCGACGACCTCGGCGCCACAGGCGTCAACGTCTTCTTCGAAGACGGCACAGGTTCACGCGGTCTCGAGCGCGTCGAGGACCGGGAACGGGCATGGCGAGAACGGCTACCCTTGTCCGAGCGGGACCTCTCCCGCGAGCCGTGCCGACCACCCGAGCCCGAAGGCGTACGAGCGGTGTCTCTCGACCGGTGCCGACCAACCCCACTCGGAGGTGCGGACGGACCGGTGCCCTGCAATTCAAGAATCGCTAGCATCTGCTTCCCGGAGGAAGCCCATTCCTCCGGTGTCGCTAGCATGGAGGGATAAGCGACCCGCCGACGGGCGGAGTCCTCGGAAGAAGACGGGGAAGGTCACCGATGCCGGCGCTTCCGGGAATGCCTCAAAGAGGCGGAGGAGTGGCGAGACCGACTCCTGGAAGGAGACCCACTGGACTTCCGACGATGATGCGGAGAGTCCCCCTCGAGCCATCCGTCGAAAGCCCCGCAGACCTCGACTTCCGGGGCTTAGACACCCGGCCTACCGACAGCTTCTTCTTGCGTTCCCGCAAGGCCTTTGCCGTGAGCGACTGGCAGTCGACACAGTCGTCCGTATCGTGGGCCTCCCCGAGGCACCAGAGGCAGGCGTTGTGCGAGTCCGCCAAAGATTTTCCGAAGCAGCACAGCTGTGGACATTACCTGTCATAGATATGGAATACGTCGGAGGACCCAATCCCCTCGAAATAACATTCGCATCAAAGGGGTTCCCGCCTCGATCCCGGACCAGGCCCTCCCCCGGCCTACATCAGAGACCTCTTCCAGACTCTCCTCCCAAACTGCGAAAAGTCTCTACTCCTACTCGATTGCATTCATAGACTGCGAGGCCGCAGGAACACCTCAACGGCGGCTCGCCCTGAACTAATCACCAGAGTGCATTTTTTCTCGACGAAACAGGAGATCATGGCAGCAAGTTGCTCACTAGGCGTCCTGACATAACAGGTAGCCGCCATACAGCTGTTCCAGGACCTGGCCACCCCCACGGTCCAGCGGCGGAAAGCCCTTCGCCCTCTAACAACCTTTTTGCAGGAGCGGAAAATCAAATACCGTTGGCTCTACCCGGCTTTGCTTCAGTTCATGCTTGAGCGCCAAACGAGGGTAATCCATGCCCTAGAGGAGGCAGGTGGCATTATGGGATGCAAGCCCTCAACACCTGAGGAGGACACATCCACCTCCACGACAAACAAACCAACAGCTCAACACCGAAACCCCAACATAGCCGCTGGATGAAAGTCCAAAAAGGGGGCAAACCCCCCACCGCACACGATCAGTAACCGACCTTCAACACTTCATGCCGGAACCTGCACTCTTGGCACCCGGCGCAATGCCCCAGCCGAGTCACTCCGGTCCATGGCCCATCTGGGTCAGTTTGGTTAACCTTTGTTCCTTCTGTTCTGTTAGTTGGGTGGGGACGCCCCCCCCAGCCCTCTTGGTTACCTGGGCCCGGTTGGCTCCGAGTTATACGAAGTTAAAACTCGGTTGCAGCTGACGCGTGCAGACACCAGCCCCTCGATGGGCCCCCCTGAGCATAAGATTGCCCACCATCCATTTGAACCATAATGGCCATGTGCTGACCTCCCCCCTCCCACCCGGAGCACACCAAACTCCACTACATCTCACTAAACGTTGGGGGCTTGAACTCTCCCACAAAGCGGAAATCCATTCTCCGACGCCTGCAGGACCTTCAGGCCTTGGTGGGGTTCCTTTGGCAGACCCACCTCTTAGCAGAGGACTTCACCAGACTGTGTTCCCGGGCATACCCAACGCAATACCTGGCCTCTGGCCCCAGCAAGAAAGGCGGCACGGCGATTCTGTTAGCAAAAGGCATCCCCTTTAGAGAGAAGGAGACCCTGCGCAGCCCAGATAGCAGATTTATGGCGGTTAAAGGGGAGCTCTACGGGCAGCTCTACACGCCGATTGTGGTCTACGCACCAAACGACGTCCAGGCGGCCTTCTACGCTACCCGGGAGTCCTCTCTCCTCCACTTCCTCGAAGGCCAGGTGGTCCTGGGCGGGGACTTCAATGGGGTACCCAACCCCCCGCTGGACAGGTCGGGCCCCCCTTCCTCTAGGGACTTCAGGTTGGCCTTGGGCCTCTGCCGCCTGTTTAAAGCACTGGACGTGGTGGACACCTGGAGGGCCTTCCACCCAGACACTGTGGACTACTCTTTTTTCTCACATGTCCACCGCTCCTCATCCCGAATTGACCTCATCATGGCCAGCCCTCAGCTACTGCAGTTCACAGACGACATGGAGATCGTCGCAAGGGTTCTGTCGGATCACACCCCAATTCTCCTTTCTGCAAGGATCTTTGACCCGGACCCCCCCGGAACGGCGTAGATGGTCCCTATACGAACCAATGCTGCATGATATGACGGTACGTGATACTATAGCCAAGGCGATTGGCAATTACTTCAAGGAAAACCCCCCCGACCTCACCTCAAAAGCGACAAGATGGGAAGCCATGAAAGCCGTAATCAGAGGGGAACTGATAGCTCAGGCTGCCGCATATACGAGGAGGCGTACCATGAACCAACTAGAGAAGGACATGAGGGAGGCTGACACGGCCCTAAAACGGAAGTGGTCACCTAAAGCAGCCAAGATGGTCAGACTAGCTCGTACAAAGCCGGAAGCCCACTACGCCGAGGACACAGCCCAGACCCTGCTCCGGACAAAACAGAGCTACTACGCGAATGGCAATAAAGCCAATAAATATCTGGTGAACAAACTAGCCAAGACTCGCCGACAGAACCACATGACCGCATTAAGGGACCCGAATGGCAGAACCCTGTACGGAGAAGGAGCGAAAATGCAGGTGGCGACAGCTCATCTAACCGACACTCTGACCTCAGCCCCCCACCCACTGTCCCTCCAGAACGATATATAGCAGACGCCAGGCTCCCACACATCTCAGAAGCAGACAGAGCTTCTCTGGAAGCCCCGATCACACCCGAAGAGGTGGAGGAGGTACTCAAAAACCTGAAACCCAGGTCCAGACAGTTTTCCACCAAAATTTTACAAACTCTTTCACCCCTTGTTGCTGGACCCAATGACAGAGCTATTTAACTCCTTCCGGGACTCAGGCACTATTGCGCCCTCTATGCAAGAATCTACCACAATTATGCTATTGAAACCCGGCAAGGACCCAAAGGAGTGCGCGTCATATAGACCGATATCCATGCTCAATGTGGACGCCAATGCATACTCAAAGATACTGGCGAACAGGTTGGCACAAATCCTCCCAACCATCATAGACCAGGTATAGGCAGGGTTCAGAGGGAGAAGCACCATGGACAACATCCGCCGAGTGCTCAATCTCATCGAAACCGTGACCCAAGAACATCAGTGTCTGGCGGTCTTGACCCTGGATGCCACCAAAGCATTCGACAGGGTGGACTGGAACTTCATGCGCCTCACCATGGAGGCATTCCGGTTTGGCCTGATATTCCAAAAAATGGTGCTAGCAAATTACAAAGCCCCGAGAACATCACTCCGCCTGAACCAGAAGACCTAACCCACGATCCGGCTTTCTTGTGGGACAAGATAAGGCTGTCCGCTCTCCCCGCTGATCTTTGCTATGGTCATGGAACTATTCGCCCAAAGGACTCGAGCCAACGAGAACATCACTGGGCTAAAAATAAACGGTGAACAATTCAAGATCTCCCTATACACCGACGACGTGATGATCTCCATCACCAACTGCCAATCCTGCTTACCCGCTACCTTGGCTGAGCTGGAGGCCTTCGGGGAGTGGCTGGATTCCAGGTGAACTACTCCAAATCAGAGGCACTGAGCGTCAACCTGGGGGCTCCCCTCGTAGCCGACCTCCAGGCTCTCTGCCCGCTAGCATGGAGCTCCTCCTCAATGGCCTACCTGGGAATACGCCTCACAGCCGACCCGAAACAGCTCTACACTGCTAACGTCCCCCCGGTTCTCAAGGAACGGGAGGAGGACCTCCAACGATGGGACAGCCAAGAAATCTCCCTACTGGGCCGGGTCACAGCGTGCAAAATGAACCTCCTCCCTAGACTGCTGTACCTGTTCTCCGCTCTCCCGCCCCCACCGCAAAACAGGCATTGGAACATCTACAGAGGAGGATAGCGAAATTCGTGTGGAGGGGATGCAGAGCCAGGATATCCATGAGGGTCATGAATGGAGCCGCAAAATGGGGTGGCTTCGGATCCCTGTCATGACCACTAGGTTTCCCCTCACAAGGTCTACTAAAGTGTCTTGGCTAACTGCATATAGATCCTGGGCTCAGGGAAAGTAGGACCTTGGCTATGTAGTTTTAACACTTCCTCATCCTTCAAACATGGCCCCCAGTGAAATTCCTGGTATTGGGCTGTGCAGCCTAGTTGTTGTCATGCCTTCAGTATTTAAGCCCCTCCCCCTTTACGTTCCGCATTTCGCGTCTGTTTGTTCGCATAGGACGCTTACCGCGGACCTTGTCAAGATTCACCTCAGAACCCCGTCCTTTCTTCATGGTTTTTAGTTCCTGGTCCAGTGCTTCCATTATTCATAGTATTCCTCCAACTACAGACCAATCTCCAACATCCCCTACCCAGCCAAACTCCTCGAAACCTACGTATACAAACTAACCCAAGAATACGTTGAAGAACACCACCTGCTAGACCAAGCTCAAGTCGGCTTCAGACCCACAAGAGGCACAGAAACAGCACTACTATCCATCTGGGATGACCTAAAAACAAACGCAGACTCCAACACAACATCTGCCCTTATCCTGCTCGACCTCTCTGCAGCCTTCGACACAGTTAGCCATGACACCCTAACCAAAAGACTAGAAGACATATGCATAACAGACACAGCGCTACGCTGGACTAAATCATTCCTAGCAGACAGAACTGAAACCGTCTGGATCAAACCCTTCAAATCCACCCTACGAGTCAACGACTGTGGAGTACCACAAGGATCCTCACTATCTCCACTGTACTTCAACATCTACCAAACCCCAGTAATCAGAATCTTCAAGAAACACAACATCAAATGCTACAACTATGCAGACGACACTCAAATCATCTACAAGATCAAAGACACCCAAGCCGATCATTCAACCTTAACCGACTGTCTAAAAGAAGTCTTCAACTGGATGAATGCCAACAACCTGAAAATCAACCCAGGAAAAACCGAAATCATGATCATATCCAAAGACCAAGAGAAGGAAACCGCCATCCCGTGGCCAACGGAAATGGGATCTACACCATCACCATCTAAGGTAGTAAAAAATCTGGGAGTCCTGATGGACAACACCCTAACCTTAGAACCGCAAATAAATGCAACAGTCAAGAAATGCTTCTTCCTCCTCCACACGGCAAGAAAAATACTACCTTTCCTCTCCTTCACACACAAAACACTCACCATCGTCGGCCTCATCCTGTCAAGTATCGACTATGCAAACAGCCTCTACCTCGGTATACCGGAATACCTACTGAAGAAGCTACAACGGATCCAAAACACTGCAGCCAGACTACTCCTCAAACTATCCAGAAGAGACCACATCACCCCGGCCCTAAAAACACTACACTGGCTCCCAGTAAAACAGCGTATCATCTTCAAAACAATGTGCATAACGCACAGGGCAATCAGCGGACAAGGAGCAGAATTCCTACAAAATAAATAACAATCTACAAGCCAACGAGACCGCTCAGGTCAACCAACGAAATCCGACTGGAACAAAAACCTTACATCAAGAAGAAACTCGGAGGCACCACTTTCTACCACTTAGCCGCGAAAACCTGGAACAACATCCCAAAAGTAATAAGGAACACCAAAGACCACCTTAAATTCAGAAAATTACTAAAAACCTGCCTCTTCAACACCGCAGATTAAAACCGAAACAACAATAAGACAAACGACTCATCAAAAAAGGACATTGACAAACCCCTAGAACCGACAGAAGTACCCTGGGCACCAGTAGGGCTGACGCTGGACACAGGGGTCCACCCGCGAGACCCAGAGAAACGGATACAACTACTCCAGCCAACCCTTACCATCCCCCACCGCCCGTACAGCCACAACTAGGTTCCACGAGGCTGTGGAACGGACAAGATACCACCAATCACCACACAACCGGGTGTATGGACACTAGCAGCGGCGCTATTCATGTGGAGGGGGTGAGGAGCATGCAAGGTTATTAAGGGAGCGGGCGGAGGGGACAGCTAGATCCTCAAACGGCCTCGAATGGAAAAATGGGCACGTACCTCCTGAGGCTCAGGGTGTACAAGCATCCCGTCGGGTAAGATTACACAAGCCCAACCGGTTCAGTCCAGGATAGAGATGACTAACGAATACCATTAACAATTTCCTTCTCTGCATACACCTCTAAAACTCCAAACCAAACACAACCACAAACTTCTAGCGCAGCAAACCGCACGAACTTCACTACACTGCAACAACAAAACAAAAAAACACATAGGGCCTCATTACAACCTTGGTGCTAAGTGCACCAACTTTACCACCATGGTGTAAACTCTGTTTACACCATGGTGGATGGCGGATTTACCGCCCGATTCCAAGGTGAGTGGGGCGGTAAATCCCCATTTCCCATTTTCCCTTCCCCATTCCCATTTTTGCCCCATAGGGCATAATGGGAGTGGGGAAGGCGCTAATTACGCCGCCGTAAATTACGGCGGCGTAATTAGCACCATGGCAGGTTAGCGCCATGGATTTTAACGCCTGCTAAAAGCAGGCGTTAAAATCAGAATCAGGCGTTAAGGGTTAACGGTGGCGTTAACCCTTAACGCCTGAGTTGTAATGAGGCCCATAGACTCGCACATCAGCACACGACGACTACCGGCCGCATACACCCCAGGCCCAGCCGACGGAACCACCGGGCTGAGGCTGCCAACAGCACATCACTGCAATCTTGCACTTTTCCAGCCTCCACCCACAAACCCACCCTCCCCCCCTCTTTCAGAGCCGCCAGAGCGCCAGGGGACCACTCCGGTGGTGATAGTGCGCGGTACAAATGACCTTTAACATTAACATTAACCTTGCCCCTTGCCATACTTGCCTTTGGTGTTCCGTTACACGTTTGGGCGAATTCTTCTAATTTGAAGTAAGTTAGCGGCAACGCTTTCCTGTGCTCGCGCTTTCCGCCAGTATAGTTTCATGTATATTTATTGTGGTGGATTGTGCGTGTAGCGCCTGGAACTTACTATCAGTTCCAGTCAGGTGTCGAGTGTCGGGGCTCCGGCACTTGAACGCGTGTGAGAAGTCTGTCAATTGTGACACGCAGGCTCTTGCCTTAGGTGCCCTATCGCTATGTCTTCTGTTGGTCAGTCAAAATCTCGAATACAAAATCTCGAATGACAAAAAGCCCGAAACAAAAATCTCGAAAAAAAAATATCGAATTTTTTATTTATTTATTTATATATGTTTTTGGGGTCAGGTAAGTAAAAAAAAGGGGTAAAATAAAAAAAAATGAAAAAAAGGGGGGCTGGGGGGGGGGGAAACCCCCCATTTTGGAAAAAAACACATTGAAAAAAAAATTCGATATTTTTTTTTGGGCCTTTTGTATTCGAGATTTTTGTTTTCGAGATTTTTTGATTCGGTATTATCACTATGAACCATGTCTTCTCTGTGAAATACCTTTGACCTGTGACACTTCATTGAATACGCAATTGTTAAATAATTCTCTCCATTTCATTTTAGTCATTGTTATTTTTTGGAAAACGTCATTAGGAAATTCTGTGGCATTCTAAATTGAGCCCCCTTTTTCAGTTCTCCTCCGGTTTTATTGTCATGCGTGCACCTCACCTCAGGGTCCCGTTTCAATCCAATCCGAGGGTTTAGGAGTCATTCCAGTGTGATAGTTGGTTGGTGGTTATTTTACAGTGGTTTATTGGTTCCATTCCTGTGCCTTATTGCCTTCCCTCCAATCACCCTTCTACAGTAAGACCCTAGTTGCCACCCCTTCCATCTTCAGGACTAGTGCCCCTGCGCAGAAGCAGGATGGATAGCCCACCATATACCAATCAAAGGTAAGAGTAGTGAGAATTGAAGGGGGAGATAGATAAGGAGAGTAGTTAGTGCCAAGTTACCTTGGGAAAGTTACATTTATCTGTGTTCCTGTGTTTACTCATAGATTCCTAGTCTATTGAAGCTTGAGATTCCGGAAAAAACAAAGGGTTAGAACAACGCACTCTGAGAAGAAAGTTATATTATAGGGAGTGGTGTCCCCGCAGAGTCAGGTAAGTGTTGTAGAACGCGAAGCCGTACTGAAAAGTACTCTGCCTGGACATCATGGGATCTTCTGAGGTAGATCAGCTCACCCAATTATTGGGAGAATTAAGAACCGAAGTCCTTGCAGCCAGGTCAGAAACTAGTGCTCTTAGAAGAGAACTAGGAATAAATAGAGAAAGGACTGAAGAACTAGCTCGTCAACTGCTGCAGAAGCAAGCAGGGCAGGTGCCTTTACCCCATGGAAGTGATCAGGCTTCTTCCTCTACGTCGCCCCCAGTTCCTGTTCAGGTGGTCATTCCAGGGAATATACCTTTGGCTCCTCTGGAGCGCTTTACAGGGGATCCAAAAAGGTTCGCAGTGTTTTTAAATCAGTGCAGATTACACTTTCTGTGTAGGCCAGGAGTATTTCCAAATGACCAATCTAAGGTAGCCTTTGTGTTGTCCTATCTGGGAGGTGTTGCTGCGGATTGGTCCATTCCCTTGGTAAATGGGGATGATCCAGTATTACAAAACTTCAGAGAATTTCAACGAGAATTAGAGAAACTATTTGCTCGTCACACGCAGGGACAAGCACTGGACAATGAGTTGCTGTCTTTAAAGCAGGGCAACCAGGAGCTCCTTGCATACGTTGCTACCTTTAATAGACTGGTGGCAGAAACCAATTGGTCTACAGAAAAGAGAACAACACTGTTCTATCGTGGTCTACGCAGTGAACTGAAAGATGTTTTGGCTCAAGTAGTAAACCCACCAGAAGGTATTACAGATTTCATAGATTTAACAATCCAATTGGATCATTGTCTTCAGGACAGGAGAACAAATCGTGTTCGTCAAGACAATCGACCCCTTCTAATCCGTCCCAGAGAACCAGTGGTTAAGCCCGGAGTGGATGCTCATTCAGAACCAATGCAGTTGGGTGGAATCCGAGGCCCAATATCTCAAGCTGAGCGAGAGAAGAGACGACAACTGCAGTTGTGTCTATATTGTGGCAAGGCTGGTCATTTTTTTAAAGAGTGCCCAGTGAAACCTGCTCAAAAACCCCTAGGAGGAGTTAATCAGGACAAAAAAGAACAGATGGCGGAAAACTCCTGTGCCCGACAAGTCTAGAGGTCCTCTTGTCGAGCATGGAAAGGGTTGCAGCGACCTCACACTTTGTGTTTCCTATTGTCCTTTTTAATCCTGAAACTCATGCCTTAATGGCATACATTGACTGTGGGGCAGTTGGCAATTACATGGATCAGCATCTGGCAAGCAAATTGGGATTCTCTTTGAGGAACAAGTTGGAAGCCGAGAATGTTTCCGGGGTCGATGGCACACCATTGGTGTCAGGACCTGTTACACAGTGCACCAACCCACTCACTATGCTGTGCCAGGAAGGACACAAGGAGAGGATCTCTTTTGACCTAATTCGAGCTCCACAATTCCGAGTCCTCTTGGGTATACCTTGGCTGGAGAAGCATAACCCGATCATCGATTGGTGCGCCCGGACCCTCACCTTTCCCACCAAGTGTCAAAGCATGTGTTTTTCGACTGAAGGTTCAAATGTTACAAGACAGCCTGATGCATCTACTCAATCTACCTTGGGTCTAATTGGTTCATTGCCAGGAGAATATCAAAGATTCCAGGAAATATTTCAAGAAGAAAAACAGGCTGAAGTATTACCTCCACATAGACCTTATGACTGCCATATTGACCTCATTCCAGGAGCCCAGCTTCCGTGCAGTAGAATTTATGCTCTCACAGAAAAAGAGAATGCGCACTTGAAGTCTTATCTGGACCAGTATTTAGCCAATGGTTTTGATAGGCCATCCAAGTCACCAGCGGCATCCCCTCTTTTTTTTGTGCCCAAGAAGGAAGGTGATTTAAGAACATGTATAGATTACAGAGCCTTAAATCAAATTACTGTGAAGAATCAATATCCTCTCCCCCTTATTTCAACTTTACTGGAACAGGTGAAACAGGCACGAGTATTCACCCAGCTTGATTTGAGAGTCGCCTATCATCTTATCCGTATTAAGGAGGGGGAGGAGTGGAAAACTGCCTTTCCAACGCGGTTTGGGCTCTTTGAATATCAGGTTATGCCTTTTGGGCTTTGCAATGCTCCAGCAGCCTTTCAGTCATTTATGAATGACATCCTTAGAGAATTATTAGACATCTGTGTGGTGGTTTATGTGGATGACATTCTCATCTTCTCCGCAAACCATTCGGATCATGTGAAGGATGTAACATCCGTGCTGCAAATTCTGAAGGATAACTCTTTGTACGTTAAATTAGAGAAATGTCAGTTCCATGTCCCGGAAGTGGAGTTTTTGGGTTTTATCCTGTCTGCACGAGGAATTAAGATGGACAACAGAAAGGTTGATGCCATTTTATCTTGGCCCGCCCCTACGTCAGTCAAAGGAATTCAGAGTTTTCTTGGATTTGCCAATTTTTATAGGCGATTTGTTTCTGAATTTTCTCGCCTGGTCCATCCCATTACCTTGTTACTCAGGAAAAATAGAAAATTTGATTGGACTAAGGAAGCTGATGAAGCTTTTAAAAAATTGAAAGAGAGATTCACTGCCGCACCTGTTCTCCAACATCCAAGACCTGACTTTCCGTTTGTGGTTGAAACGGATGCTTCGAATGTTGCCATGGGAGCAGTTTTGTCTCAGCGCAATCCTAACACCCAAGAACTGCACCCAGTGGCCTTTTGGTCTAAGAAATTCTCTGCTGCTGAACTGATTTATACCATCACAGATAAAGAGCTTTTGGCTATAAAGTGCACACTCAAAGAATGGAGGCACCATCTGCTCGGAGCAAGACACACTGTGACCATTTTCACGGACCATCGCAACTTGCAATATTTGCGCTCGGCAAAGGCACAATCCTCGAGGCAGTTGCAATGGGCCCTCTTTTTTGCCGAATATGATTTCATCATTACCTTCAGACCTGGAGTGCGAAATGGTAAGGCGGATGCCTTATCTCGTATCGGAAAAGGTGATGGAGCTTATGTACCTGTGAACCCAGTGGAAATCATTTCTGGGGAAAAGGTACTTGGAGTAATGGACACTGCTGATTCGACATTTGAAGAACTACGAAATGAGATTAAAACCAGCATGACTAGAGACGAGTTGGTGAGGTGGGAATCGAAGGGGGAACGTTTCACGATTTTGGATGACTTACCTTTCTATCAGGAACGTCTGTACTTACCCACACCAAAACTGCAAGAACAAGTCATTGCTAATTATCATGGAACCCTGCTGGAAGGTCATCCCGGAATCACAAAGACCTTGGAAAAAGTGAAGAGATCGTATTGGTGGCCTACTTGGAGAAAAGATGTCATTCAGTATTTGAGAGCATGTGGCCCCCTGCTCCCTGGCACACAATTTCGATGGGCTTCATCACAGATTTACCAAATTGTGGAGGTTACGATACCATTTTAGTGGTAGTGGACTTATTCTCAAAGATGGCGCATTTTATTGCATTGAAAGGTCTCCCCACAGCGGCTGTTTTGGCAAGAACCTTTCTGTAGAATATTGTGAAGTTGCATGGTTTCCCCACAATAGTGGTTTCAGATCGGGGAAGTCAATTTGTTTCTAAATTTTGGAAGAAGTGTTGTGAATTGGCAAAGATTGATGTACGCCTGTCCACGAGCCATCATCCCCAAACTGATGGCCAAACTGAGCGAACCAACCAAACTCTGGAACAGTATCTGTTAGGAAAGATTTCGTAATTGTAGGTAATTTTCCTTCCATGTGGCAACCCCTAAACTTTTTGCTGTTGTTTTTCACCTTGTTCTTGACTTTGCCAGAGAAGTGCAGCCTTCTGCCGCACTCCTCTGGGCTTTCGCTCCTTTCTTACGGGGAAACTGACATGCCCTTAAGACAGTCAGTACCGGGGAACGCTGTTTCCCGTAGTTTCTTTTATCATGTTGCGGCTTTCGTGCAACATAACACAAGAGGGCACTGTAAGCTAAGTTACAGCTCTCTTGGGTCTCTAGCCTTCTACAGGCCCTAGATACTCGTTTAGGATTGTATCTGATCGTGCAAGTGATTCAGGGACGGGAATGGTGGCAGCGATCGTTTCTTGTGTTTTGAGCTCCTTTTGGCGTTCTAAGCACGTTTCTCGCCCTTAACCCAAAATGGTGGCCTGGCTCCCAATATGGCCAGACCACGAGGCTCCTTTGTCCTGTCCGCTGACCGTCTTGCTCCCTTCACCTTCCCCAGGTCGAGCCGACCCGGGGCCTTCCTTATTTGGGCATGTACTTTCCCGCGAAACACGGATGCTTTCGCGGGCTTCTACATGTCTTGTGTGTGCCTCCAGGATGTGGGCTGGGATGTCTGGTCCCAATACACATCCTGGGTGCCAGAGAGTCTAGGGTGGTGTGAATGCCTGGGATCACCGTGGTCCGTGATTGGTCCACGAATGGTGTGAGTGTTGATGAGCGGATCTCCCATTGGGTCCCCTCCGTTTTGGCGCGAAGGGAACCGTGGATAAGAGGGGGCTGGAAACACCACTACAATGTCGATCTCCTGAGTTCTCACGAACGAAGGAATACAGGAGCCAAGTATCCTGCAACCAAGAGGCTGGACCGAGGAATCGCTGGTGACCCGCTGAAGGACTTCTCCTCTGCACTGCTGTCGCCTTGTGAAACCCTTTTCACCTTTGATCGAACCAGAAGGCCTGTACTGGTACTTCGACCCTTGGAATAGCGGGAACAGCTATTCTCGGCATCTTCACTATCTCCTGCCAGTAAGCCTTCGGAAGCGTCTCTGGGCCATCCAGCTGACTGACCTGCTTACACGGGAGTCTTGCTCTGTAACCGCCGCCAGGTTGTGTAGTATTTCGAGTCCTTGTCACTCTCACACGCTTCGTACACTTGGCGTTCCCAGGTCTGAAGTGAGTAGTGTACATTTGGCTCAGATACACACGGCCGCTCCGTTGCCCTGCTGTGGTAACAAACTGTGCGGGTTTCTTCGATTGGGACGTCTTTTTACTCAACATGACGACGAGGCGTTCCCTGCTCTTCTGAACCTGCCAGCTACTGAAACGGACGCAGAGAAGCCTGGGTCTGCTTGCATCGGGGACCGGTGAGTAGCATAGCTAGGATCTGGTCGCATTCCTACAGGAGCCCATTGCTTTTCCCCGCTGTGTCAAACAGCACCCTTTTCCGTACTCGCACTCTGCTTCTGCCCACTGTGGAGGCTGCGCTTGAGTCGCGGAACTTGTTCTTCTTCTTTTGTGCACTAAACTGAACTGCCTGATTTCCCTCGAAGAGCTTCTCCTTTTGCCCGTTGGCACCAGCGCGTGCAGGTACTTTTGAGCACAAGGCTCCACTCTTCACAGGGCTCGGACTTCCATCTAGTTAGGTGCCTCTGAAGGTGAACTGGGTCTAAGCATTATTTCGCACTGCCTGTCTTCCTTCCCTTTTAGGTGGACTACCCATTTCGTGCATCTAACGCTTGAGACTGTCGTATTTGTATATATATTGTGTTGATATGGTATGTGTTGGTTTACTATCGTTATATTGTGATTTTCTCGCTACGGTCATTGTTTTAAAGGCCTTGAAATAAATGTGTATATATTTTTAATACAACAACTGTTTGGAGTAGTTTGTAAGTGATCTTGCTCTGTGTGCTCATTGCGGACTTTCAGTCATCCTCACCCCTCTTGAGACCTAGTCTTGACCGCCGCGATCGCTACCTTGATTGGTCTGGCTCGTCCAGAGGTTACCCTGTTCCAAGTAATTAGGTTGGCCTTCTGAACTTCTGCGCCACCAGGACAGAGTTCAGAAATCTGTCTTAACAAATTGGTGTACAGCGGTGGGATACGACTGAGGGTATCCAGTGTTGCGCACGAACTAAGGCATTTCAGGTTATTCCAACCAGGACACGTAGTGAATTGTTGTAGTATAACTTTAAAAAGGCCATAGTCCTATCTAACAGTATGGAAACAAATACCTTGTTAACTTTAAATGCTTCCAAATCAGAAACATTGAAAAAGTTGTGTGTGGAGAGAGGTGTTTCCTCTCAAGGCACGAAATTGGAAATGATCCAAAGAATCGTGGCGTGGCAAGAAGCGCAGCTTGACGCTATAACTTCTGAGGACAGTGCGGAAGGAGGTGGGGCTGCTCTCACTGGTAGAACCGACGGTTCTGCCGCTGCACTGATCCATCGCGACCACGAGGACAGGGAGGACGAGATGTCTAATGTTTCCTCTGCCAGTGCTGATGGGGAGGCTATGCTTGAATTCAAGAAGCAAGAGCTGCGGGTTAGGTAGCAGGAGCTTGAATTCAGCATAGCCAAACTAAAAATCGAACAGGCAGAAAAACAAAAAGACATGGATCACCAGTTGGAACTGGCCAAGCTTCAGTTTGTAAATGGGCCCAAGGGTCCTGGACATGGGTCTGGGGCTTCCTCTCATCCACGGTTTCCGAAAGATCTGCTCAGTGTGTATGAAGAAAGGAATGACATTGTGGACTGGCTGAATGCGTTTGAGTATGCATGCGAAGTTCAACAAGTTGACAATGCTGATAAGATTGCCTGGTTACTCAGCAGGCTGCCCCATTCTGGCTGTAGTGCCATTATGGAAATGTCAAAGGCTGAGCGAGCTGATTTCGCAATGTTAAAGCAAACTCTCATTTTAAAATTTGGGAAGACTCCGGCCCAATATTTGAAACGTTTCAGAGAGTATAAGAAAAAGGAAGGTGGTACTTGGGTATCTTATGTCACTGAGTCCTTGAAAAACTTAACTGACTGGGTCGAAGGTTATAAGGTTTCTACCTTCGAAGGCATGATAAATCTTGTCATGCTGGAACACATTTTTGCATCTTCTTCCCCGGAGCTTAAGCAGCATTTGGCCGATTCAAAGGAGATAGATCCTAAGAAGCTGGCCATTGCAGCCGACTTATGGGTGTCACATCGAGTGTCCCATAAGGACAAAACTCATCCTGGTAAGCAGGAGGAAGGGAAAAAGTCCAAAGATAAGGAGGGTGGAGAATCTGATAAATCTTCTTCTCATAAGGGCCACAAAAAGAAAAATAAGGGTAAGACACAAGAGAACTCACAGGGTAGTGGAGGTCAGACTCCGAAACAGAACTCTGGTTACAATAAGCCTCCCTATGTAAACAGACCCAATGGATCTTGTTTTGCTTGTGGAGCAACTGACCACGTGAAGGGGGATCCCCGGTGTAAGGTTAGACCTTTGGGGGTCCACTCCGCTAATCTGGCCTTCTCCTCCTACAAGGAAGAAGAGATTACAGGAGCATCCTTCTCCTCAGACTCATTTCCCAGCGGGATAGAGGCTGAGGTAGTTTTAGTGTCCCTGGGTTCCTGGGAGCCTAAAGTCGCAGAGGCTTATGCTAGGATTACGGATAATACCAAGCGCTACTTTAAAGACAGTGTGCTGATCAATGGAGTAGATACTCCAGCTTTTAGGGATAGTGGGTGAAGTCGCACTGTAGTGGATTCTACCTTGGTAGACTCAGAGGAAGTTGCCAGAGCTACTCTGATGCCCACTAAGTTGGCTGACGGCCCACTCCGTATGTTCCCAGTAATACCTGTAAATCTTACTTTAAATGGTACAGCAGTCAGGATTCCAGTGAGCATTCAGAGAAACGTCCCGGGAAAGGTCTTGTTAGGTAATGATCTCAGAGCTTTAGGGCTCGTAGGAGACACTGCCGAAAGACCCTACACACGGTCTCAAGCACGGGCAGCATTGGCCAAGACCAATACGCTGCCCCAGCCGAAGGGGAAAACCAAGGCGAAAGGAGTCGACAAGTCAAGACGAGGGAAAGAGAATATTCCTCCGAGCTCGCCTACCACTGCGGTGCAGAAAGTTGGTCAATCGCCCGGGCCTGACGAGGAGGTGGCGATGCCTGAAGTATTTGACCCCAACGATCATCCTGAACTAAAAGACTTGTTAGTTGAAGGAGGTCCTGATAGGGACGAATTCAGTAAAGGCCAACGTGAGTGCCCATCTCTGGAAGGCCTAAGGAGACAGGCCTGCTCCCAGCTTGAGGGTGAACCTCCTGGGACGCATAGGATTTATTGGTAAGGTGGACTCCTGTATAGTGAGCCCACAGAGCCTACAGAAGGAGACCATAGGAGGTTGGTGGTTCCCCTTGCTGTTAGGCCCTTCCTCCTGCAGTTGGCGCATGAAGTTCTCCTTGCTGGTCACCTTGTTATGAAGAGGACCAAGCAAAGGTTATCCATGCACTTCTACTGGCCCAAGATGGGGGTGCAAGGAGAAAGTCACTGCAGGAGTTGTGCCTCCTGCCAGTTGCCTGGTAAGGTTGGCGCGACAATCCAAGCTCCGTTGGTACCGCTCCCAGTTGTGGGGGTACCATTTGAAAGGGTAGGGATCGACATCGTTGGTCCCCTTGACCCGCATACATCCTCGGGCAATAGGTTTATCCTGGTGCTGGTCGACCATGCAACCAGATATCCTGAGGCCATCCCATTGAAAACTGTAACTGCCAAGTCAGTTGCAAAAGCTTTACTTGGCATATTTACTAGGGTTGGCTTCCCTAAAGAAGTTGTGTCGGATCGTGGCAGCAACTTTATGTCGAAGTATATGCAGGCTATGTGGAAAGAATGTGGGGTCACCTACAAGTTATCTTCTGCATACCACCCCCAGACCAATGGTCTGGTGGAACGTTTCAACAGAACGTTAAAAAGCATGATTGGGGCTCTGGAGGAACCTCAGAGAAGAAAATGGGATCTTCTTTTACCATGCTTACTGTTTGCCTACCGAGAGGTGCCACAGGAGGGTGTTGGCTTCAGCCCCTTCGAACTTCTGTTCGGTCATCCCGTACGGGGACCCTTAGCCATCGTCAAAGAGGGATGGGAGATGCCCACTCCCCCTGTTACTACCAACGTAGTTGATTATGTGCTAGGGCTCAGAAAACGGATGGTACTTCTGATGGGCTTGGCTAGTGATAAATTGAAGGCAGGACAAGCGCTGGTGAAACATTGGTACGACCAGAAAGCTTCCCTCATCAACTTTACACCTGGTCAACAAGTCCTGATCATGAATCCCATAAGGCCTCGAGCTTTACAGGACAAATGGTCAGGCCCTTACACAGTGGTGGAGCCCCTGGGTGAGGTTAACTATTTAGTGGACCTTGGAAGGCCTGGACAGGCTCCAAAAGTGTTTCACGTGAATAGGCTGAAGGCTTTCGTCCCAAGAGTCGAAATCGCAGCACTGCTACTGGCTTCAGATGTTGAGGAAGAGGAGTCTGAACCTCTCCCCGACCTGTTCCAAAGCGGTCCTTCAGATAGCTCCTTTGAGGGTGTCCGAGTGGCCCCTCACCTGACTTCTGATCAGCAGGCTGAGGTGAAAAGTTTGCTTAGGCAGTTTTCCCCCCTGTTTTCACAGTCGCCTGGTTTGACACCTTGGTGCAAACATAACATTGACACAGGAGACAGTGTACCTACCAAAAGTAGGGGATACAGGATGTCAGACAAAGTACGGTCTTATATTAAGACCGAGGTCAACAAGATGTTAGACCTTGGGGTGATTGAACCCTCTAGTAGTCCTTGGTCCAGCCCTGTGGTTTTGGTTTCAAAGGCAGGCACTTCTGAATTGAGGTTCTGCGTGGATTACAGGGCTCTGAATGCTGTCACCAAGACAGATGCACACCCCTTGCCTCGAACAGATGAGCTGGTGGATACTTTGGGTGCCTCCAAGTACCTCAGCACGTTTGACCTCACTGCTAGCTATTGGCAAATAGCTTTAGCAGAACATGCCAAGGAGAAGACAGCATTTTCTACTCCAGACGGCCTTTACCAATTCCGGGTAATGCCGTTCGGGTTGAAGAATGCACCTGCCACTTTCCAGAGGCTTGTGAATCATGTGTTGAATGGGTTGGACGAATTCTGTCTTGCATATCTGGACGATATAGCAGTTTTCAGTGCCACCTGGGAAGACCATGTGAAACACCTCGGGATTGTGCTCCAGGCTCTTCAGAAAGCACACCTGACCATAAAGGCTAGTAAATGCCAGATTGGACAAGGCTCAGTGGTTTACCTTGGACATGAAGTAGGTGGAGGGAGGATACAGCCTCTTCCCAGTAAAGTACAAGCAGTACAAGACTGGCCTACCCCCACTACGCAAACCCAAGTGAGAGCCTTCTTAGGACTCACGGGGTATTACCGCAATTTTGTGGCAGACTATGGCACCATAGCTGCCCCTCTGACTGCCCTCACAACTCCGAAGAAACCCAAGAAGGTAACTTGGACCGACGAGTGTGAGAAGGCCTTCAATGGCTTAAAAGACTCCTTGTGCCAGGCCCCTGTCCTCAGGGCCCCTGATTATCAAAGACCTTTTATCGTGCAGACGGACGCCTCTGACACTGGGATAGGAGCTGTACTATCACAAGTAGATGAGAAGGGTAAGGAACACCCTATTGGTTTTATTAGCCGCCATCTTAAGGACAGAGAGCTCAGATGGTCCACGGTAGAGAAAGAATGTTTCTCTGTTGTGTGGGCCCTAAGGAAGCTGAGGCCCTACCTCTATGGGACCCACTTCACTGTGCAAACTGACCATAAGCCCTTAAAGTGGCTAATGAACATGAAGGGGGAGAATACAAAGTTGCTTAGGTGGTCCATAACTCTACAAGGCTTCGACTTCACTATTGAGCATAGGCCAGGTGTCCAACATAGCAATGCTGATGGGTTGTCCAGAATGTTTAACCGACTTGAACAAGAGACTCATCCAGGGGTGGATTAGTTCCCCCTGTCCATAGTCTGGGAGGGGCGGAGATTTCGTAATTGTAGGTAATTTTCCTTCCATGTGGCAACCCCTAAACTTTTTGCTGTTGTTTTTCACCTTGTTCTTGACTTTGCCAGAGAAGTGCAGCCTTCTGCCGCACTCCTCTGGGCTTTCGCTCCTTTCTTACGGGGAAACTGACATGCCCTTAAGACAGTCAGTACCGGGGAACGCTGTTTCCCGTAGTTTCTTTTATCATGTTGCGGCTTTCGTGCAACATGACACAAGAGGGCACTGTAAGCTAAATTACAGCTCTCTTGGGTCTCTAGCCTTCTACAGGCCCTAGATACTCATTTAGGATTGTATCTGATCGGTGCAAGTGATTCAGGGACGGGAATGGTGGCAGCGATCGTTTCTTGTGTTTTGAGCTCCTTTTGGCGTTCTAAGCGCGTTTCTCGCCCTTAACCCAAAATGGTGGCCTGGCTCCCAATATGGCCAGACCACGAGGCTCCTTTGTCCTGTCCGCTGACCGTCTTGCTCCCTTCACCTTCCCCAGGTCGAGCCGACCCGGGGCATTCCTTATTTGGGCATGTACTTTCCCGCGAAACACGGATGCTTTCGTGGGCTTCTACATGTCTTGTGTGTGCCTCCAGGATGTGGGCTGGGATGTCTGGTCCCAATACGCATCCTGGGTGCCAGAGAGTCTAGGGTGGTGTGAATGCCTGGGACCACCGTGGTCCGTGATTGGTCCAAGAATGGTGTGAGTGTTGATGAGCGGATCTCCCATTGGGTCCCCTCCGTTTTGGCGCGAAGGGAACCGTGGATAAGAGGGGGCTGGAAACACCACTACCATGTCGATCTCCTGAGTTCTCACGAACGAAGGAATACAGGAGCCAAGTATCCTGCAACCAAGAGGCTGGACCGAGGAATCGCTGGTGACCCGCTGAAGGACTTCTCCTCTGCACTGCTGTCGCCTTGTGAAACCCTTTTCACCTTTGATCGAACCAGAAGGCCTGTACTGGTACTTCGACCCTTGGAATAGCGGGAACAGCTATTCTCGGCATCTTCACCATCTCCTGCCAGTAAGCCTTCGGAAGCGTCTCTGGGCCATCCAGCTGACTGACCAGCTTACACGGGAGTCTTGCTCTGTAACCGCCGCCAGGTTGTGTAGTATTTCGAGTCCTTGTCACTTTCACACGCTTCGTACACTTGGCGTTCCCAGGTCTGAAGTGAGTAGTGTACATTTGGCTCAGATACACACGGCCGTTCCGTTGCCCTGCTGTGGTAACAAACTGTGCGGGTTTCTTCGATTGGGACGTCTTTTTACTCAACATGACGACGAGGCGTTCCCTGCTCTTCTGAACCTGCCAGCTACTGAAACGGACGCGGAGAAGCCTGGGTCTGCTTGCATCGGGGACCGGTGAGTAGCATAGCTAGGATCTGGTCGCCTTCCTGCAGGAGCCCATTGCTTTTCCCCGCTGTGTCAAACAGCACCCTTTTCCGTACTTGCACTCTGCTTCTGCCCACTGTGGAGGCTGCGCTTGAGTCGCGGAACTTGTTCTTCTTCTTTTGTGCACTAAACTGAACTGCCTGATTTCCCTCGAAGAGCTTCTCCTTTTGCCCGTTGGCACCAGCGCGTGCAGGTACTTTTGAGCACAAGGCTCCACTCTTCGCAGGGCTCGGACTTCCATCTAGTTAGGTGCCTCTGAAGGCGAACTGGGTCTAAGCATTATTTCGCACTGCCTGTCTTCCTTCCCTTTTAGGTGGACTACCCATTTCGTGCATCTAACGCTTGAGACTGTCGTATTTGTATATATATTGTGTTGATATGGTATGTGTTGGTTTACTATCGTTATATTGTGATTTTCTCGCTACGGTCATTGTTTTAAAGGCCTTGAAATAAATGTGTATATATTTTAAATATAACAACTGTTTGGAGTAGTTTGTAAGTGATCTTGCTTTGTGTGCTCATTGCGGACTTTTAGTCACCCTCACCCCTCTTGAGACCTAGTCTTGACCGCCGCGATCGCTACCTTGATTGGTCTGGCTCGTCCAGAGGTTACCCTGTTCCAAGTAATTAGGTTGGCCTTCTGAACTTGTGCGCCACCAGGACAGAGTTCACAAATCCGTCTTAACAGTATCTCAGATGCATGCTACATCAACTCGAAGACACCTGGTTAAATGTTTTATGGATTGCGGAATATGCATATAATATCTCAGTGCATGCCTCCACTGGATTGAGTCCTTTTTATACCCTACACGGCCGGTATCCTCGTACATCAGCCTACGACCCACCAGAACCTTTGGAAATGCCAGCGGTTAAATGTCTGCATGAAAAAATCACAACAGCCATTGCTCAAGCAAAGGAACACTTATCTTTGGCTAAAGAGTCCCAGAAGAAATTTGCGGACAGCAAAAGATGTGATGCTCCAGAGTATAAGGTGGGGGATTTGGTGTGGTTATCCACTCGGAATTTGGCCTTAAAAGGATCGCGAAAATTCCTTCCACGATTCCTGGGACCTTTT
This sequence comes from Ambystoma mexicanum, assembly GCF_040938575.1. Classification (NCBI taxonomy): domain Eukaryota; kingdom Metazoa; phylum Chordata; class Amphibia; order Caudata; family Ambystomatidae; genus Ambystoma; species Ambystoma mexicanum. The sequence goes on along the minus strand of NC_090935.1, from coordinate 61,345,935 downwards.
GCCATTGAGAAGATAATCAATCCTGTAGCCATGAAGCTCATCCTTCCAAGAACCATGAAGATCCACTCTGTGCTTCACGTGTCTCTTTTGAAACCAGTATATCCAAACACCCGAATCCAAGAGGCGCCAGCTCCCGTGGAAGTGGAGAATGATCAGTTGGAGTATGAAGTCAAGGCCATCTTGGACTCAAAGTTTGTGCATAATAAACTGTACTAGTTAGTGGATTGGAAAGGCTACGGTCCTCAGGACAGAACATGGGAACCTGTTGAAAACCTTCACGCCCCTAGGTTGCTAAAGGCTTTTCACTTGAATAACCCATGAAAACCTGGGAGGGGGAGTTCCAGTCTTGGAGGGGCTTTGGGGGGGGGGAGTACTGTCATGACCACTGGGTTTCCCCTCACAAGGTCTACTAAAGTGTCTTGGCTAACTGCATATAGATCCTGGGCTCAGGGAAAGTAGGACCTTGGCTATGTAGTTTTAACACTTCCTCATCCTTCAAACATGGCCCCCAGTGAAATTCCTGGTATTGGGCTGTGCAGCCTAGTTGTTGTCATGCCTTCAGTATTTAAGCCCCTCCCCCTTTACGTTCCGCGCTTCTCGTCTGTTTGTTCGCATAGGACGCTTACCGCGGATCCTGTCAAGATTCACCTCAGAACCCCGTCCTTTCTTCATGGTTTTTAGTTCCTGGTCCAGTGCTCCGTTATTCATAGTATTCCTTACCATACTTGCCTTTGGTGTTCGTTACACGTTTGGGCGAATTCTTCTAATTTGAAGTAAGTTAGCGGCAACGCTTTCCTGTGCTCGCGCTTTCCGCAGGTATAGTTTTGTGTATATTTATTGTGGTGGATTGTGCGCGTAGCGCCTGGAACTTACTATCAGTTCCAGTCAGATGTCGAGGGTCGGGGCTCCGGCACTTGAATGCGTGTGAGGAGTCTGTCAATTGTGACACGCAGGCTCTTGCCTTAGGTGCCCTGTCGCTATGTCTTCTCTGTGAAATACCTTTGACCTGTGACACTTCATTGAATACGCAATTGTTAAATAATTTTCTCCATTTCATTTTAGTCATTGTTATTCTAAATTGAGCTCCCTTTTTCAGTTCTCCTCCGGTTTTGTCATGCGTGCACCTCACCTCAGGGTCCCGTTTCAATCCAATCCGAGGGTTTAGGAGTCATTCCAGTGTGATAGTTGGTTGGTGGTTATTTTACAGTGGCTTATTGGTTCCATTCCTGTGCCTTATTGCCTTCGCTCCAATCACCCTTCTACAGTAAGACCCTAGTTGCCACCCCTTCCATCTTCAGGACTAGCGCCCCTGCGCAGAAGCAGGATGGATAGCCCACCATATACCAATCAAAGGTAAGAGTAGTGAGAATTGAAGGGGGAGATAGATAAGGAGAGTAGTTAGTGCCAAGTTACCTTGGGAAAGTTACATTTATCTGTGTTCCTGTGTTTACTCATAGATTCCTAGTCTATTGAAGCTTGAGATTCCGGAAAAAACAAAGGGTTAGAACAACGCACTCTGAGAAGAAAGTTATATTATAGGGAGTGGTGTCCCCGCAGAGTCAGGTAAGCGTTACACTCCCCAACTTAATGAACTATTTCCTGGCAGCCCAACTGGAGAGCGCTGCGGCCTGGGAAATCCGGAAGCCCCCCCAAAATGGTCCCACATTGAACAATTCAGATGCCAGCCACAACTACACTCCCTGCTACACATCCCGGGCCCCCCCTGCAGCCATGGACCTCAGATTCTATCATCCACCAAAGTGACCCCTGAAGCATGGGCATGAGCCCGATGTAGGAGGAAGGTGCCCAGGGATCTAAGCTTGCTCTCCCCGGTCATCTGGAACCCTGACTTCAGGCAAGGAATGGAGGCAGCTCGATTCAGCTGATGGACCAAAGGAGGCCTACGAACCCTCTCCCAACTTTACGAGGCTAACAACCCACTCAGCTTTGAGGAATGCAGAGCCCCCTTTCAGCTGACAGGAGGAGAGAGGTTCGCATACATCCAACTCTGCCAATGGATATCGCAGCCCGCGGTCCGTCGAGGAGCTACCCAGGACCTCCACCCTCTTGAACAGGCGACAGAGGAACGCACAGGTCGAGGTCAGATCACCAAACTGTACCGCCTGCTCCAGGAGGACATGCTGAAGGTCAGACCACCATACATGTCCGGATGGGAAGCAGACTTGGGTCACTCTATTGAGGACCTGACATGGGTGGAGATATGGTCCAAGATCAACTCGACATCCAGATGCGTCACATATAAGGAATGCTCCCTGAAGCTTCTCCACCGCTGGTACTACTCCCCAGTCCGCCTGCACCATTGCAATGCAGACATTGACCCAAGTTGCTGGAGACGCTGTGGCGAGCGGGGATCCTTTTGTAACGCTCACCTGACTCCCACGGAGGCGCTGGCCTGGTTCGCGCTGCTGTGACCTCTTCTAAGGTGATGCGCAGGGTTCGGAAGACGGACTGGACCGGGCCCCCAAATCTGGCTTGTCTGGCTCGCAGAAGTATCCTTCTGTAGGCGAAAATAGGGGATTAACTGTCTGCGGGGTAATGCAATCGGCCTCCCACTTTCCCCTCTCACCCTCCTCGAAACCCTTCTGTGATTCCCCGTAGCGTCTCACCTTAGGGTCTGGAAGGACGAGCTCTCCATCCTGCTTCTGATGCAGGGGCGCGTTGGTATCCAGTTACTTCACTGGATTTTCGGATTGGTGAGAACCAAACTTGCTTGGCTTCCAGGTAAGTTTTTTTGATAAGAGGTTCCCCTTGTGTCCATGCATTAATGTACTAATGCTAGTGTCTTTTTCCCCATAGGGGCCGGGGTACGGAATGCCGGGGCACAGGCACCGACCCGAGATGAGAGGTGAAATCCTTGTAGAAATCAGGTAAGTCTTTAATGAGCGTTTTTTGGTAATGTCTTTTCATTCGCTCATTAACGCTGATGTCTTTTTTTCCGCTTAGGGGCCGGGGTCCGGAAATGCCAGGATCCGGCACGGACCCGAAATGAAGAGGGAATGAATCAACAGGTAAGTCTTAACATGGAGATTTAGCTTTCCTTATTCCCTTCTCTCTCTCTCACCTTTTGTTCTTGTCTTTTTCTCCCTAGGCGCTGGGGCGTGGCAGCGACTCTGGATGATCGCTGCTGAACATGGAGGCGCCCTGTAAAGGTGAGTGGAATGCGGCGCTGCAGCGTTCGATGCAATGAGCTTTTAAATAAAAGTCTTCCTTTTCAGGATTGTCGGCGAGATGTCTCCGGGATGCGGATTTAGCAGGTAAGGACTTTTCCTTCTTCTGTTCTCTTCTTCTCTTCTTTTGCAGGTGATCCAGGATGCTGGCAGGCATGGCAGAAGTAAGGATGCAGGAGCAGACACGGTGAGCGTCCAGCTGCTAGATGCAGAACAACGCGAAGCACGTGTGGCTGTTCGGGTGGGGTTTAAATAGCCTTGGAAGAAGTTCCAGGTATGTATCCTTCCTCCAATCAGGTATGTATCCTTCCCCGACCACGCCCGGATGGTAAATTAGTCCCACAGGTAAAGTAGTTCCTTTCAGGCCTCAAGGAGGCAGGGATCCTGCAGCATGGTCTGCATCAGGTAAGTGCACCCAAGCACTCCCATAATGAGCCTGGCACCATAGGCGCCAGGACACTGTCCAAAGAGCCCCTATATGGGGTTGCTGGGTCCTTCCTTGGGGACTGGATGTCCGCTTTCGGGGACGCAGGGCTTGAACCGGCTCCCCGGGAGCGGGCATCATGATACCTTTTTCCACATGTGGTGGGAATGCCTGACAGTACAGACCTTCTGGAGGGAGGTCCTGCAGATAGCGGAAGACATCACCCAATGCAAACTCCCGATGGACCCGGAGGTAGTCCTTCTCGGGGTGGCGAGCCCGGACTCCTATCCTAAAACGGCCCGATCCGCCAAACTGCTGTCACACCTACTGCTAGCAGCTAAGATTACAGTGGCGCAGAAGTGGAAGACGCAGGAAGGTCCTCTTCTAGCTCTCTGGTGGATAAAAGTCTGGGAGATTCTGGTGGCGGAGCAAGTCACAGCGGCCAAGGAGGGGGCTCTCCACCGTTTCACCGACTGCTGGGCCCCGGTATTAGACTATCACTCCCGATTCCCGGCGTTAACATTTCAATCCCACCTGATTTTGAACTATCTGGGTCCCCAAAGCCCTGACGGGTCGCCAACCCATCAGAGCAGCACAGAATAAAGAGGTGGCAGAGGCGGGACTATGGGAGGTAGGAATGGGCCTGCTACATGCATACTAGCTGTAAAGGGAATCACAATAACTCATGTAATGCATAGATAAAGCTGTAACCGTAATAAATAAAGTTGTTAAAAAAAAGTGGAAGAGGCTCCTGCGGTGGCAGTAGTTCCTGGCAGTTCCTGCAGTTCGGGAGATCCAGCAGAGGAAGAGAGGCTCTCGTGGTGGAGAAAGGGTCGAGTTACTGCACTGCCCAGGGATGAAACCAGCCGCAGTGATGCCAAGATGAATAAAAGGTACGCTCCTTTAAATCGCGGTCGTGGTGGACGGGTGCCTGGCTATCCGGTCTCCTAGTTCTTGGCACTGGCTATTCGACCAAGGCAGATCCTGGAAGGCATTTGGTGAACTGGTTGGCCCCACCAGCTCAAGGGAAGAAGACTCTTGCAGGTGAAGATCTTCTCAAGTCGTTGGAGAAAAGTGTTGAGGATCTGCAGCAGGGCTTCACCGGTGGTTCAGTCGTTGCAGATGTCTTCAGCTTCTCTCCTCTTTGGGTTTCTTAGTTCCAGTGGCGACGTCTTGTCCTCCAGTCCTCAGAGCCCTGCTTTTATGCAGAAAAAGCCCCATTCATACAGCCTAGCTGACACTCAAACAGTAGGGTGGCTATCCTGGAGGGATAAGCCCCCAGCCGAACAGGGCACAGTGCGACTTGGGTTGCCTAGATAACCCTGTCCAGGGTGCCTATTCCCCCTCCCACACATCCTGTCTACCCCAGACTCAGTGGCGCAGAGAGGAGGGCTTCTGGGCAGAAGCCTGCCAAAAGGACTAACAAAGGATCCCCGAACCGGGTTAGGATTTCAGAGAAAGACACGAGAAAGAAATATTAGCAAAGATCTGCCAATAAAATCCTACCAGAGTAAAGTTAATATTAAAATAAACCGGCGGTATGTTAGAGGCTGTCAGTAAAAGTGGTAGTCTCGAGCAATGGAAAAATCCCATAAGGAAATATTCGCGGTCGAATGTTAACGGTAGTAACCACTGCCACCAGCCAGAAACTTTGGAGAGAGGGACTGGACGGTACTCTCTCGAAAATTAACACTAGGGAAAAACGATTAACCCTTTCTAGTACTTCCATAGTAAGATGGGTTGTACTGGTTTTGTTCATATCTATTGTCTAGTAAAGTCAATGGGGACTTTACGTGCCCTGGGAGACAGTAGTCAGTCCCAGGGTATGGAGTCTATGTTTGGGGGTCACAATGACACCCCTGTGTTTCTGCACTGAGGGTGCTGTGTAACACACATGTTAAAAAGATGATTCCTATGAGGGTGAGAAAAGCCCCATAGACCATAAGCACACAAGATAGCCTAAAACACACACTAGCAATCTGTCTAAGAGTGTGAAAAAAGAGTCTCACTCTTAGCAGGAGAAAAAAAAGAAACCCTTCAAATCCAGCAAAGCTGCTGGGGGTCTCTATAGGTAAGGGAAATTAGCCTTAGAAGAGAATTCTCCCTAACAAGGATAGCTCCGGGTTTCAACTTTGTCTGTACTCCCCCTATGATTTTTATGCAGCCCACGTCATACGGACTGGTTGTCCATAGTGTGTTCGATACTTTTGCTAAGTCTTCTTCGTTAAAAGGGAGGTGGTGCTTCTAGTGCTACCAGTTGCTGTGTGGTTTGGTGGGGTGCTGTAATTTGCTGTGTATACATTGGTTGTATGTTTTGCTGTGGCATATTTTGTTGTTGCTCTGTCTGAGGGTTCTGCATGTAGTAGCCTGTCTGCCCACCCTGGTAGCGCTGTTGCCCTTGTTCACCCCACCCTTGTTGCATCCCTCTGCTTCTACATGTGCGGGAAACGTGACCTAGCTTCCCACAGGTCCAGCACTGGGGTGGCTCACGTGCTTGCCTTGGAAATCCTCCTTCTCCCTCACCCTGTCCTTGTTGCATTTTCTGTGGGTATCTCCTGAACCCCCCCCCCCAATCGGTTGGTGTGACTGTGGTCCAAAGCCCCGCCCTCGTTGGAAGCCTCCCCTTCCTCTGTAGTTATTCTGGTAACCACCCATTCCCATGTATCCTCCTCCCATGGGTGGGGCGTATTGCTGCACAGTGTTGTATTGTTGCTGCGGTTGGAGCTGATGCTGGGGTTGCAATACTGCCACCTGTGCCTGTGTGGCAGGGCTTGTTATGAGCACACCCTCTAATGTATATTTGGACAATTTCTTTTGGACCAATTTTGCTTCATCCGCTTTCTTCTGCCTTTTGTTTCAACTTTTCTTGCCACAACCTACAATGGTGTACTATTGTCAGTTGTATTTCTGACCATGCCTTAGCTTCCATCCCTACCATTTCTTTCAAATATCTCTGTACTGGCTCTGGTAACCCTTGCTGCAAGATGTGATAAAAGATAGCTAAGGTTTTATCCCAAGGCTCTCTAGTTTCGAGCTGCCATAGCTCTTGAATCTCTTGGATGTAAGTAATAGGATTTTCGTTGTCACTCATTTTGTGTGATGTAATAGCTCCTATATCTGACGTGTCGGGGTATTGTGTTCGCAATGCCTGCCAAAGTGTGTGTCTACAATTCTCAAATGGTGATCCGTCTTATGCTGTGTTTCGAGTGGTGACTCCTGGGAACCTTGCCCGTTACCAAATGTCATCTGCTGCGTCACCCAGTAAGGAGACGAGCAGACCCTTAACGTCGCCCACTGCCAGTCTGTGTCCCGCCGCCTATTTCTCCATCTCAAAATCCACTTCTCCGCTCCCCCACTCAACGATGGCAACCTGTTTTTAATGTTTTCCTTGTCTGTGTGCTTCCATGGCACATACTGTGGCCTGGTCCCTCCCCTTTCTAATAGGGGCATGTGCAAGTACGCTACCCTTTCTTCAGGTGTTCGTCTATATTGGCGTATCTGAATGGGTCTCCTCTCGTCCTTGGATTCTGCACCCATGTCTGTTAGTCCTACTGCATGTGACAGATGCGGAGTGTCCTGTGTCCCGTTGTGCCCACCCCACGGGCCTGAATGCCCTCTATTTTATATAATTGCTGCCCCATCCCTGCTGCGCTCTGAGAGATCCCGGAGCGTGTTGGTGTAAGGTGTTTGCGGGGCTACCCCTTCTGTTGCATCTTGAGTTATGTTGCCAATGTCCTGTCCCCCACCCCTCTTGTGCCTCTGCACTCCCATGACATCCCTGTGCCTGTTCGTGTTATATAGACTTTACTAGGCCCCTCCCTTTCTTCGTCACTTATTTTACTGTCTCCATCTACATCCTCTTCCACATTGCTGTAGAAACCATTAGAGAATGTCAATTTGCATGGGAGCAGATAGCGTACAGTTTCTATCTCAAGATCGATGTCTGTGAAGCCACGTGTATTCTCCTCCTCCCGTATCCCCGTGTGTGTGACCGCTCCCTGACGTATGCAGCTTGGAGGTGCTTGTGCTACCTGCTGTGCATCCGTTATAGGCGTTTCTATTGTGTAGGCCTCGCCGTTGTTGTTCATCGTGTCTTTTCCTATCTAGCTCTTCCTTTATTGCTACGTTCACCCTTTTAACTCCCTCTGATCACGTTCCCGTGAACCTTAGCTCCTATAATCTTCCCTCTTCATACTTATGTGTTTGTTGCAATAATATTTTCTTTCTCCAAAATGCCTTTTGCTTTCCGCTTCTTCCCCTCCCCTTCTCTCTATTTCCCCCTTTCTTTCTCCATCTCTGCGACTTGCTTGGCTCCCTTCGTTTCTCTCTCGATTACCTCTCTCCGTTCCCTTTCCAACAATGCCAAACGCTCCTTCCGTTCCTGCCCCTGTAGTTCCAGTTCCCTTGCTATTTCTTTCTTTCGCTCCCTCACCTCCTCTTCCAACTTCATTTACTCATCCCCTGCGGTTGTTCTCCACTTACCACATGCCTTGCCTTTCCTCTGCACCCCGTCCCAGCTCCAATACTTCTATTGCCCTTGTTGCACCTTCTCCCTCCCCTGTTGTGACCCCTTTTAATTTCAAGAGTGCCTGTGCCGCTACCTATTCGTCTGGACCTATTCCTGCAAACTCGTTATTTGCACGCTGCAGCCTTTCCTCGTCGAGGCCTGGGCTGTCGGCCTCCTCCACCATCCGTTGTTGGACGCTTGGGGCATAAACCATTGGGGCACATGGGGGTGGTTTGTGGGGTTAGAGTATACTTCTGCTGATTTTAATTTTCGAGGCTCCCTCAGTTCCTTTAGTTCCCGTAACGGGTATAGGCCCTGTTCCTCCTCCTCCTCTATGTCATTGGAGGTGATGCTAGGTGGTGCTGGAGGTGGAGCGCACAAGTCCGCTCCCTCCTCCTTCACCCCCTTCAAGCTCATCATCCATGGTCTGCCCTCCTGGAATATACGCCACAGTTCGAAGCTCTCCATATGGTCAGCTAACTTCTTTCCCTTGTATGTGCTCTGTAAGTAGGTCAGTAGTGATTGCAGCATGTCTGTGAAGAAACTGCCGGTAGGCGGCCATGGTCTTGCTATCTTTCCTTCCGTACCTTTGGACCATTGTACGCTGTATTTTACTATCCTGTCCTTGTAGGGAAGCAATGTCTTGCACATGTGCTGGATGGGGGTTACCATTGTTCCTGATCCACTATATGTTGTTCCGCCCACCCCTCCGTGGTAGTACATAGCACTCTTGTATTTTACCTGACCTCAAGTCGAGGGTTTCGATTCTCTGCTGTCACCGCAGGGGTAAAAAACGTAATGTATTATACAATGCAGTTTGCTTTTTTATTCTCTACAAGACTTTGCAGCCCTGCACCTTAAGCAGTGTACTCTTGTACTGCCCCGCCTTCACCAGAGCTGCCGCAGTCCGGCCCACCACCTCAAACATGCGCAGGTACCATCCGCGCACTGCCGTTCGTTCACCTGTCTAGCAATCACAAAATGCCTCACTGCTAATCATTCACTGGTTTACAACACAATGTCCTATGCAATGGCCTATGGGTGACGTCACCAAGCTAAGGTTTGCATGGAAGAAACACTTTGTGCACGCACATAACACCAACTCGTTAGTTCAACCCCACACCGATGCCCCACAGCTGTCTTCCCACCTCCCAGGAGTGGAGCATGCTCATCCACTCTGTATCAATTCTATGTGATTAAACTGCACCCATCATGTTGTCTGATGCGTGATACGCCTCTCACTGGGGAGACTTAATCAGTTAATGCACCTTCCGCAATCTAAGATAGCTCCAGCTAACTCTTACGGGAATACATCATCTATTCACCAAACAAAAATATCCAATTTATAGGAATCCACCACATCTACATCTACATTCACAATCCAAGCCTATCGAGTGACTGGTCCTACTTAACACAGGAGCCTGTTGCCTCGCAGCCGAACACTCACTAAACATTGAAAAGGGACTTCTACCTCAGTTCCGATCCTGACCACCATACACGTGTTACCCAACACTTAAATGCCAAATAATTATCACAAATCTCATTCTCCTCGTTCTATTTATACATCCCCCCACCCATACAAAACATTTTGCTAATTGCGTGGACCACACTTATTTTTGTTACACGTCTGCCGGTGCCGCTCGGCCGCTGACTCCCCTCTCTCGGTCCGTCTCGCCCCCTCTGGACTGCGTGGACACCTCGCCGACCGAGGGTGGGATAATTTTGAAGTCGGCTCCCAACGACCAATCTCCAGTTGCGCTGCCTGGTTTTTTCGCAATTCCCGCAGGGCCCTGCAGTCCTCTGAGGTCCGACGGCTGAGGAGGCAGCACCTTGCCGGCCTGACGTCACAAGCGATCTTGCTGGGGCCTCCAACTTGTTAGGGTAGTTTCTGGGCAGGCAAAGCCGTGCTAATGGTCAGCTGACTCCCAGCTCACGGAAGGCCCTAACTTCTTCCCTTGTCCCAAAGAAGTTGAAGACCACACAAGGAGAAAAGGGTCACTGTGGTTTATTATACAAAACACACAGGGGTCATATGCACGGAGGGAAGTCCAGGCACATCTCACCGCATTCTGGCTCGCAGGCCAGTTTTGTAGACTTGTGACATCATAACCTGCGTCACTCGGCAGACTCCCTCCCCGACCTAACAGCACTCAGCATTGGCCACTGAGTGGTAGTTCCAGTATAGGAACCTAAAGGGAGACAATGTTACTGGATGTAGCCCTGTCAGGTGGTGTACTTGGATCATCCCTAAGAATTGCTACTCTGAAAATGTTACATTAGGTAAGCCCTGTGATTGGTCAATAGCCCCCGCCATCTGCCTCCATACCCCAGTGTCTTAATTGGTCAGGCTGCGGGCCCCCAAGCCTGGGACAAACTCTGTTCCCAGCCCGTGCGACACCTGCTCTCGTTACATGTATACTATGTGTCCGCAAGGTGCAACTATGTGACTGTGTTTATACAATAGTGTGTAGTAGAATAATGCCATGAGAGCATTCCATTCCCATCATACACAGAAGCTGAATAGTGAGTATGTTTTGCGAACCGCTGTCTAGTCGTGGGACAGCTGCTCTTTACCAGTCTCCAAGTCTTGTTCCAATATCAGCTCGGCTGAGTCACGTGATTGGAGACCACTCTTGCAGGCTCAATTGCTTCAAATTAGGTTGTATTTTGCAGGGAATATTCCTCGCTGCAGCTCTGTGTGCGGAATGTCATTTGCAATATCGTGGCCTTGGCTGCCTCAGCACCTGCCATTGCTGTTCAGCTTACACCCAATCTTGTGACTTGAGATTTCTATGAGACGATCATGGCCTACTGTATTTTCCTAAGGCCTGCACGGCCCTCTAGCATGTGTTCTCCATAGTGTCCATAGGTTAATGTGCGTCATGGTTGATCAGGTCCTTCGAGTGCTCCTGTTCTTCCATAGGGTTAGTTGCATGTAAGCATCTGCAAGCAGGTAGACAAGTTTTTCTTGCTTGTTGCGTTTCTGCGTGGCTGTGACAAGCCTAATGGCAAAAATAATAAACGCGCAAGCAGCATGTTTATGTCACTGTCGTCTACCTCATAGAGCTGTACGCGTGTTATTTGTGTAAATTGGATATGTGAGTGTCCCAAATGTGCGGATGGCACGTGTGCTTCCTGTCTAACGTGGCTGTGTCGTCAGGATGTCTCTAACGACTTGAGGCTTAACTTCTTGGTGCCGTTAGTCGATTCTGTCCCTGCAATCGTCTCCAGCTCTGTCTTGTTTCTCCTCATTCACTCTGGGTAAGGTTCGAATGACTGCAGGGTTGTATGGTTGGCTTGCTGGGTGTCTTTCGTGTTGCTGATCCATGGTGGGAGCAGTGGGAATTGCTGTAAACTTATGCTCTCGTTGGCCATAATGTCATTGGTGCTTTGTCCAGTGAGGTGGTCTTTCAGGAGGGAAGGCAGTTCTGGATTTTCCCTCTTCAATATCACTCTCCTTTTCCTTGTGCTTTCACTCTCCTTCTGCTTACTCTTTCACTCACTATCTGTACGCTTTCTCTCTCCCACCTTATCCTGTCGCTCTCTCCTCACACCCTTACTCTCCCTCTCGCCCTTGAAGATATCACCTTTTGCACCCCATTCCATCTTCTCCAACTCTCACCTCTTCTCGCAGCGCTTATTTTTCTCTCATTCTTCCTCTCATTTTTTTTTTTACTCTCCCACTGACCCTTTTTTGATCATTTATCCTCTTGCTCACCATCGATGGTACCCTCTCTCAAAGGCTTCCTCCCATGCCCTTCTCATTCTCTTGCACGCATACAACCATTCTCGCATCCTCCCTTGAAACTTTGCACATTTGTCCTTGCACACTAGCACCTATAAATGCAAAATGCAAAGAACAGCTGTGAACGGCCAAACTATTGGCTTTTCCAATGCTTGTTTACATTTACCACTTGTTCCTTGCCCTGTCACAAACTGCAGCGTTGCATGCAGCGCATTCACACACTTTCCTGGCTTGACCACACCCAATGCACACGTCTTATTGCACCACATTGACAGTGTTCCGATTCATGCTATCTCTTCAAGTGGGCTGACTGGTTGTTATTTGGGAAAAGGTGAGGCGTTGAAAGGTGAAAGCAGGAAGCGCAAAGGGTCATTATTGTTATTGACTGCAGTTACCTTTCATTCTTTTATCCACAGGCGACTGCTGGAAAGGGCTATCTTGTTTATGTATTTGACTCAAATGTCTTGCCAAGGTTTACAAATGCACATGTTGCATGTTCTCCATGTACTGTAACCATATTATAGTTAGGGCATTTCTTTTTCCTGCCTAATAAGAGTGGAGGCACATTTCACAGACCATTCGGACTTCCTCACCCACTACACCGTGGATGAGCACCAAACCGGCAACAGCTTTAAGACTGCCCTTGTAGCACTCCCACATTCTTTGGACCTGTATTCTGTTCCTTGTGTCTTTCCTTAGTTCCTTATAGCATTCATTGTTTACTGGCAGCATTTTTCGACACTTTGTAGCTTTCGTCTATTCTTTATGGCTTTTCCATGTACCTTGGTGGCTTTTTTCATGTACCTTGGTGGCTTTTACATGTACCTTTGGTGGCTTTTTTTCATGTACCTTGGTGGCTTTTTTCATGTACCTTGGTGGCTTTTACATGTACCTTGGTGGCTTTTTTTCATGTACCTTGGTGGCTTTCTTCTGTTCCTTGGTGGCCTTCTTCTGTTCCTTGGTGGCCTTCTTCTGTTCCTTCGTGGCTTACTTCTTTTCATTTGTAGCTTCCCTCGTTTGGTTGTCTTTCCTCTTTTCATTGTCTGTCCTCTGTTCTTTCTTGCTTTCCTCTGTTCTATGTGTCTTTCATTACTTCCTTGTTGCATTTTTTGTTACCTTACAACATGTATTGTGTACTGGCAGCATTTTGCGATACTTTGTACCTTTTGTTTATTGTGTGTGGCCTTTTCCTCGACCTGTACCGTAGTGGCTTTTTCCTGAACCGTAGTGGCTTTTTCCTGTACCTTAGTGGCTTTCCTCTGTTCCTTGGTGGCATTTCCTGTTCCTTGGTGGCATTCATCTGTTCCTTGGTGGCTTTCTTCTTTTCATTACGTCTTCTCTCTGCTCTTTTTGGCTTTCCTCTGTTCCTTGTGTCTTTCCTTAGTTCCATGTTGCATTATTTGGTACCTTGTAGCATTCACTGATTACTCTTAGCGCTAATCAAACAGTGGTAGCATTTATCAATTCCTTGTAGCTTTGTATATTTCTTGGGGCTTTTTCATGTACGTTGGTGGCTTTCTTTTTTTCCTTGGTGGCTTTCGTTTTTTTCATTACGTCTTCCCTCTGTTTCTTGGTGGCTTTCTTCTGTTCCTTGGTGTTTTCTTCTGTTCCTTGTTGTCTTTCTTCTGTTCCTTGGTGGCTTTCTTCTTGGAGTGTGCATTATGGGCTTGGCGAAGGTCCAGGAGGGCCAGGGGATATCAATAGGGGCTAGAGTGCAGGGAGGGGGATGCATGTTTTACCCTTAGAGCACATTGGGAATCAAATGCCATCTTGGTTAGTAGCAGACATATTGAAATCAAGGCATTGGTCTGCGCTGCAGCCAGGGCTGCATGCCTGAGCCGCACACATGAGAATAAGTGCATGCATGCGGGAATAGGTTGCAGCTTGCGCACCAGTGAGAAAAAGTGAGTTGCAGAGATTCATAGACCTTTCATTGCCTCATGTTGCCAGCCTTTGTATCCCAGAAGGAATGCGCCCTACAAGGCCACCAAGGGGGTGAGAGCTCTCTGCGAAAAGCATTCCTACGAGAAGGAGGGCACGAGCCTCCGACCTTCCCCATCCCAGCTCTAAGTAATAGCGCCCAAATGCCCCGTCCCAAGACCCCCAGAATTCCAAGTTCGCCCCAAACCACCGACCATAAACCTGTTACAATCAATCAGAAAAGATCAAAAGGCAGGGGCAGTTGCCTTCACTGTAGGTCACATGATTTGTGCTGCGAGATGCCGGGAGGGGCAAAACAACATAGCCAAAATGCGGGTGGGGAGCTTTGGATGGGCACTGACGTGTCTGGAGTCGAGCTTGTGCGTGCGATGCAATGACCTCGGAGTATGCTCCTAGCCCTTGTCTGCAGTACCAGGTACACATCAGGCTAGAAACAGAGCTTGCATTATTTTTCTTTGCTTAATCACCAATTGATTGTAGCTTCATGTCAGAAGATGCGCAAAGAGGAACCCACGTGGAAGAAGGACAGATGGGGCTGAGACTAATGGCCTGGCATCCCTTATGGAGCAGGTAGCCTATGTACAAGGTCACACCCACCAGCCATTCCGATTTGTACCTTGGCAGCAGAGTGCTTTGATGGTGCATCTTCATTGGAAATAAACCTTGGTGTCCTGGGCCTTTTTCCCTAGTATGGTGTATTTTTTGCGGTGTGAGATTTGAGGGGTTTCTGAGTGAAGGATAGGATAGATGTGCTCGTCTATAGATGCATGCAGACGCAGGAGGAACTGTGCGCATGAGGTTTCTGGGTGAGCTTTGTTTTGTGCACTGGGCTTGTTGTGTCCGGAAGGGCGGTGTCACATTGGTTGACTTCTACATTTTACTAGATCACCCTGTGGGTTTGTTGACTTGCGGCACTCTCACTAATGCCATTCTCACATTTTCAAATAACCATTTAGACCAGATACTATGCAAAAAGCAACAGCCATTAGGAATTTAGAAAGAAACTGAAAGCTATCAAGCCAGGAGGTCCCTACTTTGCCTACAGAGCAGAGGTAAAGGTCACAGTATGGTCTTCATTTTGGTTTGTGATAGTGATAACTTTTATTTAGTAACATATTGTAATGTGCACGGTGCAAGTGATATAATTCAACAGCATAGTAGAAATCCTAATGAACCTGCATCTATTGAAACCCACAATCATTTGGCTTAGGTGGACACAGAGCAGTAAGGCGCGTGTGTGTCCTCCTGCCGAAGGCATTACTAGTAAAGAGGAGGCTGAGAAACTGGGCAAACGCAGTGCTCTCTTCTATTTCTACCCCTGGCGCATCCCTCCATGTTGCGGGTCGACAGTCCCAGAAGTTCATACAAGGCTCAGCAAAGATTTGTAAGGATCATGGCTTGTAGCGGCATCCGTCTGATGCTGGCTGCCTACAGGTGTGGGATTAGCCAGGTGGCCAGGTCATCTGACGCCCGCCAATCAAATGGATGTGGAGGTGGTAAACGGACTGCGCACCATGCTTGCCATCGTTGATCACTAAAAAACACAATTAAGGCAGAAGAAGGCATTAGGCTTGGTGAAATGGTAACCAATTGCACAAAAATAAGGGTTGTGAAGAAAAACAAAGGCAGGGAGGGGGACAGAGGAAGTAAATAATGAGAAGTGGGGGGAAGCAGTTGCATGTACAGGAAGAAAAACAGAGAAAATGGAAGAAGAAACGGCTTGTAAACACAAATGTAGCAAAAGATACTGACATGCAAAGAGAAATGGGGGGATATGGGAGTGGGTGTGCCAGTTGCAGAGTGGGTGGAGGGGCATGTCGTGGAAATCGACATACTGGGGAAAAGGTGAGGGGTACCAGATCAAAGGAGCGATATGACAACTGTTAAAGTTTCCACTTAAGAGAAAATCCAGGTAAAAGGTAGAGTAATGGAGAGCAAGAGAGAGACAGGGGTGCAGACAGAGCCATCACTGACACACAAGGTAGTTGCACTCAGATCTCAGACAAGCGCGAAAAATCAGGTAGCACGTTCTTGCACTATAAATAGTCCAAAATCAGGGGTCGAAATTGCGATTGGTTGAGCAGGAGCAAGAAGCAGTTCCTGGGTATCGGCCATCACCCTTTAGGCAGGAGCTACGTCTGGGGAACCAGGAGCTAGTATATAGTGCCTGAGATGCAAACAAACTTTTAGTCCATTATATATTATCGAGTATGCGGTACATGTCTCTTGGGTGTGTCTCTTTATTCTCTTTTATACACATTCCCAAGCCTACAAACAGTTAATGTCACATAGCTATGCTTGTATGGCACCACTTGCTTGGGGTGTCACAAGTAGCTCCTTGTAGCTCTTGGTTTCAAGCTAGCTAGGCTCCCCTTGGCTATAATCAGGAGCTATATAGCTCCCGGCTCCTGGTAAGCTCGAACCCTGGAAAACAAACATAATTTGTCAGTGACTGGCTCTCAACAAGCCCTCAGATTCCTAGTCAATGACCTCTTCCATTACAGGGCCATATCGGTTCCCCTTTCTTTGGCTGCCATGAGTGCCGCACTGCAAGATCTCAAAGTGAAGCTGCAGGTTCCTGTCTGCCAAAGGAATCATTACAAACAGGAAGCGCAGCCCTAAAAGAATGCTATAGCAGGGACGTGCCGTGGTCCCAGAGGCCGAGGTGCCACCGGTATTATTGACAAGCAGTGGCGTTGCTAGTAGGGGCTGTGGAGGGGGGTGGCTGGGCCTCTCCTCTGAAATCCTGCCCTGCCCCATATTCCCCCTTACCTCAGCTGGGCTACTTTCTCTGCACTGTCTGTAGTGCTGTGTCTGCCAGCACAGCATACACACAGGGCAACAATCAATGCTGCCGCACAACAATGAAGAGCTGTTAAGTCACCCTGCAGCCAAGAGCAGCCCCTCCAATCAGAATGTAGCACAACACCGCTAATGATGGGTCATTAGTGACTTAATGGTTTAGTGCCCAAATTTTGATGGGAGGTGAGGTGAACAAAAGGGGTGTGGTAGTTGGTGTGCACAAAAGATTCTCTGCAGGGGTGCTTCCGACGTCACACATTGCCCTTTTATAGGCGCCCCACCTACTTTTGTCTGTAGCCCCCACCACTGTGCCCCTCCTAAATTTGATTCCTGGCGATGCTACTGTTGACAAGGCCCTAGAATGCCCCGTAAGCAAGGAGGAAAGACCGACTGGCCAGTGTGTTGGCAAGTCGCCAGTGGGCACCTACATGTGCTTCCTGTTTCAGGCCAGTACTGAGGTGCGATTTTCCAACACTCATCTTCCATTGGTCAGGTCTGGCAAAGGGGCACTCGTGCTGCTCTCAGCTTGGACCATTATTATTATCGAGGTTATGTAGAAATTGTTTTCGGTACAATTTTTATGTGAGCCCTACATTTAGCGAGCCACAACGTGCCGTATGCACATAGTATAAGCTGCCAACTGACGCGCACTGGCGTCACAAGTCCGCGAGCAGGGCAGGCTGTGGACGCAGCAACAATTTTATAGCATTGGCACTTCACATAAAAAACAAATGATACATTTGCCTGCAGCCAAATCAAACACTGGCGCGAAGGAGGTTCTTTTGGCTTGTGGTTTATAAGGCAGCAGGTTTTATTAAAACATTAAAAAACACTTCAAACTCTGACCTTCATTTCTACGTTGCAGGTTTATCATCACTGCAAATCACAATCTAGATTCCATTATCCTTCATCAAAATATATCCCCATTGCAAATCTGTAACCAAATGTAGGCGGCGACCAGCCCACTAAGCCGACTAAGAGCCCACTAAGGCGACTAAGCTAACTTTCTTCCTTCCCCCTCGTACATTCCATTCAACTTATATAGACCAAAACTCCCCAGCCCTAATTTTCAGAGGACCGCCTGCCCTTGCAGGTGATCTTGTGCTGGAGGAGCGCTGTTCATGAGTGGATGGGGGGTGGTCAGGCTTTCTCCTTGTGTTTCAGCCCTCTCGCAGCCTGGCCTCACAGTGGTCTTTACCGCGGAGGGGACAAAAACCCCCTCCAATTCTTACCCACCTCGTTTGTTATGTAAATTCCGCCCTACTAGTCGCTTGAACACTGCCACGCCTAAGGGGGATATACACCCATCTTTGCCCCCCCCAGGGTGCTCTTTAACTTCTTTTCTCGCATCTCCATCCATCAGGGTGCCCCATTCCACAAACACAGGTCCATGCCCTTCTCGGACGAGTGCCCCCATCCCCTAAATGATACCCTGGCACATCCAGCTTTACTAGGACTAGCCCGTGCCCAATTCGTGAGAGACCCATTCCTTTGTAAATCGTGGCCATGGCTTTGTTCAGCTTTTTGCGTGATAACCCACCTCGCTTCCACCCCCAACTCTGACCGCTTAGCTTTTGATGCCTTTTAGACATCCTGGTCAGGTTAATCCTTTTCG
This sequence comes from Ambystoma mexicanum, assembly GCF_040938575.1. Lineage (NCBI taxonomy): Eukaryota > Metazoa > Chordata > Amphibia > Caudata > Ambystomatidae > Ambystoma > Ambystoma mexicanum. The sequence goes on along the minus strand of NC_090935.1, from coordinate 61,327,713 downwards.
TTTTTTCTTCTTCTTCTTCTCAAATCCAATCCTGGCCAAAGCTCCGCAGGCTGCTGTCTCAGAGGACTGTCCTGCCCCTTGTGGGTTGCCCAGGCTGGAACGAGCGCTGTCCATGTTGTGCGGAAGTCACGGTATCTCTTATGTACGCACCCTGGCTATGCAGTCATTTCCCTCGTTGAATCTCCTTCAGGATTTTCATAAGAAACTTGGGACTCTAGCCCCATTTCTTGGTATTTATACCAACAGGCTTACCAGGTCGATTTTCCTTAGGTTTCGCTGGAATCTCAGGGCCTAGTTATCTCAGTGAGGAACTGCGACCAAAAGTGAGTAAACATAATCTCAGATCCAACAACCAATATCAGCTTATGATTCCGGTATGTAGATTATTGCAAACTAAGGCTGGTGCCTTTTTCTCTGCAGCTCCTGTGGCCTGGAACAATTTGCCCCTGAAATTGAGATCAGAAAACTCCATTCACGTATTTAGAAAAGGCCTGAAGACACATCTATTTAAATAAACTACCACCGGTCTTCTAAATCCCTGAATTTTATCTCACCTTTATTTTCTGCACAGTCAAATATGCCATTTGTTTGTCAGCGCCCTTAAACCTTCGGGTCAGTGGATTCTGTGCTATATAAGTGTTAAATAAATAAATAAATAACTTGATTCTAACAAAACAAATTCTGGTAAGGTACGGTAGGCTATCTGTGGGCTAAGCCATATGTCGATTCTGTAAGCAAGAGAATATCTGTGAAACTTTAAAGCATGAAGCCTGCCTTCAACGGAGGCCTGTAGTCTAAAGACTCATCGGTTTAAGCGAGTCTGGGGGAATGGTCGCTGCTTTCCAATTCAGGTGGCCCAAGGCTGGAACGAGCTCCCAGAGTCACTAAGGAAGGGAGAGAAACCATCCCGCTTTCCGAAAACGTCTGAAGACTAGATTTGTTTAGATAAGGTCCTGACCACCTGCTATTTGTAATTTGTCTTGTTCCTGTCCGTTTGTTAATGTTAAAGGTATTTATATAGCGCACCATCACCAACAGAGTTGGTCTCCAGGCGCTCAGGCATATATGTAAAGAAAAACAGTAGGGGGTGGGTTAGTAGATAAAGAGGAGCGAAGGAAAGTGAGAGGTGGTGTACTGTTGGCAGCTTCAGTTCGGTTTTCACTGTGCGCTGAGCTTGGGTGTGCATATAGGATCGAAGCGGGTCCTCGCGTGCTGTTTTTGCGATCTATGTGTTGATTGTTTGTTGTTGTGGTGTGGTCAAGTCTGTGCGATTTGCTGTGAGGGAGGTAGTTGTGTGGGTTTTTGTGTGAATTAAGTATGCAGAAATTTGAGGTTTTGGTTAGTGGGTTGTATGCCTCATAATCCCTGTAGTTTAGTTTATGTATCAGGTTGTCATACTGGGTTGGTATCTTCTTTCTCTTGGTTTACTGATTGTTTAGTTTCTGTGGTGATACCGTGGCTGGTTCCAGCAGATTAAATTGGCTAAGTACACCTATATTATCTTTCTATGTAGCCGGCTGGATACCTGAGGGCTTTGCCACTCTATAAATATATGGAAATAGAAAATAGAAATAGAATATCTTATAAATATATTGCTGGTTTCAGAGAGAATTTTCTAAAGAAATATCACGGGTTGTTGCTGGCGGGAGATCCAGAGCTGCTTTGGGCTGTTTGTCTAGCTTGTTGTACTACCTCGATTGCAGTTACAGTTGCCGTCTTTCTTAAAGCTTTGAAGTTAGATGCCAACTCAACGAAATGAAGATGTATTGTTGAAGTTGTAGATCTTTAAAATTAATTTTATTGTAATTGTATTTGCTGCCTTTGATGAATTGAGTCCCGTGGAGTCCCAGTCTGCCCAGGACTCCGATACTGAGAGGAGCTGCTGCTACTGCTACAAAGTGTTGTACTGGCCCTTTATCTGTTTGACTCCACCTTTAAAAAGGTGTTGCAGGCGCGAAGCGCCGCGCGAGTCCCGTGGAGTCCCAGTCTGCCCAGTCCGCCTCAAGACGGCAAAAGGCCTGGGACGAGCGAAATCAAAGAAAATTGTCAACAGTGGACTAATGTCTGAGCCGGGTCCTCATACACGGCAAAGGACACTGTTTGAGCGGCGGCAGTCCAGATTACCGCGGACTATGATTCATTTGCCTTCATCCAAGGCTAACGATGAGGTAAGCTTTGAAATACTGCTAAATACTGGGTTGCAACCTGCCATACCTACGCTACATGATCTTGCATCTGCGCACATAAAGAACATTACCAAAGGTATAAGTGTTACAAGTGGAACACGAAATAAGGACATGGACAAGGATCTATTAACTGTACACGCAGATCAGGAAACACAAAGTGTATTACCTGCTTTACAAACCGCATATTCAGCGGGAGAGGGAGCGGGAGCGAGAACGGGCACAAAAGTTGGCATGACAACTTCCCATATTAATACGAGCGGCTCACGACGTGGGCTCGATCTTAATATAACCATCGATCCCACGCAGGTTGAATCGCCTTTTGATGTCACAGATGCGGAGCTGATGGAAATACATGTGCAAAGGCGTTCCCTCGAGCAAAGAGAAGTGGCGTTTGGTCTGTCGTCACAAGACGACCAAACACAATGCATTGTGGTTGACGAAGTTCAGCGGCCAAACCTGAAACTGCAAGGCATTCCAGTGACTGAAGTGAAAGCAGCATACACCGTGACATCGATTAGTGCTGCCTCGAGTCTCCACCTAGCAACCCCACTACCATCTAGAACTTGTGTACGCAACTATGGGCCGGCGAAATGCTCGCAACGCTCAGAAATAGCGTTTCCTTTTCCAAAGAGCCGTGACGAGTCATGTCAATTGGTGTGTTCTGAAGCTAACCACAACGAGGTCATAGACCCAAATGGGGATAAACGAGATAATGAGGAGTCCGTGAAATGTGGTCATCAGGACTCTACCTATTCCAAGGCTACTACATATAACAGAGACGCCACACACGATGGAGAAGCCATGCGGTGGAAGGAGAACGCTGCAGGCATAGACAGATTGCAAATAAACATGTCAGAATCTTTAAAAAGCAGTTCTGAGGCTGTTGAGCGGGAAGCCCGTTTGTCAAAACGCCTATCTGAAGACTATCAACTAATCAAAGACAGATTGGTTCAAAGTTTTTCCCACCAGGACATAAGACATACTGCTACAAATGAAGACCAAATGTCATCTCTTAATAGTGTGTGCAAGGCAAGGGCAAGCCGGTCGGCATCGAACAGAGACAGAACCAGTTCCCCACAGTTACACAATAAGAGACTAATGGCCTGTGCTAAAGGGGGCAGAGTGTCAGAAAACCTGTTGGTGTCCCAACACGGCTTGAATTCAACTGAAGAGAAATTAAACAGTAATGGGGACGACTCAATAGTCTCCAATGATGACATCGAAAATCTCTCACAAAAAGCCCACTCACCTAACGATAAGTCCACCGAAAGCGCAATGAAGGCCAATATATCAGTCGCAGCCTCAATACAAATACATAATAATGTTTTAGCGGCTACGTCCGTGGCGCTTCTCCCCTTTGTAAAATTGTATGAGTCACTAAGAGAAACCATAAAAGATCAAGGGGCAGTGATTGCTAACTTGGATCATAAATTATCTGCGTTGAATCACAATCTTGATTTATTACAGCAAAAGAGTGAAATAGATGCTAACGTCTCTATGCAATGGCAACATAGGTTAGGCGATTTGGCAATGTCTGACCATAATAAGTCTGCAATCTTGATGGACGCCATTTTGGAATGTATGAAATGGTTTCGCCATCTTGATGCATCTCGTTTGCCGGCGCCTACTCCTTGTTCCTTCCGACATGAGTGTCAGCATGTCACTGAGAGAGAAAAATTGCCTAACAAAGGAATCCAGCAAGATTTGACGAAGGTCGCGGTCATTGATGCTCCTGCACCTGAGCTAGCTGTTTTAGACAACCTAGCTGGATTAAGTGTGATGTCTGATGCTCCAGTGATGTCCGCAGCTAAAACCCAGGAGCAAACTGGAGAGAGTAGGATTGCAGACTCCTGTATCACTTTAGTGTTGCCTGAAGAGCATGCGGCACCAATAACAAAAGGAATCCCGTGTAACACATTTGGGATCTTTGTGGGACCCGCCAAGACATTAGTAACTCACAAGAAAAACACTGAGACTACCAGCAAGTCAAAGGAAGTGAAAAACAAACGTCGACAAACTCAAAATCCTGCAAAAACCAAGCAGTTTATACGAAATCTATCGACACCTCAAAAAATAGGCATCTTCCAGCGAGCTCCCATCGTAAAGTCTCATCCTCCAACGGGAGTAAAAAGTATCCAACAAGGGGAGTCAAAGAAAGATGAGCTTCCAACAGTCGGACAAACTGCAAATCCAAAAAAACGGCAAAGACTCGACTCAGACTTGAAGAAAACGGAGCCTACAAAAGAGTCAAATGAGGTATGTGAATGGTCAACATACTCAATTGATGACGATGAAGAGACCTCAAGCGAAATTAAGGAGGTGGGCTTGGTTGGTCCTCCGCGATCAACAACGGTTGTTCCCAACCTAGAAAATCACTCGCCTTGTAATTGTAGAGCCAAAAAATTAAACAAGGTTACTGAATTCACTGACGAACGAGTCTCAAAGTCTACCGTGCAATAAATAGACACGTGGATTCCAAATGCACAGCCCAATGGTCTTCAATACAAAAATTATCCGTCAAATAGTACCTTAAATCCAAAATTAACTAAAGCGCAAAGGTCAAAACTTCCAGTGCAAGAGTCAAAAGTACGCTTCGTTAAAAAGAGTGTGATGAAAAATCAGTGTGGGAAAGTACGGATTGAAAATATCTTCCCTGATGGGAATGAAGTAAACCTAAACAGAAGCAATGTAATGCGGTTACTTCATGTAATTCCATCACTTCGTACTATCTCGTCAGAAGACATCAGAATAGTTGAATATCTCTCAGAGACCTGTTCTGATCAGGTACTGCTACACATCCGATCACAAGCTGTTGAAAAAACGTTACTCTCGGCGAAAGATGATCTATTAGCCTATGGCTTTGAGGTATCATTCCAGAAAGATGATGCTATAACACAAAGGACAGAGAGTACAGCATCAGTTGAAGATCTCCGCACAACCAACGAAAAGCGAAGAGACAGGTATTCAAAATCCAGCCTAACGAGATGCAACATAATGGACAAGTAATACAAGGTGCAAATTTGGTAGCACGTCGTCACAAGTAACTAGGTCAACAAAATGAAAAGATAACTTGTGAGCTGATCTCTTGGAATACACGCGGATTCAGTCATTTGCTGTTGGAGTCACCGTTTTGTATGGACAACACCTTCGCAATATGCTTACAAGAAACGTGGCTCCGTGCCTCTCCTGCAAGAGATGGGTAAACTCTATTACTCAATCCTGCAGGCAAAAATCAGTTTGGCCGTCCTTTCTCTGGGCTCTTAATAATGCTGAACAACTCCTTTGGATGGGAAATAAAGAAAACATACATGCCCAACCTGTTTGTCCAAGGTATGTTGTTGGAATTCAAACCGGTCATCTTTGATAACCCAGAGAAATTACTGTTAATCAACACTTATTGGAATCCGATGATTTCAACTAGTGCGTATTTAGAAGCAATAACTGCAGTCATCGACGACAGTCTGCTAATAAGTTACAAATTACAGATCATCATATGTGGCGACCTAAATTGCTCATTGTTGGATGAGAATCACCTGCTAAAAAATGGCACAAATGTCCTAGATAATTCTAACACTGAGAGAAGACGTGAATGGATGACGGCCATGGAAACCCGTGACTGCGAAATGCTAAATGGGTCGACGAAAAGTGATAATCCGCCTAAGTCCACGTGGCATTGCGGCCACAGGCATAAAATTTTAGATTATATATGGATATCAAATAATGTGTGGTCTGACATTGTGGACTTCGAAGTTAAAAGGTGTTCTAACAGTGACCACGACCTATTACATCTCACTTGGAAGTGTGACAAGTACACGCCTGAAGTAACATATGAGTCTGCGGTCACAGTCAACCATGGAGGAAATAGATTAAGAATGAATGCGGAACAACTAACTAAATTCCACGGTGGCATTATGATGGGAAACGCATCACCAAGAAGCAAAATAAATTTTGCTCCATTATTAGCAGAGTTTCGTTTCAAAAACAAACCTGGACCAAAATTAAAGGAGCGGAAGCATGTCTTTAGCCGCACAGTATACAACGAAAAAAAATCTCTACGAAGAGATCTTAGACAGCTTAGAAGACAAAATGGAACGAATGCCTCCTTGGATATTAAAAAGAGGAAATCAAAATACAGAAATTGGCTAAAGTCCTTTGCTTCTTTGAGAGATCAAGAAAGAGGAGAACAAATGCTAAAGCTAATCCTGACCCATAACTCAAGAGAAACCTGGCAGATCCTAAACAATGGCACTTTATCGCAAGAATATGCGCAGTCAAACGGAATCTCGAGGTCAAAGTGGGAAAAACATTTTGCCAATGTGTTTGGTGTTGCATCAGCTGACACATTGAGCCAAGCTGCCGACTGCAGTGGTGCATGGGATGTTACAGAGAAGGCTGAAGACATCATTGCTCTAATTGGCCATTTAAAAAAATTCAAGACCCGCTGGACCCGACGGCATAACAAACATCATGCTGAAGGAAAAAAAAGAAAATTGGTCGTGCTTTATTGTGTATTTGTTCGATCTGATTGCAACTGTGAAAGAAGTGCCAGATTCATGGAGATCAGCTGTTGTGGTCCCGGTGTTCAAGAAGGGCAGTCGTGACGACCCTTCAAATTATCGCCCGATTGTCCTTTTGGACACCACAGGAAAAATTTTCGCTATGTGCATCCAGCGTAAATTATCCAGATGGGCCACTGACGCGAAGCTTTTAGACTGTAGACAAACAGGTTTCACCAAAGGGGTGGGTACTGAGGTGAATTTGTTATTATTAAATCTGCTAAAACTGGAAACGTTGAAGAACAAATCAAAGCTCTACCTGGCTTTTATTGACATGCGGCAGGCCTTTGACTCAATAAATCGAGTCAAATTATGGGCTAAGATAGCTAAGTGGAATTGTCCACCCGCACTATTAAATCCAGTGATAGCCCTGCATTCGAACACTACAATGCGGGTACGCATGAATGCTCTAGGGGAGCTTTCAAATAAAATACCCACAAATAGAGGCGTGAAACAGGGCTGCCCTTTGGCGGCACTATTGTTTAAACTATATATCTCAGACATCGCAACCGAACTCAAAGAAGCAGCATGTTTTCCGCCAAAGGTGAACGGGCAACATCTAAGTTGGGCGATTTATGCTGACGACATTGTGTTAGTGGACCGCACACAAATTGGCCTACAAAGGCTCCTGGTTAAATTTGAAGAATACTGCTATGTCAATGAGTTAACAATAAATGAAAAAAAAACAAAGATACTGATTGTCGGCAAGGTACAAACCAAAAAAGATCGATTATTTAAGTGGACAATTGCCCAGGAGAATATCGAAATAGTGTCATCGATACGTTATCTAGGAATTCTCTTTAATAACTCTATAAGAGAATGCGATTGGTGGTGTGACCTAAGAAATCGTATGGATGGTTTTGGAGCTCAAGGAGCTCGGATACATGCTGAATATGGAAAATTCTCATTAACTCCAGTGTTGACGTTTTTTAAACAGAAAGTTGTACCAGCAATTACTTTTGGGTCAGAAGCTGGGTGGAACCTGAATGCGCACTGTTGGGACATTCTTGAGGGAAAACTTTGGAGACGTGTACTAAAGCTTCCCACATATGTCTCAATTAAAGCCATCAGACATGAACTTGGCCTTGATTCCTTGTATACAACGGTTTTATGGAAGTCAATTACATCGGCAAGGAAAATGCATCTGAAGGATCCAGCACCGGCTTACAGAATCCTGTCAGCAACCACGCAACGAAAGTATGGAGGTTTACTAAAGTGTTGGGTCGCGAAAATTAAAACCATTGTTGACTCTGCAAACATCAAGTGGGATTTGGTGATGGCGACACCACAACTAGCTAAAAATAAACTACGTCAATGGAGTTGGATACAGAATGTAGCTGACCGTGGGATGATGAAGACATCACTAGTTCTAGGAACCGCGGAAAATAGCTTGGATAAGTTACCTAAATATCTAAAGCAATTTCCATCCAGATACCACCGGAATAAGTTCCTAAGACTACGTCTAAATGTCTATCATACCAAGGAAGTGCTTTGGACAAGACACGACGTAAACACAATAGATAACATCTGTAGATTTTGCAAAACATCTGATGAAACTTTGAAACACTTAATCACGGAATGTGAAGCACTAGTAGGTGCACGCTCAATAATGTTAGGAAAATATGCGCCTCTCAATGGAAACGCGGAAGAATTGTGGTTTAGAATGTTAACCAGTAACAATGTTCAGTTAACTTGTGCGGTGATACATTTTCTAGAAAAATCTTTACAGAGCAATGAATCGTTGTGAAAAGGTCATGGTAAAAAGAATGGTTCCAGAGAAACCTGGGGTGCACTCCTGAAGTCTATTAAAGAGGACATTTTTTTGTAGCGCTGCTTCTGATTCGCTTGGTTGTGCGGTGTAATAATAAAAAGTTGATAATAAACAACTACAATATTAAAAAAAAAAAAAAAAAGAATTGTGCTCTTTGTTTTTATTATCATGATTTTTTTTAATGAATTGTTTGTACAAGTGTTGATGTTTTTATATGAAATTGTGTTGTATTCTAAGTCTTGTTTTGTCACTGGCCAGGAGGGCTTGCTGTTAGAATGTTGATGCATGAATAATGAGCAGCTCAGGAGAATGTTGTGCAGGTCTGAGAGTGAATGTTCCATGAGTGTCAGTTGGGGGCCTGAGCTGGGTATGATAGGATGGCCAGTGGGTCTGCTCCTTTTATCTGTATTGTAATTACCTATCCCTGCTCCTGCCCAGTCCTGTTTACTACTGTATATACCAATGAGAAACTGGTTTACTGTACATATGTAACTATGTATAATAAAGTTCCACCTGAACTAAATCAATGGCTCCACAGCTGGTCCGAGTGCTGAGCCCAACTTGAATGGCAACACTGGGAGTTCATAACAAATTGCTAAAGGTTGATTTTCTTTTCTCAACCAAATAACAATAAAATACATTTTAAAAACACTTCCATTTCAAACATTGCGAAGATGCCAGTTGCTTCTTTGCATTTGTACTCTTCGCAGAAACTACCGCTATCTTCATTCTACTTTGCCATGTAAAGTTTTCTATTTAGTACCTTCTCCCGTATTGCGTATTGATTATTTGCATTCTTTTAGTCCTCGCTAAAATGATCCAAATTTGCCTCAAACTGACCCTTGTAAAGTTTTCTATTTGCCTTCTTCTACCCTAGGTTGCCCCCCCAATTCTTGTTATCCCTTTCTGAATGTACTAGCCTTGTCCTGGTGTTATTTACTGTGATGAACTGTCACATGATAGTTATCCTGTCCCCGGGATGGCCCCAAATATTTCAAACCACGTGGACAATGTTCGGAGCGCTGAGCTGATGCCCTATCGTTGGGTGTATTGCTTTCTCCACAACCTAGCGGCCGGCTTATGAATAGCTACTAGTAGGCAAAGGCGCGGCATCTAAAGCGCAACCACCACCCCACAAAATGCCAAACATGACGATTCCTTTCCAGCCACAGTCCATCGTTGTCTTTGTGTGCATTCCTTTAGCGCCCTCAACTTATGATCCCTTTGCACGCATCCAAAATATTTAAAAGGATAGGATTTCAGCTGTACGTTTCGACCCTTTCTCCTAAACATGGAATTGCCAATGTATGACTTCTTCATTTCTCTCCGACCAGGTATTAGGAACTGGGCCCGTCTTCTCTTGCTCAGATCTGGTTTTGCAGAAAAAGTTTTCGCTACAATTATTATGGCGTTTGCATTCTCACCAGTTTGGTACTGTAGCGTCGGACCCTACATTTAGCAGTGCTGGTCATTGGGACGGGTGAGCCCTCCCTCCTAGCCTTCCGCAAAGCACTGAAAACCACCCTCTTCTCATAAGGTCCCTCGCAGCTGCATAATACCAACCATATGACCCACTGCCTAAATTGTATTGACTAACCGCATAAGCTGTAATGATAACCTTGCTTGTTCCTATCTGTATTATGCCTCTTACTTATACCATGTCTGTAACTAAGCTCATGCAAGTAACAGCGCCTCAATGCCCCTGGGCTGCTTGCGCGCTATACAAATTTAAATAAATAAATTAAAAAAAACCCTGCAAGTAAACCTCTTTGGAAATGTCCCTGGGCCAACCAGTGGGCTGACCAGCTTACACGGGACGTTTGCTCTGTTCCCGCCGTGGTTTCGAGGAGGCCCTGGAAACTTGGTATACTGCTTGCTCTGTATCCCCGAATTTCATACACTTGGCATTCCCAGGTCTGTAGTGAGACGAGTGTGCCCGGACCGGTGTAAACGCGGTTACCGTGTTGCCCTGCTGTGGCAACGACCTGTGCAGGTTTGCTGCATTTATGACCCCCTTGACCCTAAAGCCTGCTACAGTGGAATTTGCCTGATTCCTCCACCCAGAGAGGAGAAATCGCCCCTGTCCGTTTGGGAATCCTCGCTGTATCTCGGAAACTACACGGTGTCGAGACGTCCTGGTTTTCGCATTCGAACCTGGCAGCGAAGTGGACTGTACTGGCGAAGTTTGGATCTGCCTGCATCGGGGACCGGTGAGTAGTCCCTATCCCAACCGGTAGCCCCTAGCGCAGGAGCCCATTTTTATGCACAAAGTGGCCCCTGAGGGCCCCTTCCCTTTCCACAGCTATTACGAAATAGCGACTCCATCCTGCACTCTCAAACTGCCTCTGCCCTCAAGTCGAGGTCCTGCTTGAATAGTGGGAACTTGGTCTTCATAGCCAGCTGCTAGAGACCCTTGAAGAGACCCTATTTTGTCCATTGGCACAAGCGCGTGCATGTACTATTGAGCATAAGGCTCCTCTCTTCGTAGGGCTTGGACTGCCTCTTAGTTAGGTGTATTATTGATGTTGAACTGGGTCTAAAGATTACTTGCACTGCCTGTTTTCCTCCCCATCTAGGTGGTCTACATATTTCATGCTTTTAACCCCTTAGACCCCCCTGGTTTTGTATATATATTGTGTTGATTGTGATGTATTGGATTACTTAAGTATTATGGTGATTCTTTGCTATAGTCTATGTTACAAAGGCCTTGTAATAATGTGTCTATATTTTTAATATAACACCTGTCTGGAGTAATTTGTAAGTGTCCTTGCTCTGTGTGCTCATTGAGGTCTTTCAGTCACCCTCACCCCTCTTGAGACTTAGTCTTGACTCTACCCTGATTGGTCTGGCTTGTCCAGAAGTTATCCTGTTCCAAGAAACTAGGTTGGCCTTCTGAACCTCTGCCCCTCCTGGTCAGAGTTCAGAAATCCTTCTTAACAGCGCCTGATTGCAATGTTTAATGTTTGGTTAGTAATTGTGAGTCTACTGGGAATTTCCATCTGAAACAATTTTATGTTGCCCCTGAAATGCCAATGCTTACTTGTGTGCTGTCCTCCGGGACCCATTGGTTACTGACAGCAGGAAGGACTATGGCTCTTTCTCGTATGGTTGTTTGTTGTAGCTTTGTTAGCGGTAGATACAATCTGAGATATTTTGCTCTCAATTATGGACACTTGTAATGTAACAATTGTATGATTTCTCGAAAATGTATTTATTTGTGTCATTTTATTGTATTTCAGTGTATTTAATGATGGTAATTCTATGGCATGACAGGAGGCTTGATATTATGCATTTCAATCTTTACTCTGAAACCACAGCAGCAAAGAAAAAACTTTTACAAACAAAAAAGTTTAAATAACAGAACTAAATAGAGTTCAATGACAATGCAAGGGGAACTCCCCAATCCATCATGGAGGACAGGTCAAGCCCTGCCGGGGGACAGTGAGCAGGGACCCTCCTCTATATATGTCCTTTCCTCTAAACCCAACTCCTCTTTCTTTGCTGCGGACACCACTCCTTTTAGTTGTGTCTTTGCATGTTAGTCAGTGGTTGCCATATGAAACTGTGTTGCATATATAATATGTGCTTTCCTGCTTTTACCTTGGAAATTATGTTTCCTTATTTTAAGTTTATTATTGCAGTATGCTATTAACTGCCATTTACTTCGTGGCGTTTATGTAATGGGCTTGGGACGCCTGGCAGCGCCGGGCTCTGTGTGTTTATTTTACTTCGTTCTTCAAAGATAATGGTGCAAGCTGCCCACAGGGTCTTTGTTGTGTTCTTCGCGTGCAGCCCTTTTTGGAAGCTTTAGCTTCAGGCCTGTCACGCCTGAGTTATGGTTTATATTTCTTTTCTTGAGAAGGTTGTCAGCTGTGGCGCACGGGTCTTTGAAGCCTTGGCTTCAGACCTTGCGCTCACAGCCTTTTGTTTATTTTGCATGTGGCCCCTTTTGAAGCTGTAGCTTCAGGCCTGTCACGCATGGGTGGTACACCTAGTGCGCCAGGTTCTGTTTATTTTATTTTATTAAAAAGTTATGTTGTCTGCTGTGCGCGTGGGTCTGTGGAAGCCGACCTCGCAGGCACAGGCTAATGTTCATAATTCCCTCCGTCGCGTGGCCCTTTCAGAAGCTTTCGCTTCAAGCCTGACGCATGGCGGGAGGCCTACGGATTAACACGTTTGTCGGCTAACCATCGACTGGCCCCTCCCTACCCATTCTCCTCACGCGCGGGCGTTGAAAGCTTTGCTTTACTCCTGACGCGGCGGGGGATAGTAATGGGAATTTCTTCTTTTACACTACCACAGGCCCAAGGGTAGGATTGAACAGCACTCTGTTACCGGTGGGTTTGTAGCGCTATATATATATTACAGCTGAATTATGAATGCTCAATTGTTCAAATTACAAGAGTGATGGGAATTTGTTTCCTTTCTTATACGCTGCCCCAGGCTCAGGGGTGGGGTTGAGCAGCGCTTTGATTCCTGTGGGTTCATAGCTCTATATAAATGCTGAATTCGGAATTGCTAAATTGTTCAATTTATACCCAAAGAGATACAAGGGTTTTTCCTTTAAAGGAAACATTAGGGGAAGGTGCAAGTTTTCCTCATGTCCCCACGCGCGCCCTGGCAACAGCTTTGCTTACTGATGCGCAGGTCAGGGGAGCTCCAGGTATCATCTCCTATACATTGTGGAAATGAAATACAAAAAATTCAAAGTGTCTCTCACTAGTTTGGGGTATATTGCGTCAGTTTTTGGCACATTTATTTTGAGTACCGCTGCCTGCTCGGCTTCAGGTGTCACCTGAGTTTGGATGCGAGGATTGTTCCCTGGCGTGCTGCTGGTTTCAATACCCTGCTAGGGTAAGCAGCTTGTGGTCCGCTTGCTCAGCGTATTCCTTTGTTACAGCAATCGTTCAGCTGTGTGTGTGAAGCATTACCGCTTCCCTTTTGTTAAAAGAATTATTTTTGTTTTATTTATTTTCTCTTTTTATCCTTCAAAGAAAAGACAAAGTTTGGTGGAGAAGGTCGCTAAATGACCTAGAGGAGGATTGGGCCTTCCTATCCAGCCATCATTCAGGAGCAATCCTGTAGTAGCATGATTTTTCATATCCCTTTACAGGAACAAAAAATGTCTGGTTAGTTACCCCTCTCTATTTTTTCCATTAGGTAGGTTGAGGACAACTCAGTCCGTTTTCATCCCTTAGGTTTTTTTCTCCTCCCCTCAGGTACGCAGGTTAGGAGGAGTACCCACGGTTCTGGTCTGTTCCTCATCGCCTGTTTGCTTAGTTTATCTCCGCTACTGCAGGGTCCTTGTTTCTGTGACAGATGATTTGGAGGACCCTACTTGCCTTCATAAGGCGCTAAGGAGCTTGGCCTTCGTTCCCTCATCAAAGGCACGAACCTGGGAGGCAGTGCCTTCCTCTTGTTTTGTGAGCTAACCCTCTCGACATGGATTGGACAATCCTTGGTATCTTTCTTTGCCCTGAGGAAAGAAGGGTAATCACCCTACGAAGGAAGAGTGGTCTCTGTGTATTTAAGCCATTTATAACCTAGTTTGCTCAGCTGGCTAGAGGGATGTAACCTCTATTTTCCCTAATAAATGTGCAAGTAATGGATTATTTGATTGAGATCTGTTGGCCTGCTCGGCAACAACGATGCCTCTGCTCTTACGGAGCGGCGTAATTACCCCTCTTGTGAAGAGGGATGGCTCAAGGGCAACGCATTCCTCGGAGAGATAAAACAATACAATTCAGGTTCGGATTATAATACTAGCACTTGAAAAAGTGCAAATCATGAGGGGGGTTATAAGAGCGATTGCCTGCTCGGCATTGATGAAACGCCTTCATGCCCTCAGGATGATGCAAGCCCTTCCCGTGCAATTTCATCCCAAATTATTTTGAACAGGTGGCTTTTATTAAGATTTTTGCCCCTTAGGAGAAGGGAGCCCGCTCCTTTGAGTGTTTCCTAATTCTACCTATCCGGTTCAAGGCACATCAAGAGGTGCGCACAGTTACTCCTCTGCTCGAGGGTCTTGAGCACAGTATTTCTGTTCCTTTGGTGGGATTGTGCCGACAGGAGTCCTTCTAGTCCTACGATATCTCCTGTATTACCTCAGGTGTTCACCAGGTTTTTCGTAAATGATGTTCACCTCAAACCCCTGGGAGGTGCTGTAAGTTAACAAGGATTCATTTTGAGCACTTCCTCTGTCAGTTTTTCCCTTGCCTCCTTCCCCAGTGGTCACTAACATAAGTAAACTTTTGGAAGGAGCGGTGATACCAGCCTCCCTCCCGGTTTTCAATCGTGAATGCGATAACTCTGCCCTCACTAATTGGGAGTGAGCATATGGAGTACTTCCAATAAGTAGCTTTCAAGTCTTAACATTTATTCGTGGCACCTTTAAAATGGGAGAGTTCTTATGCTCGTTGTTTCCTGTCTCCTGGCGGAGGATATGGTCATGTTAGTCCTCGAGGATGAGTGGTGGGGGTTCCTGTTTGTCCTCTTTATCAGGGGTTTTCCTCTTCATTTCCACTGATGGGTTCACTTTTATCAATGTCACTCCCTGTCGGTTTAGCCTTTCCCATCAGCCCCCTGGTGCGTTTCCAAGTTAATGAAGAGGGTGATAACTCACCTCAGTTCCAAGGGGTTCTGGATAATATTTTTTCTTGGATACAGTTTGAGGTGTCAGTTTGTTCTTGGTTATAAGCACGACATTAAAGCTCTACATCTTAACCTTCGGGAGGATAGACTACTGAAGTAAGGAGGTATACGTCTTCTTCCCCAGAAAGGGAGGTTTTTTCCCTCAGCTACCTAACCTGGATGGGCAGATGGCCAGTTACTTCCGTGTCATTGTTCCAAAGATCTTCACAGGAATCTATCATTCTCGCTTTTAGATCAACCTTTGGGAATTGTTAGCGCCTGCTAACGCAGGATCGAATCCCAGCAAGGCCAAACTCAGCATTTCATCCTTCCGGGGTCCATAAATGAGCACCACACACTGTGTGTAATAACAAGCAGTGCTCAGATACCTGAGGGTTTGTAGCACTATATAAAAGCTAAATTATTAACTTTCTTTGCCACTATCTTGTATGGTTGGAGTTCCAATTGAGTGTTCTCTTTTCCCTTGTGAGAATGTGGATGCCAGTGTACTGTCTTCGGTCTGTTCCTCGAGGATTGCTCAGTTCCTTTTGGTGTGGTTTTCCTCTTTGGCAAGGGTGACAAAGGTTGGGAGTTCAGCTCCGCAAGCAGGGGTCGAAGCTAGTGTTGGCCTTTTGGGGGGGGGTGGTTCCCATCCCTATAGGGTTTTACAGTGCATATTTTCTAGTATCATCCCTCTCCGCCCAAGGCCTATCTCTGCCCAACAGTTTTCTCTTCCGATTGGTTCCTTCAAGGGTTTGAACTTGCACAATATGAAGCCTCCTGTCATGCCATAGAATGGGAAATCCCCCTCTCACTAACGTGACAGGGGGTTTAGATTCTATTAAAGATAGGAGGCGAGTATTATCCCACCCACCCTCCCTTTGTTTTCTGTTTCTTATTCGACCCACCCACCCTGTTCTATTTCATATTGTTTCAGCTTTCGGGTGAGAAGTACTATCCAGAAGAGCTTCGTCATAGCTTCAGGTTGCGGGGAGGTTGATATCCCTCCTGTTTCGCCGGATCCTTCTCCGCGCTACGCAGTTGAATCGTTACATTGGGCGTCTGGTGCAAGACAGCTGCAGAAAGAGGAGTTGGGTTTAGAGTAAAGGACATATATAGAGGAGGGTCCCTGCTCATTGGTCCCCTGCAGGGCTTGACCTGCCCTCCATGATGGATTGGGGAGTTCCCCTTGCATTTTCATTGAACTCTATTTAGTTCTGTTATTGAAACTTTTTTGTTTGTAAAGTGTTTTCTTTGCTGCTGTGGTTTCAGAGTAAAGATTGAAATGCATTATACTCGCCTCCTGTCTTTAATAGAATCTAAACCCCCTGTTACGTTAGAGAGGGGGATTTCCCATTATTAGATTTTATATTTTTTGTACTGAGAAGCTGAGTCATTATTATGTTGTATTTAGTATGTTGTATTTAAGTAGTTAATGCGTATATTTTATGTGTAAAGGTTACCACATTAAAATAAAATTAAAAAAAGATCGGCATAGTGAAGTAAATCATCACCAGTGCCATGGAAGTAGTTTAAAGTGGAATTGATATATAGTTTGGAAAAGAAGTAGCATGGAAGGAATTGCGCCATTTTAAACTATTATTTTGGACATTTCTGTTACCCGGTGGTTAAGGGGTTAAGACTCTCGGGCCCCTCTGTTGGGGAGGCGGAGTCTGATGAGGGAGGAATGGAAGAAAGGGGTTCTGGGGAATGTACGCGAGAGGCGGGAGTTACTACGTTGTAGAAAAGGAATAAAGACGTTCCTCTGATCCCTCCGTGTGTGCGTCCTTCATTAGGCCTAGATCCATAGGCAACATTTGGCGACGAGGATTTCTCCCGCACACCGGAGTCCTCTTCCAGTGGCAATCTGCCACATCCACGCTCGTGCTGTGGGAGACACAGCGAGCCTCCTCCTCCTACTCCTCCTCCTCCAGGCCGTAACACGGCAATCCGCCGGATTCGCTCAGGCGGTCGCTGACCCGCTGAGCCTCCTCCTCCTCACCTCGCACAGGCACGCCTGCTCCTGCCCCGGCCGACGCCAATCTGCCGCGACGACAACGCGGGGAGTGTGCAGCAGGCCTTATAAAGCTGCAGGGCTCCAGTGAAGACACGCGTGCCGGCGATCCCGCCCACGCCCTCCCTCCTGGACCACAGGCCTTCGCCACGGATGCCACCTCACTGGAGAAGAGGCCCTACAGTTTCACCCCTGCCATCGGACACCCAGGTGAGCGTGTGGGTGCACGTGGGCACGCTTGAGGCCCAGTGCCCTCGCCCCACTTGCTGGCTACGCACCCGCAGACCCCCACCCTTCAGGCACCATGAGCAACCCGCGCTCCAACCCTAGTTCCAACCCGGATCTCCTCAACCGCTGTGGGCGGCAAAGTCAATACAGTTACGGTTGCCCCCGCCATTCACCATGACGCCCCAAGCCACCGAAGGCCCCAGGTGGACCGACTGGATGGATGATTTTCATCACTTCGTGAGGGGATCCGGTGACAGTGACTCCCCCAACATAAGAGACATCTTCCTTAACCTCGTAGGGGGGGGGATATAAAGACTGTAGTGAAAACGATTCCGGCAGCTGACCAAAACACCTTCCCCAACCTGATTGCTGCCTTAGACAAACTGCTAATCATCGAGGTCAATCGTGACTACGAAAGATATTTATTCAACCAATGCACCTAATTGCCACAGGAGACTGTTGACGAGTTCATAACGCGTCTAAGGGTGAAGGGAGCAAACTGCCAGTTTGGCGCGTTGTCGCTAGAGGAAGCCATAAGACTGAGGGTGTTCGAGGGTTGCCTCTCCCCCGCACTCAAGAAGCAGCTATTAAAAAAGCCACTCACCATCCCCGAAGTGAGTGAACTTGCTCGTATTCATGAGAGGGTGGATGCGCAAGCCTCATCCATGGGACACTCCGGCAACCCTAAACAACACACAAGCGAACTCATAGCTGCCATACAACCGTCTCGCCAAGGCGACAGGGGACCACAGCCGTACAGAGCACCAGCGACTCCCGCCCACGGCACCAAAGACAGTGCTACCGCTGCGGCATGTCGTTCCCCCACTCGGGGTCATGCCCGGCCCTATCCCAACGATGCACAAATTGTGGGAGAGAGGGACACTTTCACTCTGTTTGCAGAGAGGGCGTACCATTTCCCCCGATGCGTCCCCAAGCGGCCGCCAGGATGCCTTTCCGGCCACCGCCTCAGCAGTACAATCAACCAAGACCTTACCAACAAGGGCAGGGGCAGAGGCGCTACGTCAGGGCAATCGATGAATACCAATCATCAGGATATCTACCACAGTACGACCAGGCAGAACAGACCAGGTATTTCACCAATGAATATGATAACCCTCCAACGGACTACAGGCCTGAGACACTTTACCAGGATGATCAGGCGACGGCCTACTACGCACCGTATGATCAATATGACCAGGACGAGTTCGTCAACCTCATACTTGACAACAAAGAAGCCAGGGAGGCCCCAAAAATCCTGATCAAAATGGGGAATTGCCAATTTCAGTTCATGATTGACTCAGGCGCTACTGTGAACATTATGGGTGAGCAGGACTATGACAGGATACCACACCCGCCGCCGCTTGACCCATCCCGCTCGAGAATCTTTCAATGGGGGGCTGCCACCCCGTTACAGACAGTGGGACAGTTTGCTCAATGCTTCCTCCTAAATGGGCGGCAAGTGAACACAACCATTCACGTCATCCAGTCGCTCGCCAGGAGCAGATGTCTGCTCAGCTACCACATGGCATCGCGCCTGGGATTGATTGAGATTCACATGAACGCTGGTGACATGATCACCACAACCTCGAACAACCTGGACCCGAGGAACACCACAGGGACAATAGCATTCCACCAGCCTCAGACTCTCGTCTCACAGGACGACATCGCAAGAAGATTCCCCAAGCTGTGCACGGGACTAGGGAAACTCAACGGCCCCCCCATCAAACTGCACATCGACCCTCAGGTGCGACCAGTGCCACAACACCCCAGAAGAGTCGGGTTCCACCTTCAGGAGGCAGTATCAGAGGCGCTCCAACAACTGCTCTCCGATGGCATCATAGAACCGGCAACGGGGCCGACTCCATGGGTTTCCCCCCTCGTGGTGGTAACCAAAGAAGGGGGAAAGATTTGGTTGTGTGTGGACATGAGGGTGGCCAACACAGCGATACAACGGGAGAGACACCCGGGACCATGTATTGAGGACATGATTGTGCAGTTAAACAGCGCCCAGATGTTCTCCAAGCTAGACCTGATCCAAGGATACCATCAGCTGGAGCTCCATCCCGACTCCAGAGTCATCACAACGTTTGCAACGCATGATGGACTCTTCAGATACCGGAGACTAAACTTCGGAATTTCGTCCGCCGCAGAGATCTTCCAGGAAGCGATACGTCAAATAATGAGACCTATAAAGGGAGCTCTGAATTATAGCGACGATATACTCGTCTTTGGATCATCCAAGGAGGCCCACGACGCAGCACTGCACGACACCTGTGAAGCCGTTCAAAAGGCAGGTCTCACACTCAATATCACCAAATGCCGTTTCAGTAAAACAAAGCTCAAATTTTTCGGACATATCTTCTCCAGGGAAGGCATGATGCCTGATCCTGACACAGTCGACACGATTACCAACCTCAGCGAACCCCTACAGGTCGCGGACGTCTGCTCTTTTCTCGGCATGGCGGGTTACTGTGCGAGGTACATACCCCACTACGCCTCCCTTACAGACCCTTTGAGAAAGTTGCTGCAGAAGGAGTCATCCTTCGAATGGATCCCGGCATGTGAACAAGCCTTCACCAACATCAAGCAGGCGCTCACGGAAGCCCACCGCCTCGCATACTTCAATCCATCGTGGCACACTGAGGTGGTGGTTGATGCCAGCCCGGTCGGCCTCGGAGCCCTCTTGGCACAAACCAGTGGCGCGGACATCAACCCCAGACATGTGGTCGCCTATGCAAGCAGGGCGCTGTCAACGCCAGAGCTAGCCTATTCCCAAGCCGAGAAGGAGAGCTTGGCGGCGGTCTGGGCGTGTGAACATTTTCACAACTTTATCATCGGGAAGAGGTTTACTCTGATCACCGATCACCAGGCACTTCTATCCCTATTTGGCAACCCGCATACCAAGATGCCACCGAGGATCGAGCGGTGGGGCATCCGCCTCCAAGAATACGACTACGACATTGTACACCGCCCTGGAGGTGACCTCAATCCCGCTGACTATTTGTCACGACACCCTGTTGGAGCCCCGCTCGCCCGGAAGGGCGATGTTGCCTATGTACAATATGTGGCATCCCACTCATTGCCACCAGCGTTATCCCTTGAAAGGGTCGCCGCTGTGTCCGCCGCCGACCCAACGACAGCCCTGGCTATCAGTCTAACTACGACCAGCAAATGGAAGGATCATCACAGAGCAATGTTAGCCCATCCAGGAGTTAACAAACAGGAGATCGAGCTAGGGTGCAGAGTGAACTTGCCGTGAAAGACAACAACATTCTACTAAGGGGGTGCAGGATTGTCATTCCCGCCACGCTTAGAAGCGAGGTGGTCAGCACCGCCCATGAAGGCCACAGAGGGGATGAAAATACGAAGAAGCAGCTGAGGTGCCATGTGTGGTTCCCCTTCCTGGATGCCGCCGTCGATGAGTGGGTAAGGAACTGCCATGCCTGTCAGTGTACAGCCCCTGCCGAACGTCCGCCCCCACTACAACACACTCAGATAACTGACCGCCCCTGGGAACGAATAGCCATGGATTTCTATGGGCCTACAGAAGCAGGTGATTACCTCCTACTCTTCATAGATGAACATTCGAGATTTCCTATAGTCAAAGTAGTTACCACCACAGCGTTTCCCCAGGTAGCAGCGGCGATAGAGGAAGTATTTAGCGAGTGGGGGATCCCCAAATGTGTCAAGTCTGATAATGGACCACCGTTCTGTGGGCACGAGTTTGGAACACTGGCGGAGGACCTGGGTTTCAGACACATGAAGGTAACTCCTCGCCACCCACAAGCGAACGGAATGGCCGAGCGCTTCATGGCGTCGATTAAGAAGACAATACAGAGAGCCCGGCTTGAAGCAGTCAACACACATCAGGCATTATGTTGCCTCTTAAGAGACTACCGGAACACTCCCTATGAGGCTACAAACAAGACACCTGCCGAGCTCATGTTCCGCTACGAGGTGCGGACCCGCATTCCGTGGAACCCGTCGAGTGCAGAGCCGGTTGACAGGGACCTGCTCCAAAGGGATGCTGAGGCAAAAGAGAACGCGAGGCGCAGTACTGATGCGCGGCGCGGAGCGGTGACACAAGAATTCCACATAGGAGATGAAGTCCTAGTCCAACAGCCAACAACCAGGAAGACAGATCCGCGGTTTGCCCCAAGTCCCATGAGGGTAATCGCAGTGAAAGGCACGATGGTAACAGCTGAAGATCAGAACAGAGCTGTCACCAGGAACTGTCAACAATTCAGACATTATGTTAAGAGAGAAGGCGCAGAAATACCACAGAGGTCCGTTTCCCCAGAACCACGGATGCAGCGGGACGACCTGTGGACCCCTCGGGAGGGAGATCCTGGAGGGACGAGTCAGAGAGTGGAAACTCAAGATGTTCCAGAGCCCGTTGCTCAAGGTGAGAGGCCACGACGAATCATCAGGAAACCGATGAGACTTGTTGAAGAGTGTTAAATTGATGTTTGGACATATTGTTCGGGGGTAGTGTTACCCGGTGGTTAAGGGGTTAAGACTCTCGGGCCCCTCCGTTGGGGAGGCGGAGTCTGATGAGGGAGGAATGGGAGAAAGGGGTTCTGGGGAATGTACGCGAGAGGCGGGAGTTACTACGTTGTAGAAAAGGAATAAAGACGTCACTCTGATCCCTCCGTGTGTGCGTCCTTCATTAGGCCTAGATCCATAGGCAACAATTTCCTTTGATCAGAGGTCAACGGCCAGCTCCGCCCCCCAAAACCCCGCCTCCTCGGACACCGACCCCCCCAACTCCGCCCCCACCCCTGGAGCTTGTGTGATCCCTTACCAAATTGTTTCCATTTCCACAACGGACATTTAGCACGCCTCAACGTCAAATAGGCCTTATGCACAAAGCATAAACTGCCAACGGACGCGCAATGATGTCACGTGTCCGCGACAGTGTTTGAAACCCCGCGAGCAGGGCAGGCTGTGGAATAATGCGATCGCGAAGCCATTTTTATATCCGGCTTTATGCTGGTGTAAGCATGTCCACAGGACTTTTTGTGACCTCTCGCGCTTTAAATCACCTCCACTGGCAACCGTGGTTAAAGGGTCTTTGCTGCAGCACCCTTACAGTTCAAACTATACGCCTGATTTTAGGGGGCAGAACCGACAGTTGCTTGCACATTGCTGATTTGTAAGTCCTGCCAACTGGTTGCTGACATGAAACAGAGACAGTACACAGTGTTACCCAAGATCACACGGCACTGTAATGCAGTCCACGCTTTTTCTAGTGCCGATTGCTTTCTTCCACGTGGGCCCACCACATTTTGCTAAACCACCACATCTGCAATTTCCATCACACAGGCTCCAGGAGAACGCAAAAGCGCACATCTGTGCAAACTAGCTTCCGCTACGTATAACAAAAGCCCACATGGCGAACTAATGGCAAAGTCAACATATCTGGCAAAACGCACACATTACAAACGCGAAATCAAATTGAACTGTGCTCTGGTTGGGATTTTCGTGCAGTTGCTCTGTTCTCCATCTGGTTTGTGTCTTAGTGTTATGTGGTGCTCCGGGGCACCGGAGCAGGACTCAAGTTCCCAGGGTCACCTGGGTTCACTGCGGACACGCAGTAAATGACAGTAGAGGGAGCACCCGCTGCTGATGGCACACTGGGGGCACCCAGCACACAATGCCAAGCGCGCTGGTCACAGGGCCGTGATCACACGGACACAAACGCACACAAATAATTACAGGAGCCAGGAGTTGCCACTAACTGGGTCTCCACTGCAGTGGCGCACGTGCCTGCAGTGGCCCCTTTTATTAACATTCATGACGCAGTGATGACCCGCGTCTCGTCAGGAACCAACACGCCTCCATTTAATGGGGCACTACATTACACTAAGGGACGGTGGGTGGAGCAATGCAAATGAGCAAAATATGCAAGTTGTTGGCAAACAAGCGAGGAGGTGTGGGCAAAGCCCAAGTGACGCTCAAGTCAACTCTGAAAAGTTGGCATCTAGGACATAAACCCTGCTGGATTACAGTCACAAGGTCATCCTTTACCGCATTGATAGTTGACCCCCGAAAGGGGGTTCCTAGCTGCAAACCAAGCATTCCACCCGCGGGATAGGACGGGGCCAAGTTTCCCACGCAAACCCCCCTACAGCACAAGAAAAGGGACCGCAAAGCTCTGCACTAGTACTCAACTACTGGTTCACAGCTCTTCCCTGCTGTAGACAGAGGATTTGTGGCCGGGGCAGGACACTCAATAGTGTCCCTGCAATCCTCACCTGCATGACCTGAATGAAGGTGCCGGCTGGGCTCCTTCTGAGAGGTGAGAAGTAAAGGACCCCCTTTTATTCTCCACCACTTAGGACATCACCAAGCTTGAAGCTTGCCCGAGTCCCTAGGACTCCTCGGGGCTGCTGGGGAGGGAGGCATTGAATAGCATTTCACTGTGTAAAGGCCGGAGCTGAAACACGCAAGGAGGATATCGCTACAATAAGACAGAAGCAATGGATAAGGGAGGCATGGAAAGTTAGTGGCAGGGACACCAACATGTACAAAGAAAGAAAGAAAAAAAGCATGAGAAAGAGAAACACAATGGACACAACAAAACGAAGCCCGAATAAGGGCGATAACATGGGGAGGAAGTGACAGTGTGAAGATGAGGGGAGCCTGAATACCGGTAAGCGGGGGGCATCTATGCATGCTGCCTTTCTGTGGTGGTTGGGAGGATACCAAGGTGGCCCCTTGCCCCCTCGATGTTGAGGAGACCACCCAATTTCCTTCATGGATACCAAGGTGGCACCTTGCCCCCTGGATGTTGATAAGTCCACCCATTTCCTTAATGGATACCAAAGTGGCCCCTTGACGCCTGGATGTCGAGGAGGCTGCCCCATTTGCTTCATGGATACCAAGGTGGCCCCTTGCCCACTGGATGCTGAGGAGGCCTCCCCATTTCCTTCATGCATACCAAGGTGGCCCCTTGCCCCCTGAATGCCAATGTGGCCACCTCATTTCCTTCATGGATACCAAGGTGGTCCCTTGCCCCCTCAATGTTGAGGAGACCACCAATGTTGAGGAGACCACCCCTTTTCCTTCAAGGATACCAGTGTGGTCTCTTATCCGCTGGATGTCAATAAAGCCACCCCATTTGCTTCATGGATATCAAGATGGCCCCTTTCCCCCTGGATGCCGACGAGGGCCTCCCATTTGCTTCATGGATACCAAGGTGGCTTTTTGCCTCCTGGATGTCGATGAGGCTGCCCCATTTGTTTCCTGGATACCAAGGTGGCCACCCCATTTGCTTCATGAATACCTAGGTGGCCCCTTGCCTCGTGGATGTCGAGGAGGCCGCCCCATTTGCTTCATGGATACCAAGGTGGCCCCTTGCCCCCTGGATCCCGACGAGGCCACCCCATTTCCTTCATGGATACCAAGGGGGCCCCTTGCTCCCTGGATGCTGACTAGGCCACCCCATTTGCTTCATGGATACCTAGGTGGCCTCTTGCCTCGTGGATGTCGAAGAGGCCGCCCCATTTGCTTCATGGATACCAAGGTGCCCCTTTGCCTCGTGGATGTCGAAGAGGCCGCCCCATTTGCTTCATGGATACCAAGGTGCCCCCTTGCTCCCTGGATGATGACTAGGCCACCCCATTTGCTTCATGGATACCAAGGTGCGCCCTTGCCCCCTTGATGTCGATGAGGCCGCCCCATTTGTTTCCTGAATACTAATATGGCCTCTTGCCCCTTGCTGTCGAGATGCTCTTCTGGCCTTCTGGATATGGAGGTAGCCAGGATGGCTTTAGGTGTAGCTGTACACTCTGGTAACCCTCATGTTATCTGGATTGCCTCCCAGGTTGGCTTTAGGAGTAGCCTCACGCTCTGGTAACCCTGATGTTATCTGGATTGCCTCCATGGTTGGCTTTAGGTGTAGCCTCATGATCTGGTAACCCTCATATTATCTGGATTGCCTCCCAGGTTGGCTTTAGGTGCAGCCTCACGCTCTGGTAACCCTCATGTTATCTGGATTTCCTCCCAGGTTGGCTTTAGGTGTAGCCGTACGCTCTGGTAACACTCATATTATCTGGATTGCCTCCTAGGTTGGCTTTAGGTGTAGCCGTATGCTCTGGTAACCCTCATATTATCTGGATTGCCTCCCTTGTTGGCTTTAAGTGTAGCCTCATGCTCTGGTAACCCTCATGTTATCTGGATTGCCTCCAAGGTTGGCTTTAGGTGTAGCCTCACGCTCTGGTAACCCTCATATTATCTGGATTGCCTCCCAGGTTGGCTTTAGGTGTGTAGCTTCACGCTCTGGTAACCCTCATGTTATCTGGATTGCCTCCCAGGTTGGCTTAAGGTGTGTAGCTTCACGCTCTGGTAACCCTCATGTTATCTGGATTGCCTCTCTGGTTGGCTTTAGGTGTAGCCTCACGCTCTGGTAACCCCCATATTATCTGGATTGCCTCCCAGGTTGGCTTTAGGTGTGTAGCTTCACGCTCTGGTAACCTCATGTTATCTGGATTGCCTCCCAGGTTGGCTTTAGGTGTGTAGCTTCACGCTCTGGTAACCCTCATGTTATCTGGATTGCCTCTCTGGTTGGCTTTAGGTGTAGCCTCACACTCTGGTGACCCTCATATTATCTGGATTGCCTCTCAGGATGGCTTTAGGTGTAGCCTCATGGTCTGGTAACCCTCATGTTATCTGGATTGCCTCTGAGGTTGGCTTTAGGTGTGCAGCCTCAAACTCTGGTAACGCTCATGATATCTGGATTGCCTCTGAGGTTGGCTTTAGGTGTAGCCTCACTCTGGTGCCTCTCATATTATCTGGATTTCCTCTGAGGTTGGCTTTAGGTGTGCAGCCTCAAGCTCTGGTAACGCTCATGATATCTGGATTGCCTCCCTGGTTGGCTTTAGGTGTAGCCTCACGCTCTGGTAACCCTCATATTATCTGGATTGCAGGGTCGCTAGTATCTAGGTTTGTCCACCAGCACCCTCGTCTCTAAGGTCAAGTATGCTCTCTTAGTTGCAAGGGGCCGGCGCTACTCTCATGCGTCTGAGCTTTACTGGTCTTTGGGGGAGTGTTTTGCAATAATGAACCTCAGAGAATGGGATGTTCACTCTACCAGACAGAGAAGAGTATTACAAGATGTTTAACCACCCGACTGCCAAAATGTGATGGGAGTTTTGAAGTCTTGGCATAGCCTCTACCCTCACCCACAGGCACTCACTCACCCAGCCTGTAGCCTTCAGAGAGACCCTCCTTCTTTGCCATCTGGCTGGCGACCACCAGCAAGTGACCTAAGAGCTGGAAAAAGGCAAAAACGGTCATCATTTGGGGGGAAAAAAGAAGAAAACGGCTAATCTAGCAATTGAGAATAGAGCCCGCATGCGTCGAAAGGTTCGGGAGCATTGGCTGGCACTAGAAGGGGGACACAAAGATAACTCACATTAAGAAATATATATTCACTTGGTGAGCATGATCTAGTACCAAAGACCCTCCATGAGGCGTAGCAAGCTTCACTGATCAGAGGCCCTTTGGCGGCCCCAGCCACATACAGTATCTATCGCCTGACACTTTAACAGAAAATAGACACTGCCAATGCACTTGGGTACCTCTTGAGAGCTCTTCCGTAGTGATAGGGTACGCACTTTGCAATCCTTGCCACCAGGTCTCTATAGGCTCATGCCCACCCCGTAGAGGTCCCTTTGCGATCCAGCCCCATTCCGTTAGCAGCCTTCATCATCCATGGCCAACCTTTGGTACCAGCTTACATCTCCCAAGCACCTAAGGCAATGGAGGGTGCTAAGGTTCCATACCAACCTCCCGGTGCCAGGCCATGCAATGCCTGACGGTGCTGTTACCCAGAATTTCCTATGGACCTACGGCACAGTCTCCACTGCCCGCAGTATTTTCATTAAATGAACACACATTTCACATCATGTGGAGACCTTACGTGGTGCCAGGGTACAAAGGCCAAATTACAAAATACTTGCAGATATAGCCCACCACCCGGGAAGATACATGTGTTCAGTTGCCAGGACCTTATTGCCCCACTACCCAGGAATAAACATGCATTCATTTGCCAGGATCATATAGCCCCACCACCCAGGAAGAAACATGCATTAATTTGCTAGGATGACATAGCCCCTACACCCCGGAAGAAACATGCATTATTTTGCCAGGATCATATAGCCCCACCACCCAGGAAGAAACATGCATTCATTTGCCAGGACCATCTAGCCTCACCACCCAGGAAGAAACATGCATTCATTTGCCAGGATCATATAGCTCCACCACCCAGGAAGAAACATGCATTCATTTGCTAGGATCATGTAGATAACCACCCAGGAATAAACATGCATTCATTTGCCAGGATCATATAGCCCCACCACCCAGGAAGAAACATGCATTCATTTGCCAGGACCATATAGCTCCACCACCCAGGAAGAAACATGCATTCATTTGCCAGGACCATCTAGCCTCACCGCCCAGGAATAAACATGCATTCATTTGCTAGGATCATGTAGATAACCACCCAGGAATAAACATGCATTCATTTGCCAGGATCATATAGCCCCACCACCCAGGAAGAAACATGCATTCATTTGCCAGGACCATATAGCTCCACCACCCAGGAAGAAACATGCATTCATTTGCCAGGACCATCTAGTCTCACCACCCAGGAATAAACATGCATTCATTTGCCAGGATCATACAGCCCCACCACCCAGGAAGAAACATGCATTCATTTGTCAGGACCATATAGCTCCACAACCCAGGAAGAAACATGCATTCATTTGCCAGGACCATCTAGCCTCACCGCCCAGGAATAAACATGCATTCATTTGCCAGGATCATATAGCCCCACCACCCAGGAAGAAACATGCATTCATTTGCCAGGATCATATAGCCCCACCACCCAGGAAGAAACATGCATTCATTTTCCAGGACCATATAGCTCCACCACCCAGGAAGAAACATGCATTCATTTGCCAGGATCATATAGCCCCACCGCCCAGGAAGAAATATGCATTCATCTGCCAGGTTCATATAGCCCACCACCCAGGAAGAAACATGCATTCTTTTGCCAGGATCATATAGCCCCACCACCCAGGAAGAAACATACATTAATTTGCTAGGATGACATAGCCCCACCACCCAGGAAGAAACATGCATTCATCTGCCAGGTTCATATAGCCCCACCACCCAGGAAGGAACATGCATTCTTTTGACAGGATCATATAGCCCCACCACCCAGGAAGAAACATGCATTCTTTTTCCAGGATCATATAGCCCCACCACCCATGAAAAAACATGCATTCTTTTTCCAGGATCATATAGCCCCACCACGCAGGAAGAAACATGCATTCCTTTGCCAGGATCATATAGCCCCACCACCCAGGAAGAAACATGCATTCTTTTGCCAGGATCATATAACCCCACCACCCAGGAAGAAACATGCATTCTTTTGCCAGGATCATATAGCCCCACCACCCATGAAGAAACATGCATTCATTTGCCAGATTCATATAGCCCCACCACCCAGGAAGAAACATGCATTAATTTGCCAGGATCATATAGCCCCACCACCCAGGAAGAAACATGCATTCATCTGCCAGGACCATATAGCCCCACCACCCAGGAAGAAACATGCATTAATTTGCTAGGATGACGTAGCCCCTACACCCCGGAAGAAACATGCATTCATTTGCCAGGATCATATAGCCCCAACACCCAGGAAGAAACATGCATTCATTTGCTAGGATGACATAGCCCCTACACCCCAAAGGAAACATGCATTCATTTGCCAGGATCATATAGCCCCACCACCCAGGAAGAAACATGCATTCATCTGCCAGGTTCATATAGCCCCACCACCCAGGAAGAAATATGCATTAATTTGCCAGGATCATATAGCCCCACCACCCAGGAAGAAACATGCATTCTTTTACCAGGACCATATAGCCCCACCACCCAGGAAGAAGCATGCATTCATCTGCCAGGTTCATATAGCCCCACCACCCAGGAAGAAATATGCATTAATTTGCCAGGATCATATAGCCCCACCACCTAGGAAGAAACATGCATTCATCTGCCAGGTTCATATAGCCCCACCACCCAGGAAGACATATGCATTAATTTGCCAGGATCATATAGCCCCACCACCCAGGAAGAAACATGCATTCATCTGCCAGGTTCATATAGCCCCACCACCCAGGAATAAACATGCATTCTTTTGCCAGGATCATATAGCCCTACCACCCAGGAAGAAACATGCATTCTTTTGCCAGGATCATATAGCCTCACCACCCAGGAAGAAACATGCATTCTTTTTCCAGGATCATATAGCCCCACCACCCAGGAAGAAACATGCATTCTTTTTCCAGGATCATGTAGTCCCACCACCCAGGAAGAAACATGCATTCTATTTCCAGGATCATATAGCCCCACCACCCAGGAAGAAATATGCATTAATTTGCCATGTTCCTTCTACAGAACTAATGAGCACTACATTCCATTCTATTTTATAGAGTGTCAGGGGACACACACACCACTATCATGACCCCTTTAATCAGGCACTATCTTTTGCCAGCACATGCAACATCCCATGTTGCATGCCTACGGAGGTTGGAGATGTTCACCTGCGTGTCCGCGTCCGATACATCGCTGATCCTTGTGATCGGGGTCTTCGGAATCACTAGAAGGTGCACGGGGGCCTGAGGATTTGCATCGCGGAATGCAAGGCACTGCAAAGAGACCAAGAAAGGTTATTGCACAGGAGCGCCCCCCAGCACATTGGAGAAACAGGAAGTGCCATTGAGATTCAAATCCTTCACTCTCATTGTGAACTCATTGGGCTGCATCAATATTCTGTGCATCACAGGCAGAAGAAATCCAAGGGTTACAAACACACCGCCTAGTCCAGAGGGTTGTATCTTCATTCTTTGCCCATAAATGTTTTGCCGAAAAAATCATCAGTTTATTTTGATCTATATCCAGCTGTGTCTCCCAATTCCTTCCTCCCCTATTATTTATTCCATATACCCTACCCCACCCTATCCCCTACATGCGACCCCCCCTCCATATTTTTCCATGATTTTTTTCGGCAAAAAAAATATAGGCGAGAAGTGCAGCTAAAAAGAAAACAGGCGATCAATGAACGTCGTACCATCCAGAGTCCCTCCACCTTCCACACATGTAGTATCTGGGGGCAAACGTGGACGGGACCAGTGTTTTTATTTTTAAAGGGTAGCCGAAGTACATGTTCAGCATCCCCTCCCAGCCACGCCTCAATCATCTTTTGAATCTGGCCACCAGGCCTTTTCCATCTACCCAAAACTGCAGAAGGAAGTTGGGCATGGGCTAGGAGCAGGCCCGGCCTTAGCGGCAGCAATGCTGGTCAACGGGGCGGGAGTGCACGAAGCGCCGCAGTTTATTTCTACTTCCTCGCTCCGGCGCCTGGCAGGGAGATAATCATGCTAATGCATGAGCGCCCTATTCCAATGCAAACTGCCTCACTCCTGCGTCGGATTGGTGAGGTAATCATGTAAATAGGGTGCTGAGGCAAAGCAACTGCACCCTGTTGCAGCGGGCGCATTTAATAACAAAAGGGTGCTTGCCATGCCTTCTCCCACTACGCCAGCTCGTGGGAGTCCTTGAAAGACTCTCTGGAGCTGGTGTGGCGGGGGGCTAATGGCGCCTTCGGGGTCATGGCGCCCCGGGCGGTCACCCGGCACGTCCTGTCCTAAGGCTAGCCCTGGCTAGGAAGACATTAGTCACTATGGCGGGTAACTTTCCTACTCGTACGTTCTGCTCACTCTTCTCCATACCTGTGGGAAACTTCAAAGCAAGGAGTTTGGATCGGCCTCCAATCTACCCAAAAAGGTTCAAATGGTCCTCAGCTCTGAGGCGGAGGTACCCAGGGTCTCACCAGTGCTCACAGAAGTCCAAAGGGGTATCCCATATACCGGCTCCACGTCTCTGGATGCAGGAGCATCCAGACGCTTGGGGAACAGTTTCCGCCTCGCAGCTCTGAACAGTGCAAGCCGCCATCTTGCGAATGATGGAGGCTTTCCGTGCCTGGCGCCGGGGCAAACGCGGCCACACATCACAGGGTCTTCCCCATGCACCGGAAGGTGCGGTGCAGGACCCCTCTCTGCTTCTGGGGACGGGTCCTGAAAAAGCAACAGCAAAAAAACGTCCTCTCATATATGAAAGACTATGTTCCAGTCTCTCGGAGGGGGAAAAGCCCTCACAGGGACAAACATAAAGAAGACTGCCCAGGTGCACATAGGCAGCCACCGTGTTCCAGTGGGCTCCCAAGGGCCACAAGATATAGCCAACAAAAGTGCCCAAGACGCAATAAAGGGGAGAGTACTGTCCAGGGATCAAGAGAGGAGAGGGGTGAGATGCCACTGAAGGTTCTAGCACCAGAAACAAAGCCATTTACTCTTTTATTGGCTGAGGAGGGACGGCTCCCTTGTTGCTTGAATGAAGAGACATGTATCCTGAGAAGGACCTAGGTGCTCAGTAACCATGACGACAAGCTCAGCGATGGAAGGGATACCCGGTGATTCAGAAGATCAATAGTCAGGGGGAGACAGAAAGGCAACAAGAACCGGAACCTGGCTGGGCCAGCCAGGAGCGATCATTATCACGGAACAATTTCTTCATATTCTGAATTTCAGGACAGGAATGTGGAGAATGTGGCCCCAAGAGATGGCTAGCGTGGCTCCCAGAGACGGCTAGCGTGGCTCTCAAGAGATGGCTAGCGTGGCTCCCAAGAGATGGCTAGCGTGGCTCCCGAGAGATGGCTAGCGTGGCTCCCAGAGTCGGCTAGCGTGGCTCCCAAGAGCTGGCTAGCGTGGCTCCTAGAGACGGCTAGCATGGCTCCCAGAGACGGCTAGCGTGGCTCCCAGAGACAGCTAGCATGGCTCCCAGAGACGGTGGTACTTTCCCCATCCAGGATTCATACAGACATCTCTGTTGGGCAGATTGGCAAACATGCCCTGTGAATACAGTCCAGTGATGGGACCTGGGCTACTTCTGGGAGGACCTTCCACTCATGATTGTGGTGCGAGTAACATGTCTGCTCTCGCGTAATGGGTTCCCGCTGGATATGATGCCTGAAGAAGGATTGCTAGCGAGATGACCCATTCCAACAACCAGACTGGCAGGAGACAGGGGTCGAGGGCGGGATGAGAAGAGACATCCTGCCTATTCCACTCCTTTGATAGAGAGCATCGCTAAAGTTTTGTTGGCGGGATCAACATCTTCAAGCTCGCTATCACTAGCACGGACGCTTTGATACCGAACAAATGCTTTCACCGCCAACACGCGGAAGTGCTTCTTCTTAGCCTTTGTAGACCGCAGATTGTGTACCCCACGCTCTACACACGGTTCCCACTCCCAACGTGCAGAGTTGGAAGCATGCTTGGGAACGTGTTCCGGCAATTCTGGAAGACTGGTGGCTTACGTGGCACGGCATAACCAGAACTTGGGCCAGAGGTCAAGTTCCGCAAAGGTAATTCTGGGCCGCCAAGCCTCAGTGGGGAGAGAGGCCTAATCCATGAATAGATGGATCGGCCATTCAGGTGAATGATGTTGGGAAACAGAAGGTAGGTGGCAAAACAGAAGGGGATGCGGAAAAACAAATCATGTTAAATTAGAATCACCTGGCATCTTGCTGTACAGCAAGTTATGTATGTTCAAAAACTTCAATCAAAACTGATCAGTTTTCAGTGGTTATAAATAAATACCAAATATGTCGTGAAGAAGTGCTGGGCCTAAGTGCCAATGACAGTACAGTTTTATACATTATGGATATACAAATATTTTTTTTTATTGTGATATTGTTTATCAAAACCTTTCACAGACATCAAAATATACAATTACACATTAAAAAGTCGAACATACACAAACACAGGCATAGTAAAAACAATATATACAAATTCATATTCATGTAACCTATAGATTACTTACAACAGTATTTCAAATAATACGTCCCATTATGCCTTCCACACAACGTATAGCAGCGATCAAATGGGGGGATCCACGCGCCCGGTTATATCCGGCTCAAAATTT
Organism: Ambystoma mexicanum; assembly: GCF_040938575.1. Lineage (NCBI taxonomy): Eukaryota > Metazoa > Chordata > Amphibia > Caudata > Ambystomatidae > Ambystoma > Ambystoma mexicanum. The sequence continues at coordinate 61,294,272 of NC_090935.1, read as the reverse complement.
GCAGGCCCATAAATGCCTCAAAGAGCTGAAAGAAATCTATAAAATACTTTGACCGGTGTTCCATGGTCTCAATTATGCCAACCTCACCACACAGCCTACAGGTACACAGAGTTCTAGGCATACAAGCACTAGCCCCCAAGACCTGCAACGTGGGTATAGGTTCAACCTTAATTTCATGAACTGTTTACACAAAAAGAGGCATGGAACCTTCTTAATATACTTCTCAGGCACATCTTCTCAAAGAGGGCGTAACCTATAGAAACTAAAAACATATAAATACTGTGGTGGCATGGAATGAGGAGTCTCACAAAACAGTGGCATTGTCATTGCTATAAACCTTTACTTATAGAATAAACAAACCTATATAGCCCTAACTAGAGGTGGTTTCCCTACCTAAATCTGTGTAGTCCACATCAAAGGTTCACCGTCCTAGTCCAAACTCCTATTCTATCCCTACCACTTAAACACACATTCTAATATAAGGAAAGTTCTTTCGATAACCCAAGAGAATGACTCCCTTCTCCTGGGTAAGAGTCTCTCAAGCTCAGGAAATTTTGCAAGGTGCACAAACAAAGGAAAAGTTCCCAAGTTCAAAAATAAAAAGTTCCATGATTTCCAGGTGGGGCTAGGAGAATGACTCCCTTCTCCCAGCGTGCTCCCTATTCTTTTGTAGGCCTCTTCCAGGCTATTTTATCTTCAATTCCTTTAACAACCCTTGTAGTTCCTTCCAAGGGCTTTTTCCACTCTCTACTTTCTTTAACTTGCGCCCACTGGAACGATGAGGGGGCTCCCTGAGTCCTCAATGACTTCCCAGTACCACGCTCTTGTGGAACTTGCCAGGGTATTGCTCACAACGTGTTCTACTACTTTCCCTTATTCTTCTACTTCTACTTCTTCTGCTTCACAATTCGCAGTCTTAAACTTTCCTGGCCCCCTCCAGGACTTATTCCTGTTATCTTCTCTCGGAGAATACTTCACCAGTTTTGCCAGGTGCCACAGGATTGTTCTTCTTCCTTCTACTTCTCTTCGTAGGTCTGCTTGTCTTTGTGGCCAGGTACTATAAGTGGTCTCGGCACATGTTCCGGACCGGAAGGATCACCCGTTATATGTCATGCCACCACCAGTTTCTTGTACTTCCCATACATACGCTTCCGTAGCTGCGTTGTAGGCCAGGTTAGGCGGTCTCGGCACAGTTCTCGGACCGCTCATCCCGCCTATGACAGGTAACGCCACCACCTCTGGGTTTCTTCACTTCAAAGGTGCCGGTCCGAGCCAAATCGCAAGACACCTCTCAGTCGTCCCTAGTCTCGTCTCTGCCTCACTGAAGTCTCTCGAAGCCCAAATTCGACCTTGCAGACTTCTCGACAGCATCCTCGCCCGCCGGGTTCTCCTTCTGGATTCAGAACAGAACAAAGTTCTTCTTTACTGTTTAGTTTAAATAGCGGGGACAGCCCCAGTGTAACATCAGTTCAGTTGACAACAGCTGGACGAACACTCTTTGTACTCGATGGCAGCATGCTCGCGTTCTTCTTCATCCCTGTCCTCATCAGAGTGAGATTGTGTGTGACTTTACAATAACACATGGTTTCAGACTGCACCATAGGTAGAGAAGGTTTTGGTGTTGCTACTACCCTATGGGTTCGGGAGTTAAATTTGCTGTGTCCTGGACTCTTGTCCTTTTCCCCAGGAGGGAGTTCCTCCCCATGAGATCCTCCTGCATGTTACCACCCCTAGGGGGACTATTGGTTAGTGGCTGCAGCTCCCTAGCCTCATGCAAAGGGACTCCCCTGTTGGGAGAAGTGATGCCATCTGAAGGATCGTCACAACCTATAACATAAAATTAAGAAACTACCCTTAAAAGTAGATGTATGATGTCCTCGTGGCACCAACCAAGGCAGGTGGAATATTCATCCCACACTTTAGGAAATATTATCAGTCAGCACAGCTCTGGGTCCTGAAGGAATGGTTGGGGGATGACCAACATACCACCTGGGTAACACAAGACAGAGCGGTCGCCAGGACCACCCTGGAGGACCTCTTGTGGAAACACAAACAACATAGACACCTGAATCTACGTGTTAGTGAGGTCATGAGAACTACTCTCAGCGCCTGGGATGACCACACCAGGAGGGGACTGATGACCACCTCACTGGCCCCCTTCACACCTATCTGTCGGAATCCACAGTTCCCCCTGGGTCTGGAATCAGGGGGTTTTGTAAAATGGGAAGCAGCGGGTTGCAGGAAAATAGGAGGAATGATTCAGGACAAAGAAATAAGAACCTTCGCGGAATGCAAAAACATGTGGAATCTAACAGACACGGACAGATATAAATACGAGCAAATAAAGCATTGGCTAAGTACACCGGAGATCTTCCGTGCGGCCTCAAAGGACCTCACACCTTTTGAAACGTATGTAATAACCAACCCAGGTGACAAGAAACTGGTGTCAACGCTATATAACTTCATTAACACACAAGAAGAAGAAATCAAATGGACTTATATGAGGAGATGGGAAAGTACGCGGGGGAGGAATTAACTAGGCACCAATGGGAGGAACTGTGGGCAGACATCCCTAAACTCACCAGGGCAGTCCAAACCAGGGAAATGTGGCTGAAAATAATCACTCAGTGGCACTATACCCCTGAAAGGCTCAAATCAATGTTTCCGGGTACATCGGATCGCTGCTGGAGGGGATGCCCGGACTCAGGTACTTGGAGGCATATCTGGTGGGACTGTAAGTGAGGGGCTCCTGGAGAGAAGTGCAAATGGAAATGACAAAAATATTCCTTGAGGCAAACCAAATGGGGGTGATGCTGTGGCTGTGCGGATTTAAAGGCCCACGGGCCAAAAGACTCCACAGAGCTCAATGGAGGAGCTTTATGGGCCTGGTCATCGCGGCATGGGCAACGATAGCTCAAAACTGGAAAAAACGTGACCCACTGCTGGCATTCACCTGGTTGCAAAAGGTGTGGTCCATGATGACCATGGAAAAGATCACGCACCAGCTCCAAGACCACCAAAATTCTTTCATGAAGGAATGGGGTATGGTGCTGGACTACCTGAATTTGGACTACATGGAGCAATGGTGCCCGCATAACATTAAAATTCGAAGTGAAAACGGACGAAGACCCGATTTCTTCCGGGGGTGGGGGGGTGGGGGTGGAGAGGGGGCGGGGCGTGGTTGGGATGAAATCTCGGTGTTGATGTTTTTGTTCACTGTGTAAGAAAACAATAAAAATATGTTTTAAAAGAAAAAGTAGCTGTATGAGGCATACCGCTAAGGCCGAACTACAAAGAATGTAAGATAAGCATAATTGGGTAAATATGGAGGCTGGATAATGGCATTTGTTGAGGACAAAATATAATTGCAAAGGGCGGTCAAAGAAGACATACAAACAATGCAACAATATACCCGTGGCAAATAATGCATCCCGAAGACTGGCCTGAAAATTGATTGATCCCCGAAAACCTGCTAAGTATGACGCATCCTATGCCTCAATTCTCAATTAAATTTCTCAATGAAAATTATTAATAAGGAAACAAAACCCTGTCACCGCCAAATCAAATGTGGACGGTGGCAAATGCAAGCCCTTGGTAAGCCCCAAGCAAACCCAATCAACTCTTCCCTCCCACTCCTCGAAAGGTAATAGGCAGTAAAATGGATTTGTGCAACAGCCACACAAGACGACACATCCAAGAATGCGCATGCAACAAATTATGCCATCGAATAAAACAAAGAGAAAATAAATAAAAACGGATCTAGGACCACAATCTTCTAGCCAAGTAACCAAGAGCCTTGCACTTACCGCCCTAAACTCGTGCCAAGCATGGAGCCCAGTTGGGACACCCTCAATACCTCAACATGGCTCAGAATCTACAGCGAGTAAGCACAGGCAGCGAGGAGACTGTAGATAGCCGATGGAGGGCCTAAACCTGTGCCAAGCATGGAGCAGAGTTGGGACGCCCTCATCACCTCACCAAGGCTCAGCATCTACAGCGGGTAAGCGCAAGCAGCGAGGAGACTTTAGATAGCCGATGGAGCTCCTAAACTCGTGGCAAGCATGGAGCAGAGTCGGGACACCCTCAACACCTTCCCATGATTCAGAATCTACAGCAAGTAAGCACAGGCAGCGAGGAGACTTTAGATAGCCGACGGAGGTCCTAAACCCGTGCCAAGCATGGAGCAGAGTTGGGACGCCCTCAATACCTCACCATGGCTCAGAATCTACAGCGAGTAAGCACAGGCAGCAAGAAGACATTAGATAGCCGACAGAGGTCTTAAACCCGTGCCAAGCATGGAGCCGAGTTGGGACAACCTCATCACCTCCCCATGGTTCAGAATCTACAGCGAGTAAGCAAAAGTAGCGAGGAGACTTTAGATAGCCGATGGAGGTCCTAAACTCGTGCCAAGCATGCAGCCGAGTTGGGACACCCTCACTACCTCACCATGGTTCAGAATCTACAGCGAGTAAGTGTGATGCTGGAAATGCATCAGAGGGACAGGGCATCTGAATCCTTGTCCTTTACTGCTTTTTATCGTGTGTTCTGTCGTGTTTTCTGCCCAGGAGTCCATGTGGGACTCCTGGCAGTGCAGCTCTCTCTTTTGGTTTGGTGAACAGACCCATGGGATACCCTTATGGCACCCATGGGTAGGGGTACAACCCTGTGCCCCTAGTGTATGTTTTTTGGGCACCTGTGGGTGGCCCACAGAGCAGGGTATGGGCTGGTGGCAGCTCCATGCTGAATTTGACAGGTGCTCTGGGTGTCCTCCATTTTGGGATACCCAGGCCCTGCCATTGGGATCAGTTGATTCCTGATAGGAAACAAGATGGCCCCTGTGGCCTCTTGCTTTCTATTGCCTGTTGTCTTGTTTTTCCCAAAGTCCTGGGAAGCCCCGACTCTGTCCCTTCCCCCTGACTGGCTGTTGGGTGGAAGGTCCATATATGGTGTTGTTGTGAAGGCCCAGCTAGACTGATTGGAGCCTTCCCATTGACTGTATGTTGTGGGTACCTCCTGTGGGTGGGACCTGGGTGAATGGAGTGGGTGACCAATATACACTCCTTGTTGTGGTTGTCCGGTTTCTGGCATGTGAGACAAAGACTGAGACAGCCCTGCCCGAAACTGGCCTGAATGCAGTGTGTAGTGTTGAATGGCTGGGTACTTGCCCCAATCCACATTCCTTGTTGTGAGTGTCTGAAAGGGAGGAGTGTGGCATGAATGCACTGTGTGCTTGATTGGCTGACTGACTGCATGAATGCCCTTCTGTGTGATTGGCTGCTGTGTGTGTGCCAGCAGTGTGGATGAGAGACAGAATAGTATATCTGGGGACCTCTCACCACTGGAAATTGTTCAGAAGCGTTCAGAAGCGTTCAGAAGCTGAGTCTCCACTCAAGAGTAACTGGAACTGCTGATCCTCGACGTCCAGCTGGAAGAAGAAGGCTTGCTGTGGCATTTGCTTCGACCGATCCGAAGGCTGACGAATTCGTCGATGGCTGACCCGAGAGAGGACCTGGTAAGGCGCCCTCTTCCCGTGCTCCGAGGGACCATCGAGTACCGCTGAATCTTCGCCGAAGCGCCCTGGAAGTCAGACCCTCGAAAGGCTGCCGACCCGAGACGGGACCGCCGAGGAGACCGAAGTGAAGCACCCGGACATCGACGCTGTCGAAGTCCATTGCCGTCGACCAGGGTTCGCAGGTTTGTGTAACCGCTGGAGGCCCGTCGAAGTTGTGTTGCCCAGCCGTGGGAACCACTTGACGCCGTGCCGCCGACGACTGGAGCCATCCGCTCCTTTGCCTAAGAACATTCAATCGAAGGACTCTCTCGACCGCATCGTCGACCGCTTATCCTGCCGGAGAAAGTCGAGGACGACCAACGCGCCGAGGAGAAACCTGCCGGTGGGTTTCCCACCACCCGACGACCTCAAAGACTCGGACGACTCGACGCCCTTGCTGGGCTCCCGTCTCTACAATCTTTGCGGTCCAGAACTATTGTCATCGAGGTGCCCCGCACACCCCCGCCTTGCAGGACGCCGACGCCCCGACGTCGACGAGCACCGCTCGGACGAAGCTGCCGCCTCTTCGACATCGTTCTACCTCGTTTGTCGACGGACGTTCGACGCCCCGTGCCTCCCGCTTGAAAGGGAAGGCATTCAAGAAGGGCCGTCGATTCCCCGTCGCCGAACAGCGAGTCCCTCGACGTTTGTCGACGCCTTTTCGAGGAACTCGACTCCACCAGGTACATTGGGGGGGTAAAAACATTATAGGAGAGAATAAGACTTGCAGAGCAATATATGGACTGGGCTTGTGTTATATCTTTCTTTACAGGTTGCCCAGGTGGGGGGATCTCCACACAGAACTGTGCCTAGTGGTAGGGGTCAGTATTCTGCCTATTGTTCAACCATCTTATTTTCTCTCCTCTCTCTATTGCTGGTTTCCCTCTATTGGTCTGTGTGACATTGTACAGTATTGTTCATGCACTTCAATGAGATCTAGGGTGGTACCACTTTAGGATTGTAAATATTTGTCATTGTAGATTTTGCCGGAGTACAAAGTGAGCTATCATGATGAATGTACATAACCTTAACTATTGATTATATAAGGACTGTGTTCTAACCAATACAGAGTGTGGATATTCCTTTGTGGGGGCTTGGGGATACACTGTACTTAAGAACCAGCCTGCATCACCTCCTGAGAAGCTAGGCCTTGATTGCTCGACCATTGCTACCGAATAGAGAATCTTGGCTGGGGTCTCCTGTGCCTCTCCTCCACCATATAGGGAGCGGAAGTACAGACACCCCCCACCGGTCGTAGAGGCCCGTCTCTCACACTGGTGGCAAGCGGTGGGATGCTTATGGTTTTAAGAATCAGTGTATAACCGTGCCACTTACAAACGATATTGGCTCTTTATTAAATTAAGGTTTAGTTGTGTACAAGGTAACTGCATTACAAACAATGGAGTCTATTGCGAATGGCAAATTAACTCGGATGAGCTTGGAGGCTCTCCAGAGTGCTTGTGAAGCTAGGGAGTTAGACTTTGTGGAGAAGTCTAGGGCTGAGCTGATAGCTGCCCTGGTGGACTACCAGACTGATAGTGAAACTCTTGATGAGGGGGGGAATGCAACCAATGAGGACTCTGCCCCTGGGGTTTCTGCTGAATCTGTTTCTGGGAATGCCGCCATTCCTGCTGCCTCTATTCCAAACTCCAGCAATTCCTTAGAGCTTGAGTTATTAAGGATGAAATTGGCCTTTGAATACCGCAAGTTGGAAATAGATGCTGAGCTTAAGAAAGAGGAGTTGGCTCAACAAGTGGAGCTCAAGAATAGGGATCTTGAACTCAAAAATAAGGACCTTGAACTCTAGAGTGGAGACTTCAGCTAGAACCAGTGAGAGTGTCAGGTCCCCCGCCACCAAGTTTATGAAAGATTTGGTTGGTGTATTTGTGGAGGGTTCGGATATCCTCCAATGGATTGAAGTGTTTGAAATGGCTTGTGAGATTCATGATGTGGATAAAAGAGATTGGGCGAAGTGTTTGTTAAGCAGAGTGCCTCAAACCAGGTATGACTGTATTCTGAAGCTGAGTGTGGAAGAAAGGGGTCAGTACGAGTGTATGAAGTCTGCTTTGATTGCCAAGTTCGGCAAGACACCTACCCAATACCTTAGAAGGTTCAGGGATTTTAAGAAAAAGGAGAATATGTCTTGGGTTGACTGGGTGAGTGCTGCGCACATGAACATGATGGGGTGGATCGATGGATACAAGGTTAAGACTTTTGTTGAATTGTCCCACCTCTTGTTTTTTGAGCATTTCTCTGAAGCCTGTTCACCAGAGCTGCGTCAGTATGTGGCTGACCAGAACATTTTGGACCCCTTTAAGCTGGCTAGGTTGGCTGACAAGTGGGTCTCCCACCGGGTGTCCCCTAAGGACTCCAGTGGGAAGGACAAGGACAAAGAGAAGGGGGCCTCTCAGAAAGCTGAGGAGTCCCCCAAGCAGTCACAGTCGGGTAAACCAAAACCTTCCTCTCCTAAGACCCAAAAATCTAGTAGGGATAAGTCATCTGGGGGTGGGAATAAGAGTAGTGGTCCACCTGCTGCAAAGCAGGCTCCCAGTGGTTCCAGTACCGTACCCCGCACTCCTGGCGCTTGTTGGGACTGTGGGGCTCTGGATCACAGAAGGGGTGACCCCAAGTGTGAAGGTAAGGCACTTGGAGTACAGGCTGTCAGCCTGACCTACCCTTACCCCGTGTCTGAGGTGGAGGCCACTGTCCTCCCCTCCTCTGCCGGGATCACATTTGGTGCTCCGGTGGAGATTTCCTTTGTGTCCCTTGGGGCCTGGGACCAGTATGCGGAAGTACTGGCGACTATCCCACAGAACACCCGTAGGTTTTTGAGAAGTGTCCTCTTGAATGGCCAGCCTTCTACTGGTTTGGGAGACACTGGGGCAAGCATGACAGTGGTGGACAGGACTCTGCTCAGGCCAGAGGACTATGAAGGTGCTCCTCTGCAAACCACCAGGTTAGCTGGTGGGCCTCCCAAATTATCACCTGTAGCCTTAGTCACACTCATGATTGGCGACAAGACAGCGAAGCTTCCTGTCCTGGTTCAGGACAATGTCCCTGCTAACATTTTGTTAGGGAATGATCTAGTAGAATTAGGGTTGATCTCGGATGGTCTTCCCATGACTGCTGCTGCAGTCACTAGGTCACAGGTGACACCGGGTCTGGCTGTGGGTCAGGTACCCGAGCCAAAGGCGAGGCCTAAGGCAAGAAGAAGGAAGACCAAGAAGGCCACCTCTGTGGAGGGAGCACCTTCTCTTCCTGCTGTTCCGACAGCACCCATTGGGATCCATGCTCCGGACGGGCTGGGTCCAGTGGAAAACCCAAACTCAACTCCTTTGGGAGAAGAGGCAGAAGACTCTCCTGTGGGAGAGGTTCTCAACCCGGAGGATCATCCCGACCTTCAATGCTTGTTAGCTGAAGGGGGACCCTCCCGGGCGGACTTCTGTAAGGGACAGAGAGAGTGCCACTCTCTCGAGGGACTGAGGAAACAGGCCCTGGCCCAGGCACAAGGAGAGGTGCCTAGGAATTTCCGGATTTATTGGGAGGGTGAGCTCCTTGTTAGTGAGCCCACTAAGCCTGAACCTGGTGCCCGCAAGAGGTTGGTGGTACCCCAGGTTTACAGGCCCTTCCTACTGCAGTTGGCGCATGAGGTGCCCTTGGCTGGTCATCTTGGGACCAAGAAGACTAAGCAGAGGCTCTCTGCCCATTTCTACTGGCCACGGATGGGAGTAGAAGTGGAGTCCCACTGCAGGACCTGCCCAACTTGTCAGTTGTCTGGCAAGACTGGAGGCAGTGTCATTGCCCCACTGCAGCCGTTGCCAGTGGTTGGCACCCCATTTGAGAGGGTGGGCATCGACATTGTCGGTCCCCTTGACCCTCCCACTTCAGGTGGACATCGGTTCATCCTGGTCTTGGTAGATCATGCCACCAGGTACCCTGAGGCGATACCCCTTCGGACGGTTAAGGCCAAGGTGGTTGCCAGGGCTCTCCTGGGCATTTTCACCCGTGTTGGATTCCCCAAGGAGGTTGTCTCTGACAGAGGATCCAACTTCATGTCGAGTTACATGAAAACCATGTGGAAAGAGTGCGGGGTAACCTACAAGTTCTCCCCCTCTTACCACCCCCAGACCAATGGTCTGGTTGAGAGATTTAATAAAACTCTCAAGGGCATGCTAGGTGCTTTGGAAGAGCCCCTAAGGAGGAAATGGGATCTCCTCCTGCCATGCCTGCTGTTTGCTTACAGAGAGGTACCTCAAGAGGGTGTTGGTTTCATCCCCTTTGAGTTACTCTTTGGACATCCCGTGAGGGGGCCCCTCGCCTTGATCCGAGAAGGCTGGGAAGCCACTCCTCCAGGTCCTGCCAAGCAGGTGGGGGACTATGTGTTAGGCCTCAGACGGAGGATGACACAGATGATGGGACAGGCAACAGCAAATCTCAAGGCCAGCCAGGAATTGAATAAGTACCGGCATGACCTTAAAGCCTCGCAAGTGGATTGGACTCCGGGACAGGAAATCCTTGTGATGGAGCCTACCAAGCCTAGAGCTTTGGCAGACAAGTGGACTGGACCCTTCAGGATCATCTCCAAGGTGGGCGAAGTCAATTATCTGGTTGACATGGGAGCCCCTGGGGTAGCCCCTCAGCTATTCCATGTCAACAGGCTCAAGCCTTTCCACCGGCGAGCGGAAGTCTCATGTCTCTTGCTAGCTTCCGGGCAAGAAGAGGATGAGAGTGAGCCCCTTCCTGATTTGCTGCATAACAACCCTCAGGATGGCTCAGTGGAGGGAGTACATCTCTCTCCAGATTTGACAACAGAGCAACAGAGGGCCTGTAGGGCTTTGCTCCAACAGTACGCCTCTCTGTTTTCACTGACACCAGGCCTTACACCGTGGTGTAAGCACGAAATTGACACTGGTGACAGTGTGCCTGTCAAAAGCAGGTGCTACCGTATGTCAGATACCGTCAAGAACCACATCCAGGCTGAGGTCGCCAAGATGTTGGATCTGGGTGTTATTGAACCCTCAACCAGTCCCTGGTCCAGTCCAGTGGTCCTGGTCCCCAAGGCAAGTTCCCAGGCGGGTACCAAGGATTGGAGGTTCTGTGTGGACTACCGAGGAGTCAATGCCGTCACCAAAACTGACGCGCACCCATTGCCCCAGGCTGATGAGCTCGTGGACACCATCGGTGCTGCCAAGTTTGTGAGCACCTTTGACCTTATTGGCAAATAGCTCTGACGGACCATGCCAAGGAAAAGACGGCATTCTCCACCCCTGAGGGACTCTACCAGTTTAGGGTCATGCCTTTTGGGTTAAAGAATGCCCCTGCCACCTTCCAGAGATTGGTCAACCATGCGCTCAGTGGGCTGGAAGCCTTTTGTGTGGCTTACCTAGATGACATTGCCGTCTACAGTTCCACATGGGAAGAGCATTTGACGCATCTGGATAAGGTGTTGCAGGCCTTGAAAAGGGCTAACCTCACTATCAAGGCCACCAAGTGCCAGATAGCTCAGGGGAAAGTTACCTATCTTGGTCATGAGGTAGGAGGGGGTCAAATCCAACCTCTCGCCAGTAAAGTACAGGACGTACAGAACTGGGAGACTCCCACTACTCAAACCCAGGTGAGAGCCTTTTTGGGCCTCACTGGGTACTATCGCAATTTCATGGCAGACTATGGAACCATAGCTGCACCCCTGACAGCTCTAACTTCACCCAAACAGCCTAGGAAGGTTAATTGGACTGAAGACTGTCAGAGGGCCTTTGATGGCTTGAAAGAAAGTCTGTGTAGGGCACCTGTGTTGAGTGCGCCTGACTACAGCCGACCCTTTATCGTCCAGACGGATGCCTGCGACACCGGAATTGGAGCTGTCTTGTCCCAGTTAGATGACAAAGGGAGAGAACACCCTATCATATTCATCAGTAGACAACTCAAGGGTAGAGAACTTAGGTGGGCTACTGTTGAAAAGGAGTGTTTTAGCATAGTTTGGAGCCTTAGGCGTTTTAGGCCCTACCTTACCGGGTCTACCTTCAAGGTCCAAACAGATCATAAGCCCCTGAAGTGGCTTATGCAGATGAAGGGTGAGAATCCGAAATTGCTCAGGTGGTCCATTAGCCTACAAGGGCTAGACTTCACCATAGAGCACAGACCAGGGAAGAGTCACGATAATGCAGATGGCCTTTCCAGAAGGTATGTTGACCGTCTGGATGAGGGTGTCTATCCCGTGGGAGATTAGACACCCTCCACCTCAGTCTGGGGGGGGCGACTGTGATGCTGGAAATGCATCAGAGGGACAGGGCCTCTGAATCCTTGTCCTTTACTGCTTTTTATCGTGTGTTCTGTCGTGTTTTCTGCCCAGGAGTCCATGTGGGACTCCTGGCAGTGCAGCTCTCTCTTTTGGTTTGGTGAACAGACCCATGGGATACCCTTATGGCACCCATGGGTAGGGGTACAACCCTGTGCCCCTAGTGTATGTTTTTTGGGCACCTGTGGGTGGCCCACAGAGCAGGGCATGGGCTGGTGGCAGCTCCATGCTGAATTTGACAGGTGCTCTGGGTGTCCTCCATTTTGGGATGCCCTGCCATTGGGATCAGTTGATTCCTGATAGGAAACAAGATGGCCCCTGTGGCCTCTTGCTTTCTATTGCCTGTTGTCTTGTTTTTCCCAAAGTCCTGGGAAGCCCTGACTCTGTCCCTTCCCCCTGACTGGCTGTTGGGTGGAAGGTCCATATATGGTGTTGTTGTGAAGGCCCAGCTAGACTGATTGGAGCCTTCCCATTGACTTTATGTTGTGGGTACCTCCTGTGGGTGGGACCTGGGTGAATGGAGTGGGTGACCAATATACACTCCTTGTTGTGGTTGTCTGATTTCTGGCATGTGAGACAAAGACTGAGACAGCCCTGCCCGAAACTGGCCTGAATGCAGTGTGTAGTGTTGAATGGCTGGGTACTTGCCCCAATCCACATTCCTTGTTGTGAGTGTCTGAAAGGGAGGAGTGTGGCCTGAATGCACTGTGTGCCTGTTTGGCTGACTGACTGCATGAATGCCCTTCTGTGTGATTGGCTGCTGTGTGTGTGCCAGCAGTGTGGATGAGAGACAGAATAGTATATCTGGGGACCTCTCACCACTGGAAATTGTTCAGAAGCGTTCAGAAGCGTTCAGAAGCTGAGTCTCCACTCAAGAGTAACTGGAACTGCTGATCCTCGACGTCCAGCTGGAAGAAGAAGGCTTGCTGTGGCATTTGCTTCGACCGATCCGAAGGCTGACGAATTCGTCGAGGGCTGACCCGAGAGAGGACCTGGTAAGGCGCCCTCTTCCCGTGCTCCGAGGGACCATCGAGCACCGCTGAATCTTCGCCGAAGCGCCCTGGAAGTCAGACCCTCGAAAGGCTGCCGACCCGAGACGGGACCGCCGAGGAGATCGAAATGAAGCACCCGGACATCGACGCTGTCGAAGTCCATTGCCGTCGACCAGGGTTCGCAGGTTTGTGTAACCGCTGGAGGCCCGTCGAAGTTGTGTTGCCCAGCCGTGGGAACCACTTGACGCCGTGCCGCCGACGACTGGAGCCGTCCGCTCCTTTGCCTAAGAACATTCAATCGAAGGACTCTCTCGACCGCATCGTCGACCGCTTATCCTGCCGGAGAAAGTCGAGGACGACCAACGCGCCGAGGAGAAACCTGCCGGTGGGTTTCCCGCCACCCGACGACCTCAAAGACTCGGACGACTCGACGCCCTTGCTGGGCTCCCGTCTCTACAATCTTTGCGGTCCAGAACTATTGTCATCGAGGTGCCCCGCACACCCCCGCCTTGCAGGACGCCGATGCCCCGACGCCGACGAGCACCGCTCGTACGAAGCTGCCGCCTCTTCGACATCGTTCTACCTCGTTTGTCGACGGACGTTCGACGCCCCGTGCCTCCCGCTTGAAAGGGAAGGCATTCAAGAAGGGCCGTCGATTCCCTGTCGCCGAACAGCGAGTCCCTCGACGTTTGTCGACGCCTTTTCGAGGAACTCGACTCCACCAGGTACATTGGGGGGGTAAAAACATTATAGGAGAGAATAAGACTTGCAGAGCAATATATGGACTGGGCTTGTGTTATATCTTTCTTTACAGGTTGCCCAGGTGGGGGGATCTCCACACAGAACTGTGCCTAGTGGTAGGGGTCAGTATTCTGCCTATTGTTCAACCATCTTATTTTCTCTCCTCTCTCTATTGCTGGTTTCCCTCTATTGGTCTGTGCGACATTGTACAGTATTGTTCATGCACTTCAATGAGATCTAGGGTGGTACCACTTTAGGATTGTAAATATTTGCCATTGTAGATTTTGCCAGAGTACAAAGTGAGTTACTATGATAAATGTACATAACCTTAACTATTGATTATATAAAGACTGTGTTCTAACCAATACAGAGTGTGGATATTCCTTTGTGGGGGCTTGGGGATACACTGTACTTAAGAACCAGCCTGCATCACCTCCTGAGAAGTTAGGCCTTGATTGCTCGACCATTGCTACCGAATAGAGAATCTTGGCTGGGGTCTCCTGTGCCTCTCCTCCACCATATAGGGAGTGGAAGTACAGACACCCCCCACCGGTCGTTGAGGCCCGTCTCTCACAGTAAGCACAAGCAGCAAGGAGACTTTAGATAGACGACGGAGGTCCTAAAATCGTGACAAGCATGCAGCCGAGTTGGGACACCCTCACCACCTCACCATGGCTCAGCATCTACAGCGGGTAAGCACAGGCAGCGAAGAGACTTTAGATGGCCGACAGAGGTCCTAAACCCGTGCCAAGCATGGAGCCCAGTTGGGACACCCTCAACACCTCACCATGGCTCAGCATCTACAGCGGGTAAGCACAAGCAGCGAGGAGACTTTAGATAGCCGATGGAGGGTCCAATCGGACATTAGAACATGAGAAACTGTAAAATCATGTTTATAGTAGGAGAATTTCAACTTCTTTGTGCAAGCAATGAAAGTGCAAATAAGGAACATAAGAAGATGCAATAAGACATGTCCTAATGTCACAATTTCATAAGTGCTGAAATAGGCGCCATCAAAGATGTGGTGAATTTGGTGGGCGGTCAAAAGAGCGCATTAAAGGAGTATGCAGTAAATATAACAAAGTAAGGAATACAATTCAATTATCTGGGAGCTCGGCAGACAGGACAAACTGCTCACCCGACTCCCGGAGAAGTGACAACCAAACCAACAGCTAAAAATGTGCAATTGACGTGGTGCGCTGCACTAGGGTATTTGGGTGTCCTGTGCCACATTTTCTGCCATTTCACCATTTCCATCCATTTCCATCCAAGAGAATTCGCATTTTTTGGTTATATTACAGTTTTGGGAAGCCAACATTTTTCTCCAGTTTTGCAAAATAATGTCTTCTTTGTATTTGGTGAAATAAATATAATATAAAGTTTTTTGTCGTGAATAAGTTACGTGTTCCAGTGGTTATAGACCTTGTCCTCCTCAAGTTTCCAAGTTTGTATGTGTTCATTCACCCTGTAACTAGACTAGTTATTAGATATGTGTTTGTCGGTTTCAATCGCCAGACTGTGATCAGTCACCCTGCATTAGATATGTGCTGTGTTTCAGCTGTTGTCACTATCTGTGCTCCAGCCTCAAGGCTGGCAGTACTATATGGCACTGATGGTCCCAAATAAGAGTGAAACCAGGCATGTAGTCGTCCTGACAGCCTTGCATAATGTCTGTCATTTGTTGATTATGCTATGTATTAAGTAGCACTGCCCTCCAAGACCGAGACAATTGGCAGGAGAAAACGGCTTGCATTTGGGTTTATTTGCATACCCACAATGCCCTGCTGATGTAGCTCGGTACTGGAGGTGAACCTCCGCAATAGCTAATATATATTCAGGGAAAAAACTTTAGTTGCAAGGACGTTAAGGTGAAAATGTAACACAACAAAACCTCTGAAATTTGGCAGACAATTCAGGTAAAGCCACCTTAACTTGCCATCCCTAGTTACACAGCATATGACTACAATGATGACATCACTGGTTACACCACTGGTGACATCACTATTACATCATATATGGCATCACTGATTACATCACCCCTTCATGTATCCAGGTCCCCTCACTCCACTCAATTGCTTTTTCCCCTCCCTGACCTTCTCCCACTACCCCCGATCACTCATCGCTTTCTGTGACGAACAGTTTGTGCGTCTTGCGGTGTCCAGTCATTTGGTCGACTGAAAACGGGTCGAATGACATTTGGTCGACGCAATTTGGTCGAAAACCAAATGGTCGAATTTTTTTTTTTATTTATATATTTATTTTTCGGGTTTTCGTTTTTTAAAAAAAGGGGTTTTTAGAGAAAAAAAGGGGGTTGGGGGGGACCCCCCCAAAAAAATAAAAAAAAGGGGTGAAAATAAAATTTAAAAAAAATTCGACCATTTGGTTTTCGACCAAATTGGTTCGACCATTTGTCTGGTCGACCAATTTTTTTCGACCAAATGTCTGGTAACCGCGTTTTGCAGCGTTGCCGCTATATTCTTGTCAGATTCCCGTTGTATATGATGTGATTGCTATTTCTATTACTACTTACACAGCACCTACTGCCAGGCCCTCTAAGCGCTGTGGTTCAAAACAATCAGTGTTCCCATAGGAGTGACTACATAAACAGAAGAGTCTCCTTCTGAAGTCGAGAACCTTTTTTGTTTACACTCTGTAAGGTCATGGGGGAGTTCATTCCAAAGTTTGATGGCATCCTTTTTCCTCCATACCCGTCACACACAATCAGAGTATCGGTCCATAGATTCACTAATCACTATTCTATCCCTCCAACCAATACTAACTAGCCCTGGGTGTGTATTAGCCCTACAGGATTCTGATGTGCCGCCTATCTAGCGTGGAGGACAGGGGAGAAAAACAAACACTGTTTCAATGTTAACAAATTTGTTACCCATCACAGGTTAAAAATTCAGTATAAAGGAGGCCGGATGGCAGGGAGTTATTTCCCAATTTGTAATGCTCCCTTCTCATCTGCTCGAGAACTATTAAAATCACAGCAGTCAAAGCAGGCACCCAATTCATGCTTGGGTATTCAATAGAAAGGTTAACCGGTTTCAGTGGTCTTTTAATTACTTTGACCACTTTCTTCAGGACCACAAATCACTTATCCTTTTATTCATTAAAGCCGGTGGTCAGAGATCTAGGACATCAGGCCTCAAAATCTCCTTATTTCACATTTTCCTCTTACAAATAGCGGTAATCCCTTGCATCGAGCAACAACAACAAAAAATAGGTGGTTTTTCATTTTTGAAAATTCCCTCAGCCTCTCTCTGCTGCAAAGCACCAAGACTGATATATTACTGATAACGTAGATTTAACCCAATGCAATTTTACCTAAGGAGAAGTGACCGAATCTATTTGACTGAAAATGGTAGGTAATGTAGTACATGCGTAGTGCATAATAGGTGTGGTGTGGGGTAAGTGTAAAAGTTAGGGTAGGGAGGGGTAAGGAGGGCAGCAGGCAGTCTCCCCCTGCCTTAAAAAATAAATTAAAATGTTTAAAAAGTTAATTTTGATTTTCGGTAAAATAGATTCGGTCACTTCTCCATTAAGTAAAATATTTTCAATCAAATCTACCCCATCCATACATTACAGGGCCTGCAATAGTGGCCCTCTAGTTATGGTTAGGTTGCTCAGCCCATAGGAAGAGGCTTATAAGTTTGCCCCCTCCCCCGGACGAATCCTCACACAACTTTGCCAGTATATGGCCCCATCATAGTGATCCTGCGAAGTTCATTGAGGTTCGTGCAGGGGGGCCAAAGCTATAGGGGGGTCCCAACAATTGTGGTTTTTCCGATAGACGCAATGGAAAAAAATGTTGGTTCACACCTACAGCCCAAAACTTTGGTGTAAATCCATTCAGTAGTTTTTTTCAATAGGGCCAAAAAGTAAGAAAGAATTAGTGATATCTGGGTTCGGTCCGCGGACTCACTTCCCTGTTCGGTCTGTGGACGGGCCTCAGATTGGAGTCTGCAGGCATCGGATGCGCCCTCTGATTAGATGGTGAAAAGCGTGAGGTGTCATATTTTTGGGAAACGCCCGTCATGTTGGATTCACGGAAGCGCCCGATGTCTGCGAGCATTGCGGTAAAAACATATTTTAATAAATTCTATTGGTTGCCAACGCTGTACTCGAGCTCTGGATCCAGATTATGTCCTGGCAGACTTGTTCATCATGGTGCCGGATTTCTGGCCCCCCGTATTGGCCCAGGGCTTTAAAGCTATCTGTGCTGGGGGGAGACACTACCTCTCTCATGGTCTAGCGCAATCATCCAGCCGATTTACAAAAAGGGGCCCAGGCATCTCCCATCTCATACAGACCCATATCGCTACTACACTCTCTTTTTAAGACCCCGGTACGTGCCATTTTGGCTCGCCTCGAGGAATGGGTTATTAGTGGTGTTCTTTCCCCGGTTTAGCTGGGATTTCAGCCAGGGTGGGGACGGCCGAGCAGGCTCTCTACCTATATCTGGAAATTTCACACTCGCTCTATTTGAAGGAGGAACCTATTTATTTGGCATTCATGTACCCGAGGACTGCATTTGACAAGGTGAATCATGTGAAGCTGTGGGATGTGCTCAGCTCAATGAATTGTCCTCCGGCTATGGTCAATCTTTTGACTAGACTGCATAACTCCACGCAGGCGCGCATCAGGAGTGGTGCCAATGGGTTCTGTACAGGTTTTTGTTGCAGTAGAACTTGGGAGTGCACCAGGGCTGTGTCCTGGCGCCTCTCCTTTTGTTCTTGTACATTCATGGCCTATACAAACATCTCTTAAACACTACCCCCGATGTTCCTAGGATAGGTGGCCGGTTTCTGCTGGTCCTTGTATACACAGATGATTCTGTTTTGATGGCACGTACCCAGACAGCTTTGTAGTCCCTTATTTTTCTCTATTCTGGTTTTATGGCCGCCAAGTTAGATTTAGTGGTTAATGCAGCAAAGCCGGCGGTGATGGAATGCTGGAAGAGAAGGCGCATGGTTAAATTTAGGGGCATGCATTGTAAGAGCAGTGTGATCCCCAGGGTCGACTATTTCGACTACTTGGGGTCAGATTTTCCACCATCTTTTGTGCTACGGCTCAAATAACAAAACAGGTTGTGCGGTTTAAGCAGGCTTTGGGTGGGGTTACCAGGGCTATGACTATGAGACCGATTGCTCAAAGTGTATAAAAGCAAGGCGCCTCGGTTGCCAGATTTGGGATGGGGCTGTGGGGTTAGGTTACTCTAATGTCACCGCTGTCCAAACAGTGGAGAATCATTTCTTCAAGAAATTGCTGTGTTTGCCGCCATCGGCCCCCAATTCTGGTGTAAATATGGAACTGTGCTGTAGGCCAATAGGGATGTGGTGTCTTTGCAGCCTGTTCTGCATTGGCTTAGGCTCTGGGGCAATGAGAGAGCTATTCTCACTCATGAATTGATTATTTCTCTGATTACCAGTGATCCGGGTGGTAAGGTCCCATGGCTGCCCCATGTTATGAAGCAATTGAGACTAATTAACATTACACATTTGTTTCTGCCCCGAAATGTGCTCTCTCGTAGAGAGGTAAAACTGTGGACTGCCCGTTTTTATGAGTAGGTCAGCAGCAATAGAGAAAGTATGGAGCTGCTGAAACCTAAGAACAGAGGGTTAATGACCATTTCATTCCCTGGCATCCAGAAATACTTGCTGTGGGCAGAAGTTCCTGCAGACCGTGTACTTATAACTAGGCCACGGTTTGATTGTGTTCCATTACGAGCGGTGGTGGCGGCCTGGTCTGGGGGGGGGGTGTTAATCGGTCTTGCCCTCTGTGTGATGCGCCATATGAGGACCTTGCACATTTGGTATTTTTCTGTCCCGCATATCCAAAAGTAAGAAGCTCGGTATTACGACCTCTATTACACGAACTGGGTTTGGTGCAATATCGGCCTGCTCTAAGATATTTATTATGGGCTGACCCAGCCCGTGTGGCTTGGTCCTTGCTTACATATTTAAAATCAGCTCTTTATTTGAGAAATTGTATGCTGGGACGTGTGCCATGAAATGAGACTCTATGACTATTAACTGGTTGGGATGTGAATTTTGATGGGTTTTTAGGAGATCTTATAGATTTAATTTTATTGTTTAATATTTATAATGTTTTATCTATTGTTATTATGGAATGTTCTGTGCATTTCCGAAATAAACATAATGATTGAAAAAAAACGCAACATTGCACTTGTCAAACTAATGAAACAATCTCTGGGGAGAAGATGGGGGATGATGATGGGATATGGCCATAAGAAGCCATAAATAAACGGGTGTTTTTTCATCGTCGATGTCCGTGAACAGTCAACAGTCAACTTCTGCCGAGAGGGAGCAAGACAGGGAGTCCCAAAATATTTGAAAGGTTTATACATTTGGTGCCATTTGACGAATCTGCACAGACGTTTGTAAAAAGATTTCAGACCCAGAATTGAATGGATTTGCAAAGTTTGGTGGGATTTTATCAAGGAGGGGTCAAAATTAGAGCGGGGGTCTCAACATTTTTATATGGCTTATAACTTTGTTGCCATTTGACGAATGTGCACACAAGGTTGCAGAAAGATTATAGATTGAACCTTGAATGTGTGTGCAAAGTGTGAATGGATTTTGTCAAGTGAGGGCTGTGTTATATGACTATTCTTTGTACGTACAATTTGGCACATTTCAAAAAATAAAACATGGACGGATTGCGGCAGCAAGCTCATGCAAGGAGCACTGGCAAGGGCCGGAAAGCATGGCTTTTCCAAATGTGCCCGTGTTTTATTTTTTGAAGTGTCATAATGTAGGCACAAAAAATAGTGATATAACTTTGGTGCCTGGGCAATGGGCCTGGCCCTGAAATGGACAAATGTCTACTCTGATTTGCTTATTGGGGCGTGCGGCATGGCCGAAGCTCTAGGTTTGAATGGAAAAAAAAATGCTGCTTGCGGCTACAGCCGGAGTGCTGGACAGGATTGCAGCAAACTTGCACGAGTAGCTTCTGCAAGGATCTGAAAGCATGCTTTTTCAAATCTGTCCTGTGTTTTACTTTGTCAAGGTGTCAAAAAGCAAGTACAAAAAATAGTGCTATAACTTTGCTGCCTGGGCAATGAGCCGGGCCCTCGGGCCAGGACACATGTCTACTCTGATTTGCCTATTGGGGAATGCGGCATGGCTGAAGAGCATACCCCATGGATTGTGGAAACTGGCCATGGCTGCAAGCCATGAGCACTGGCCATTGGTCACATTATGAGGGTATAGTGGACACTGAACTAGGATGCAGGGTAGGTGCAGTGGATAACGGCGGTGCTTTGGTTGGGCGGTGGTCATGGTCGAGCCTCATGCCCAAGACAATTCAACCATGATATGATATGATTGGTTATTTATGATGCAATTAATACCCAGAGGTTTCTAAGCACGGACCCCGGGATCGTACCCGTGTTGCTCCGTATCGTCTTGCTTCCAAGGCGAGCACGTTGCCCTTGAGCTATCCTCCCGAGACATGACTTGCATCCCCAGCATGCACTGCTGATAACGACACACGTTAGTATGCTTTGCAAAATATATGTTTGTTAAAGGTTTACAGAGGAATTATTAAACTTTGGGCCCGTTACATGGTCGGCTTTCTCTCTCCTATCGCCTCTTCTCCCATTAATGATGGCACTCGCTGGGAGTTTCTCCTTGACCTCTTCGCTATTTCCAGAGTCATCATTGTCTTTTTCATTGGAACCATCATGGTTCAGGTTCCTCCCTCGCCTCTCTAACCTCACCTCTCCCTCTGGCCAGGCTCCCTTGCCCTCTGTGCCTTCCTCCTCCTCCGGCCAGACTCCCTTGCCCGCTGTGCCTTCCTCCTCCTCTGTACAGACACCCTCACCATGCCATATTGTCCCGGCCCGTTGTCGGCTTTGGCTCCTTCGCCATCCTCCACTTTCCCTCTGGCCCTCTCGCCACCCTGGGGTGAGGCCACTGTCCCATGTGCCCCCCGAGGAAGACCCTCAAAGATGGCAAGCTACTCCACTTTGCCATTCTTAACACTAGCTCTGCCACAAAACACTCGTCTGACATCTGCAACCTCCTCAAACCCATGGATCTTGATGTGCTCGCCATCATGGAGACCTGGTTCAAGGAGAGCTCTGTCACAAGCTTTGGCTACAAAATCCTCTCTGTGCCCAGGCCTAAGAAGACAGGTGGGGTAGTGGCGCTTATCTTCCCAGTATGGATACCTGTATCCCAGGCCTACTCCTCCCTCGAGTGCCTAGTTTTCAAACTTTCGCTCTCCCCTAAATCTTCTCTCATTATGGCCACCTTCTATCCGCCGCCAGGACAGCCCAATCCCTTCCTCTCAGAATGGGCTGACCTGGCCTCCCTTTTACTCTCCTCCTCCTCTTCCTCCTTCTTCTCCCCCTCCTCCTCCTCCTCCTCTCAACTCCTCCTTCTGGGTGACCTCAACATCCATCTGGACTCTCCGGACACCACAGGACCGTTCCGCAACCTATGCAACTCTCTCTCCTTATCTATCCTACCCTCTGGCCCCACGCACACCACGGGCCACACCTTGGATGTTCTTATCTCTACTGATATCCCTCTCTCTACCCCTCTCACTACCTCTCTCTCTTTGACCGACCACTCTCTTCTCTCAACACACCAAATGCTCTCCTCTCATCTTATAGCAACGACACCTGGCACTGCCACTCGGCTTCAAAGTCTCCAGACCCATGAAAAATGTGACAGTGGCTGCATTTGCTTCCACCTACTCTCCTCCTCCCATTCCTGTGGTTGACTCCCACCTTGACACAGCCCTCGCTAACCTCAACCTCTCTATCTCCATTACTCTTGACACTTGCCCCTGCCATTAGGGTCTAACAGAAGCCTTCCAAAAAGTACAACTCTTGGCACAACTCAGATCTGGCTGCCCTTAAACACGATTATAGGGCAGCTAAACGGAAATGGAATGCATCAAGCGGACCATCTGACAAACTGGCCTGAAGCCTCCTTCAAAGGCAATATCGATTCTGCATCAAACAACAAACTTTCCAAAGTCTGCAAGGAACTGGCCAATCCAGAAGCAGCTTCTCCTTCTGTCACTGCCACCCAGGACCTTTGATCGGTCATGGCTGCACACTTTGTCACAAAAACCCAAGACATCCTTTCCTCCCTCTCTTCCACTCCACAACATACACCAACACCAGAGACTCCCTTGGCCCCCCTCCACTTCCCCTCTCTTCTCTCTCTCTCCCATCACACCCGATGAGGTCACCAGACAAGTCCAGTCTATGAAGGCTTCAACCAAACAGGTGGAGCTCAGCACCTCAAAAACCATTAAGAACAATATTGACCCCCTCGCCCCAGCCTTGGCTGATCTCTACAATCTCTCCTTTTCCACTGGAGTTTTCCCAACTGCCCTTAAGCACTCCCTTGTGCGCCCTCTACTCAAGAAACTATGCCGACCCTCCATTCCGGCAAATTACCACCTTATCTCCATCACTCCTTTCTTGAGCAAACTCCTGGAGAAGTTGGCTATCCTTCAGCTGACCCTTCATACTGAATCTTTTGGCTGCTTTCATGGCCATCAGTCTGGCTTTAGAGAATCCAGAGGCACAGAAACTGCTCTTCTATACACCTGTGAAGACCTACTCTCAAATCTTGACACCAACACTCCCTCTTTCCTCATTCTCCTTGACCTCCTCTCTGCCTTTCACACAGAAAAACCACAACATCCTGATCGCACGTCTCTGTGGCACCCTGGGAATCACAGCTCAATCTCCTTTCTCTCCGACCGCCCATCCCAGATGGAACTCGGAGCCTTTCTCTCGACTATTGCTCTCTCAACCTGTGGCGTTCCACAGGGATCTAACCTCTTCCCCTGGTTCTTCAACATCTATATGGCTGCCTTGGCACGTGTGATTGTCACTTTCACCTCTAACTTCCATCCAGTGTTACGAGGATGACACGCAACCATCTTTCATCTACCCTCAGCCGCCTCCTCCTCTTTCCTCATATCTAACTGTCTGTCCGCTATTCAGTCATGGTGTGCTGCAAATAACCTCTGCCTCAACACCAGTAAGTTTGAGATCGTTCGCATTGGGACCCCTGCTCCCACTTTCACTCTGGCCGGCCTCCCTTGGCCCTGCGCCCGCACCCACCTGCGAGGCAAAACACCTCAGGGTCATCTTCAACTCCACTCTCTCCTTCTCCTCTCACATTTCTGATATCTCTAAAAAGTCTATCAGCTACACCTCCTCAAAGGTACTCTACCTTTTCTCGCTTCACCCCAGCGGCTCACCGTCTCCAGAGCCTTGGTTCTCTCTAGCCTGGACTATTGCAACAGTCTCTTCCTCAACCTCCCTTCTTCTGCCCTGAGCCCTCTGCAACTCATCGAGAACAGAACCGTGAGACTTATCCTTGACCTGAAGCCTACGGACCGCATCTCTCCGGCGCTGACATCCTTTCACTGGCTACCCCTGGCTGCAAGGATCAGGTTCAAGACCCTCTGCATTCCCCCATCCCCTCCCTCCTGCCTGCCCCCCCCCCCCGGACACCCAATGCACTTGCACCTGCCATCCGTTTTTGTTTTTTCTGATATATCCAAT
Source organism: Ambystoma mexicanum (assembly GCF_040938575.1). NCBI lineage: Eukaryota > Metazoa > Chordata > Amphibia > Caudata > Ambystomatidae > Ambystoma > Ambystoma mexicanum. The sequence goes on along the minus strand of NC_090935.1, from coordinate 61,270,126 downwards.
GTACCCCCTTGACCCCGCTGCCTCTTACTGTCATCACTGCCGCAACTTTCAGTTGAATGCCTATACTTATGGTGTGTTTGTTTTTGTTGTATAAACCCAAATAAGCAGTGACCGCCTATGCACTTGCACGATCCAAATGCAACGTGCCTGAAGATCGTTTGTCTGTTCTCCCTTGTCTTCTCCCTTACACTGAGTAAAACTGCAGAATCGCCATCAGGCCGAAGTACGCAAATTCACACAACACTCGGGCTACAAGGTTAACACAATGAAATCAGAATTATTCCCATTAATGGATAACAACACAAAACCATCTAATCTACACGGGCTGAAACGGATAGAAAACACAGTAAAATACTTGGTTGTAAAGGTTGCACAGACATGTAAACTACTATATGAAAACAAGCATGAAGAATACCTTAATACATTAGAACATGAATAATATGTGTGGTCTAAACATAGTATCTCACTGTACGGCAGAGTTGCAATCCTGAAAATTGTGGTGTTACCCAAATTATTGTATTTTTTTAACACTATTCCGATATGGCCAGGACAGAGGTTCTTTAACAAACTACGAACACAAGCAGTGGGATTTGTGTGGGGTGGGGGAGCAGTACGTATGACATGGGAATCCCTTACTGAGCCATACGACAGAGGTGGCCTAGCGGCTCCCGACTTTGAGCTGTATTATCTAGCAGCCCAAGCGCATTATGCAGGGTACTGGTACAGAAAGGACACAGAGGCGGCGCACAAGAAACTGGAGACGTATGGGGCATCCCCGATAGATATTAAATCAGCCCTTCTGAGTGACCACTATGTAGATTCATGCCCATTTGCTCCGGTGCGTACCATGGTAGATGCACGGAGGCGGGTAAACTAGAGGATGGGGAGCAAAAACCCATATTGTAATAGTGTTCCCTTGTGGAACTGCCCGGATCTTCCCCCTACACTAGATGCAGACAGATATCCAAACGGCATGGGATCACGACAGGGAAATGAAACTTGGTGACCTATATGCGGGGGGGGCAGATTTGTTACGATAGACTAATTTAGAACCAAAATGGGAGACAACTTTGTACACCTACTCCATTAATATATCACATGAGGGCTGCAGTCAAAAGGAAATGGCCTATATTCCCATTGGAACATGAACCAAATGAATGCATTGAATTGGTAGTACGTGGAGGGCATCCAGTCATTTTTTCGAAGCCCAAAGTTTCGAATGTAAATGCTGAGAATACATCTTTTCGAATAGCCATTTTTTTTAAAAGATATTATTCCGAAATAAATTCGAATATGGTATCTAAATGAAGGTAAGTATTAGTGCAGGGCTGAGGCCAGGGTTACGGTTAGGGTTGGGGCTTGGGTTTGTTTAAGGGTTACATTGGGGGGTTAAATTAGGGTTAGGGTTGGGGCTAGGGTTTGGGGTTAGGGTTGGGGCTAGGGTTTGGGGTTAGGGTTGGGGCTAGGGTTAGTTTAAGTGTTAAAATAGGGTCCGAGTTGGGGTTTGGGTTAGTTTAAGGGTTGCATTGGGGTTAGGGTTAGGGTTGGGGCCAGGTCTAGGGTTTAGGGTTGGGGCTTGGGTTAGGGTTGGGGGGTGGGAGGGGTGGCATGGGGGTTGGGGATTTCGGGGGAACCCCCCCAATATACACAAAAACTTTAAAACGTAACAAGGGGCTGGCCAGTGCTGAAATTTCAGCACTAGACAGCTCCATGTAACGTTTTAAAGTTACAAAAAAAGCATTGAAATGCTACTTTTAACATGTAAAAGTGCATTTCTATTGAAACCAGTCCATGTCTATTGTCGACGGATTGGTTTCGATAGAAATGCACTTTTACATGTTAAATATAGCTTGTCAAAGCTTTTGTTTTCGAAACTTTTGTTTCGAGGCTTTTAGTGATTCGAAACCTTTGTTGTGAAACAATCACTATAAACTAGGTGGAGACAGCTGAAAGGGCTTGCTAGCTAGAATATACGCTAAGGTACAGACTGGGACTGATCAACACAACAAAGTGAACGATAAAAGGGAAAGGGATACTGTGTATGTAATAGATGATTTTAAATGGCAGACAATCTGCAGTTTTGCTAAAGAGGTTTCACTGAATGCACGGCTAAGATTAATACCATTTAAAATGTTGAATAGACTTCACTGTACACTGGCACGAATCTCACGATTTAATCCAGATAATATTCAAAAATGCACCCCGATTAAGGACTCCTACAAGTAGAGAAGACTTTACATGAAATGATTGATATCCCCCCACCCCCCCAATTCTCCTTTGAAATCTTCTTGGATATATAGGGAAAGGTGAAATAACGATTCGAAGGCTCTTCAATATGGGGTGTACACTCGCCAAAAAATGCATTCTACTCAAATGGAAAGCAGAAAGGTCACCAACAATACAAGAATGGTTTAAAGAATTGACATTTGTTAATGAGAACGAGGAGGGGTATTTTATGATATGATGGGTTATTTATAACGCGCTTAATACCCAGAGGTTTCTAAGCACGGACCCGGGGATCGAACCTGTGTTGCTCCGTGTCGTCTTGCTTCCAAGGCGAGCACGTTGCCCCTGAGCTATCCTCCCAAGACTTAAATATGCAAGTATGGTTGCAACGTCAAGCAGACCCAAGGACATATGGGCTCCATACCGATCACATATGTATCAGCTACAAAACTGAGTATTGAGACATGTCGTCAAACTAAGCAATGTAAATGTATCACAGTGGACAGCATCACCATGAAACGGGTAATACTGGTGTAACAATTGTGGAGAAAATACGAATGTTTGATAAAACAAATGTACATTAAAACGATGTTATGAATGACTCGAGTTCCCTGTAACCCACTGATATGATATGATGGCATTTGTAACGCGCCGATACACAAGTGTGTCAAGGCGCGACGAGGCAGGGAGGGGGAACAAGGGGAAGACAGACAACGATCCTACTAGGCCAGGTGTCATTCAGATCGCGCAAGTGCAGGGGTAGGGGAGAGGGAAAAAGGGGAAGGGGGAGAGGGGGAAGTGCAGGGTAAGTAGAATAAAAATAAATAATAGGGCCAGCTGGTGGCAAGTGCAAGGTAAGTGCAGACAACTGCTCGGAAGGGGGGGCTGTAGGGATACAGAGACAGTCCCGCAGTGCAGGGGTTGCCAGGGAGGCAGTGCAAGTGGAGAGTGGTTGGGCCACTGACTGAGGCCGGTGAGAGTGGCCCAGTTGCAGATTCAGTGCAGTTTCAGTGAAGAATTTAGCCGGGGAGAGAGGGAGAGAAAGCAGAAGCAAAGAGGAAGGTTTTGAGGTGCTTCCGGAACCAGAGATGGTTCTCCTCAAGTTTCAGGGAGGCAGGAAGGCTGTTCCAGAGGGAGTCCCTGCCACGGAGAGAGATCTACCCCCAGCTTGTTGCTTCGAGAAGCGGCTGACCCTGAGGGAGTTGGAGACGGATGAGCGAAGGGCTCGGGAAGGAAGATATTTAGGAAGAGAGAGTTGCAGGTATTTAGGCCCCAGGCCCCAGAAGGCCTTGTGGACAATGCAGAGAGTTTTGAACTTAATCCTTGCAGCCACAGGGCGCCAGTGTAGAGATTTCAGTCCTGGAGAGATACGGTCCCTGGGCTTGAGGCCAAGGACAAGTCTTGCAGCCCTGTTCTGGATGAGTTGCAGAGGGCGGAGAGGGGAGGCAGGCAGATTAAGATAGAGGCTGTTACAGTAGTCCAGCTTCGAGAGAACCAGGGCTCGGGAGACAGTGAGCTTCTGGGGGAAGGAGAGGAAGGGAAGAATACCTCTGAGGAGGTGCAGCTGGTAGTGTGACTTCTTAGAGACGTCATATATTTGAGGAGAGAAGGAGAGTGTGGAGTCGAAGATGACCCAACATGTTAAATAAAGTTATTAAAAAAAATAAAAGACATATGGGTGGCCTGTAAGCTGACCAGTTTTGTGACTTTCAGGATGCTTGTTTTGGTGTTGGGGTGGGCGATGTCTGTGCACTAGCCTTTTGTGCACAATGTTTGGCCTCCTGACCAAGCTACAAAACCATTATATTAAAAAAAGACACTAAGGGGGCACGGATGGGGTGGTGTTCAAACACAGTTAGGATGCATGCTGAGCAGTCGAAAAGCAGAGCTTCAGGGTATCCCTTACAGAGGTCCTTGCAGAGATGGACAGTGTCTGTGCAGGAGCACATCCGGGTCCATTACCTCCCCCTCCCCCTGGGACTAGATAACTCCCTCAGCTTGCGTTGGAGGTATCTACTCTGGCTGCCTCAAAAGCGTTAGCCGCCCAGCGTTACTGTGTTTATGCTTTTAGGTTTGACGTTCTGACAAGCCTTACAAGTGTGGTCTCAAGGCAGACAATGTTCTCAAACACTGTAGCTGCTGAGTCATGACAGGTTGGGCAGCATTTAAATATTGTCTCACACATCAGCTGCTCAAACTGTTACATGCACGTCAACATCTATACCCTCCAGCAAAGCATATATAAATCATCAACAGACACACAGAACAAAAACACGCACACACAAGAGCGAGCGCGTGCACACGTTGTTTTTCCAGCAGCTAGAACTGCTGGGAGAGGTGCTACTTCAGAGGGGGGAGGGGCAAACTTATTTGTGTGGGGGCATCTAATTCCTTTACACATTCTAATGAGACTATTCTAGTGCAGCTTCAATGTTACAAGCAGTTAACTCTCTCCTTTAAGTCTGAAAACACCCACTTAAGGACAGCTGTGCGATTGAGCTGTCTTCTGTCCCCACCTACGCTTCCAATCACTCCCCTGGCATGCCAGTACTACCCCCCATCATGATTTAAATTTCCTAAAAATGTATGCATATGAATGCAGGTGCTAACAACGAAATGCTTTAAGTCACTAATTGCCTGGCCTTTCTTAACAACGAAGCCCAGGCACCCCTCATGACTGAGTAATTCCTGTGGCTGTCTGGATGACAGGGGCCCTCTTGGGAGGATAGCTCAAGGGCAACGTGCTCACCTTGGAAGCAAGACCACCGGAGCAGCAAGGGTTCGATCCCCGGGTCCACGCTAAGAAACCTCTGGGTATTAAGCACATTATAAATATATCATATCACTGTGTGCCTTTCTTTGGAACCGACAGGGCAACACCAGGCGTCCCTGTTAATGGCAGGGCAGCATCAGCATGGCTGCCCATGTGGCCCGAGTATCCTGACGGGGAAAAGCTGCTACGGCCTATGGAAAGTCTTGTAGGTAGCATTGAATGAAGTGCAGTGCCCCAAAAATGAACTAGAATATCTATCTAGTGGCTCTCTTGCAAAGCTGCCTACTTACTATATCATCATTACATTAAACGTTCGCTTTGCCGCTGATGCTGCCTAAGATCCCGCCGTCGAGACACGATGAGCCCATATGAATGCCGGTATAGCGTTCTTTCATCGACGGGTGTCATTTGGATGGGTCCCCACCAACCCCCAAGTACATTTTTCCAGAAATAAACTAAATATATAGGGAGGCTTGGAAAAGTATATATAAGGGGTGGGGGTGATTGGAAATAGGTAAAAAACAATAGGGCATGGGGGAACCAAAATAAAAATAAATCAATTTCGATTAGTTTTTTCCGCAAGATACTGGGGGGAAAAACCATCAAAATTACACCCGTTGATGAAATGACATAGAACCATGAATGGCAGTAACAGCATGAGAAAATGATTATTTTCCAGCATTACTGGATATCTATATAATGAATTTCTTTATGCATACAACATAGTACCAGCTATTCTCATACAAGCTGCTGTAAAATATACCATCACACTTGCACACGTAAGAATAATGTACCATCATTAGTACCTAAAACCTAATGCTTTTTAAGTCATGTTTGTGTGGGTTTGGCCAGCAAATTTCACATTTTGGGAGCTTTTTTCCAAACTTTTCACGTGGGGCAGGGGGTTTTGTGGGGCGTGGCAGGCTGGCCGATTGGTCTGGCTCACTTGCTGCCAAATATCGTCCTGCTAAAATTACGCCCCACTACCTTTCAAAGTCACCAGCCACCACTGACTAGGTGTACAGTGTGCCCTAGGTGTAAATGGCAATTCCTTGTTGGATAACATGTAGCACGGCTTAATGAATTTCAATATCCATCGAGAAATGGCTGCCCCTGAGGCAGGGTCCCCTTCTTTTCCGGGAGTTAGCGAAACAAAGAACTGGTCTGTTTTCCTTATTGGCTTTGTCTAGTTGAGGTAGCACATGACAGCTCTCCTGACATCTAGTGTCTGGAGAGCTCTCTCTCTCTCTCCAGAGTGCTGCGGGTCCTGAAAGAACGCTGGCAGTTCAATAGATTGATTGACATGGAATTTGAAAATGAACTTTGGTGTGAAACGTGGGTGCGTTCTTCTGTACTGTGACAAAAGGTTCTGTAATGGACAATGCCTGGAGCTCCCTTTACCCATCTAGTAGAAGTGGTCGCTATAAGAAAGGCGGCTTTACAAGTGAGATCTTCGAGGCTTACCTTCTGCATGGGCTTTAAATCCCATCCAGGGGGTGGATTTGCTATAGAGGGATATAGCCTTGTGAACCCTTCCCTAAAGGCTTTCGCGACTCGAATCTTCCGCCATCACACCTTGCTTGCGTATGCAGATAGTGCAGCCAAATGGACTTTTAAGGAGTTAAAGACCAGACCGGACTCCAACAAGTGAAGTAGATAGTGCACTTTGTCAGATGGTGAACAGTCAATTGGGTTGACATTTGACCTCCTACATCACACTACAATTTGTTAAAGTGGCAGTGTCTAGTGTTTCGTGTACGTGCTTTCTTTAATATTTCCATGCATCTGCTAGGCAAATGAAGATGGACGAACTCTATGACCTCAGGAGCCAAGCCGCCAAGTTGGTTGTCTGAGGATGTGGATGAAGGGTTGACCCTTGAGTCTGGGACCACATGTTCCAAGGACACATTTGCTTCATTGGTGGCCAAATGGACTGACTGAAAAGGTGGGAATACGCCATGTTTGACGTACCCACATTGGATCAACTAGGATCATTATTAGATATTCCCCATGCATCTTGTAGAGTACCGTGTTCAAGAGTGGCGTTGGAGGAAAAGCGTATGCAAATATCCCTGACCAACTGATCCACAGTGCGTTGCCCTTGGACGGCTTCAGTGGGAACCTGGAGGCGTAAGTGTGGAATGTTGTCTTGTGCAGAGAGATCTATATTTGGATGCCCCCAACGTGAAAGGATGTCCTTTACAACGTTTGAATGGACCTCCCACACGTGATCGGAGGGCTGACCTGTGTTTCTGCTGAGTTCATTTGCTTGGCAGTTAGTTGTGTTCCCCTGGAACGTGTTGTGACATGAAGAAAATCTCTTTCCTGAGGCTCCATTTTCAGATTTTCAGAGTTAAAGCCTCATTACGACCCAGGCGGTAAGTTACCGCCTGGGCCGTGACTTTACCACCATGGCGTAAACTACGTTTACGCCATGGTGGTTGGCGGACTTACCGCCCCATTCCGACCTAGGCGGGGCGGTAAGTCCCCAATCCCCATTTACCCTTCCCCATTCCCATTTTTGCCCCATAGGGCATAATGGGAGTGGGGAAGGCGTTAATTACGCCACCGTAAATTACGGTGGCGTAATTAACACCATGGTCCCTTAGCGCCATGGATTTTAACACCTGCTAAAAGCAGGTGTTAAAAGCACCATGGCGCTAGGGGACCTCGTAATCAGGCGGTAAGGGTCGGCGCTGTTAACGCTGCCGTAAACCCCTTACCGCCTGAGTTGTAATGAGGCCCTTAGTCTGGACAGATTTAGAGAGTGGGTCCCGCCGTGTTTGGGGATGTAAAACATGGCGGTTGTGCTGCCTGTGATAATAGGAGTACATCACCCCTCCCCGGCTAGATGATGCTGGAAAGCTTGTAGTGCATTGTACACTGCTACAACCTCTACACATCGATGTGCTGTATTGCTATTGTTTGTGTCCACATGCCATGCTCTATATGGGGCCATACCCTAAAAGATCGATGTAGAAAAGACCGAATCTCAAAAGACCAAATTTGGGATGCCTAATGTAACCGCATAAATATGTGAGGGGCGCACAGTTAATAAAAAATGTGGAGACAAAGGGGGATGCAGGGGCTCTCCCCCTGCATATATATGCAGTGAAAGCGGGAAAAAACAAAAGGTGGTCTTTTGGGATTTGTTCTTTTTCTGGTCAATTGATGGTAAACCCTTTATGGGGGAGGCAATGCGCTCCCCAGGCTGAGCGGGAAGCGTCTGCTGGGATTGTGAGGTATGTTGGCGGGTTGACAGAGGGATTTGTTCTTAACAAGTTCTCCCTTGTCCACCACTGTTTGCAAAACTTCCACTAGATCATCCAATTGCCTTGCGCCTGCGACCATTGTTTCGCTAACCATTCCTGTATTGGACGAATTTGTAGCCTTGCATGCAGCACAATGGAGATGCATGATGCCAAGAAGGCGCATTGTCTTACTGTTATCGGACGATGGACTGTATAACATAGGATTTGATTTAGTATGTATTGGACCCGCTCCTTGGTGGGGGGAGACTTCTGTTCCAATTATTGCCCCTAAAAACCGTTTCACCTGACTGGAAACTAGGCTCGACTTATTCTCATTGATAGAGAACCTTAACTGATGCAGGTGGATTGTTTTCGGCATATGTTGCTGACATATTTGTTGTGCGTCTCCTGTTATGCGCCAGTCCAGATACGTGTACGCTGGTATTGATTCTCTGCACAGGTGTGCAACTGCTACTGCTAGCTCCTTTGTAAATAATCGAGGGGCTGATGCAATCTCAAAGGGGAGTACTTTTAATTGGCAGTGCGCCAACCCCACTTTGAATATTAGGTACTTTCGGTGTGTTGGCAACCTTGAAATATTGTAATAATGCATCTTTCTTATCTAGTGTTGTCATGTATTCTGCCCTCTTTAGTAAAGAAATGACCTCCTCTAGAGTCGTTATTCTGAACTTCCGAGGTGTGACATGTGTTTGCCGGTCTTAAATGAAGTACTGGACGTTTGGTTTTGTCTTTCTTTGGGACAAGGAAGTACACAGAATCAACACCCTTGTTTACCTCTGATGGAGGGACGAGCTCCATGGCTCCTTTTTGCAGCAGAGCTTCTATTTCTGCTTGTAGAATCTTTTGGTGTCTTGTATCTTGATGGATGATCGTGCGGTAGTTACACAAATTCCACGCAGTATTCGTCTTTCACACTTGACAACGCCCACTTGTCTGATGTGGTCCACTCCCATACATGGGCAAATAGTATCATGTGACCCCCAAGCAGGGTGACATGGGCAGGGACCTAAAGCAGTGAGTCCCTGTTTGGTGGGAATAGCCGATCCTCTAACGGTTTGGCCTCTACCCCTGCTACGTCCTCTCCTGCGTTGTCTCTGAATGGAAGATGGTGATGCAGATAATTGTCCCCGATTGGTGCGCGTAGGGCGGGAACCTGCTCCGCATGTATAGGCTGACTGGGCTGAGCATCTTGCATGTCCCTGTCCACGAAACGTATGGCTGTTGGCGTACAACACCCTTTGAAGGAAGAGCTTATTCACAATCTGCCCTCGGCTTGTAAGTGTTTTGTATTGTGAAGGCATCATGAAGCGAGACACAAACAACAGACTCAAAGTTAAAACAAAAGATATTAATTAACTTAAATGTCAGGATGGTGTAAAGTTTAACCTGCCCATACTAAGGTGGGATTTCCCTCCCTGAACAAAACTAAGGAAAGTCTGAGTCAAAGAGTTCAATGTAAAAGTCTGTCTGTCTCCAAAACCTATCCTTGCCCTCATAACAAAAGCTAAACAGTGTGTAGGGATGTCAGTAATCAAAGAAATGGTGATCAACACAAAGGTCTGGCGTCTTCCAGCTCTCAGCTTCCTTTTCACCTCCCCTTCACCAAGTTCAAGAAAGTTCCACTAAAGTCTCAAGATTACCTTTCTCAAGTTCAAGGCAATACAGTTCCACACAATCCTTGGGGTTCCCTTCTCCAAGACTTTAAGGCAGCAACTTGTACGTGTTTCAGTCTTTTCAATAGTTCAACACAAGGCCAGGTCAACATAGCTCTACTTTTGGATTGCATTAGCAGTCCACTTAAAGTGCTCCTTCTTGGTTTGTTTCACAATGTCTTCTGCTTTCACAATTCCGTGCTCCCTGGGTTAGGCGCAGTCGTCAGATCGCGCGACCACCCATCACGGGTCGCGCAACCAGGATACCTAGTCTCTTCAGTCCACACAGGTTCTCCTGATCTGCCCCTGTGTACAGATTCACATTCACTTAGCTTGGCTTGTCGGCCACTTGGCTTTATGTGTAGGCTTACACTCCTATGGCTTCTCCTGGTCACACATCTCTTGCCAGTCTTTGGCTTTGCCGCACTGTATCCATTCATAAAGTTCACTTTGTAGTGGTCTGGTTCATGCCCCACCTTTCTATTGCGCTCTTTCACACTTGCGTTCTTTTCCGCAGGTTGCTTTCAAATGTGCACGTTCCCTTTTGGCTTTCATCAGCTATTAGCCTTGCCCATAAAGTTTTATTAAGTTCAGTGTTCAATCTCCTCAATTTCAGGTTTTTGTTCAGTTCGGTATTCAATATGCATAATTCATCTTGGTTTCAAATTTTCATTCTGTTTAGTATTCAATGTGCGTAAATCAACTTGGTTTCAAGTTTTCATTCAGTTCAGTATTCAATATGATTCAGGCAGCACTTTGTTACTTTTGCGTAGCCCACTAGGAGCACCCCAGCTGTAAGTGACTTCCCCCGACACTAACTGGTCCTCTACTCTACTCTCTGCCGACTCTGCTGCCTCCTCTCCGCTTCGCCGGCTGCTGGGCTGGCCTTGGCAAGCGCCACTCACACTCCAGGAGCTTCCCTGCACACACCGGCTACTCTGCTTCTTCTCCACGAATGCGGACAGAGTTTAGCTTTATTTTTACCTTTTCCGTAGCTCCGGCTGCTCTCACTTGACCATGGAGGCTCCCACACCTGTGGCAGCCCAACCGGCCGACTCACCTTGGGCTCTACAGGTTGTTTTCGACATCTGTTGGCGTCCTGGCTTCTTTCCCGGACCCACCATAGCTGCCTCCTCATGAGATGGGTCCCCTGCTGCTCTCTACCACACAGACCTCGCTGCTGCTCCATTTGCTGCTCTACTGGTCTTCTTTTATACACCTGCTGCCACTTCAGGTTGCAGGTGTGGATTCTCAATTGGGCTTGCCCGACTATAATTAAAGGGACATGGCTGACCTTCACAGTACTCTGCAGGCATCTTCCTCATCCCAGTACTAGAGTGGAGAAATGGGTTTATAGTGTTCATTACTCATAGTCACTTCTTCTTCATACCAGTACTGTTAGAGGTAAAATGTGGGGAGCTGTTTTACAGTAGCCTATAAAGGCCGCAGGAGGGTTAGGTTGGTCGTTAATAGGGAAAGGGGGATACCATGTGTCCCCTGTGTGCACCCCATTCCCAATCCCTAAGGACCCTCCACCCAGGTGATCCTCCCTCGCTTCTCCATCCCCAGGGTCAGGATTCCCTGGCCACCTGAGAAGTGGATCCAGGGGCGTAGGAGTGAGGATACCCTCAAGTTTCTCACAGTATTAATTTTTGGCGGTTTCGAGGGCATCCTCTACCGCCCTGCCATACAGAACATTATCCTCTGCTGGGATGTTAGCGTGGTCTGTGTTTCTGGTCTAAACCCTGATTGTCTGAGCCATGCGTGTCTTTTCATTAGCTTCCCCTCTGCGTCTTTTCTACCAGCCCTATCCGCAGAGTATTTTCTATAATGGCATTTGCTGTTTACTTGCCTTCTGATAAAGTCTTAGGTATCTCAGAAATTAGAGGCTCATAGACCATGCTAACTTGGTCCTCCATATGGTCCCATTGGTCTCTGTTAAAACTGGCCACGAGGGTGGTATTATTCACGATGCACATCTGGAAAGCAGCCGATGTTGCTACTTTCTTCCCAAGAGCGTATATTTTCTTACTCTCTTTATCTGGCGAGCCTCAGAAGTGGCTATGGGGGTGCCAGCCCTTTCATAGGTGGTGGTAACTGACCCGTCATAAAAAGTGGGTATGTAGCTGCTGGCTTAACGCGTTTCTCTATATGTGGATTAACTCCTCTTGCTTATGCCAAGTATAAAGGGAAAGTAATAACCGTCTTTTAAATGATTGCAGCAATGGGATATACTGACCTATTTGTTTCTTTTCGTTGAGAATATCATCAACAAAGTCAGTGTCTTCTTTGGACTCATGGGTATCAATTCTAAAGTAATCTGCCGCTTGTTGCAGGAGATCATTATATAAGAACTGATCATCAGTGGCTGAGGACGACATTGGACCATTGCAAATGGGACCGCATAATCCTCGGGCTCAGTGCCAGGATCATCTTCTAGAAAAACACCATCCTCCGCAACCAGTTCAATGATGGACTCTTCATAAGAACCAGTGGGTTCTAATCTAGGTGATTTAGATGGAGGTTCTTCCTGCTCCTGAGCAATATCCTTATGCTTAATTGGAGGTTTCTCTAGACATTCCAGGAAGGAAGCCATCTTGTTAAGAGTAACCTCAAACCTATCCTTATTCCAAGCACCACCAGAGGTGGTATCCTGGAGTGGAAAACGTACTTCCTCATGTTGGCTTCCCTGTGTTTATGTTTTGTTTTTTAGTGTTTCCACTAAAGAGGAGGTGGCACCTGTGTACCCTCTGTAACACACAAAACAGAGTAGGGAACAAAAGCTTCACCGGAGCTATTTATTATATTGTGCAGTTAATGCAACCCTAACTCTTTCCCTACAGGGAGTACACTATACTAACCCTGCATGATGTTTCTAACCCTCAAAAGCGCTGATGCGCCGACTACCGGCAGGGAATACATGGGGACTGTTCTTGCCCTATGTCGAAACAATGAAAAACCTTTTTACAATGAACTTCCACAATAGATTTTATACATACAAATTTCATACAGCTATTGGTCATTACCCCAAACAATTAAAACCAAAGCAGTTACGGGAAAACCATTTCCCGGCTGCACCCTTGGATGAAACAGGCAGGTCACGTGGGACTCGGCGTCAAACACTCTGACAATTTAATTGCCCTCCGTGAGGTGTGTCTGGTTGATCCAGGAGTAATTTCTAAAACATTTTTTAAGAGTATAAGTGTCGCGCAAATTCTCAGCACAACATGCACTCTATGCTCAGCTCTTTTTTTGCAGGTGCATGAACCATTCTCCTGTGCGAGAATACATGACACATCTATAAAAGAAAACATAGATTCTGTGACATTGATTCAAACAATTTTTGTCTAAAAGTGCATAAGTCCACTTGTGTCACTCTGAATGGGGTGACATCTGTATGTCTGGTCGACCGGTTTCAATGATGTCTTGCGTGTATCATTCTTCAGGACCCATTATTGCTTCTTTTGACCCAATCAGCAGGCCCCGTAGGGGCGGGATTGCGACATGTTCTGTGGATAGAATGGGAGAACGTCAAAATGACGTCTCTCATATATGGGAAAAAGCATGTGGCATTTCTTACTGGCTCTTATTGATAGAATGAAATCATTTTACTTTCCAATGTACTAAACGAGTCAATTTGTGACATTAAAAAAGAGGCTATCTTCACCCTACCCCATCACCATTAAGTGCATGACATCATGTCTAACCTGACAAGATCATACCTGTCCAACTGTTTTTATATGCGAAGAAGAGGCACACTCGATTACGGCAGTGTTGCCACTTTCAGATAGTCAAGTTGGGACGCCTAAGATGGTACTTAGTCTGCAACATAAGAACACTCATGTTACATTGTCTATGTGTGTGCTCCCAAGGTATCACATCACCTTGTCCTGATATATATTATCCCCACAGTTGTAAATCTATTTACCTCGCCACTCATAAACATCCCTTTGATGAGATGAGCTTCTTGTGGTCTCGCAACCTTATTCGTGATGCTTTTGAAGGGGTCCTGCAAGAAAGGGAATTGCAGAGCCTTAATCGCAATAAATCTTTTCTTCGATGTTTTATGTTTATCTATGTTAAGTGGGAGAAGCCCATATTGCTGGTGCATTCACCAAGTGCTGACCACTCGTTTATATCTCCTGGTGGTCGTGCCCTCACGACCCCATCGTGTGCACTTATTAAACCTAACTGCTCACATCGCACCCAGTAGTGCAATCTTGTTTTAAATTTCAAACAAGCATATTACAAGGACTAACAACCCCTTTCCGCTTGCTAGGGATCATCAACATGTGCCTATTCAGATTCGCGTGTGCCCAGGTGAAACCCATTATGTACATTTGTTTGAACTTAACAAGACAACCGCACCCACTGGGAAAATCAGATCGCATGTTTTTAAGGGGATTAGTGCGGCGCCGGGAACCCATTTCCATTTCTTCTATAGTTTGAACATGCACATAATCTGGTTAGCATGTCCCAGTCATTCTTACTTGTTAAGTTCTCGTTTTCCCTTCACAATTTCTTCCGTTTCGTTTCTTCGCGGTGGACGCTAATGGCGTTCCTCGCGGTAGACGATGGTGATCTTCTCCGCGTCTTGTGCATACACTGACAACGGAGGATGGTCTTGTCAACGGCCAATAGAAGCCCACGGCGGGGTCACATGTCCCGGCGGCCATTTTTGGTTGGGAAATATAGCGTGTTCCCGCAGCCATATCTGGGTTAAAAAGCACGTAAGGGAAAGGCCAATTCTCATAAGGTTTCTCACGTGAATCTACTGGCAACAATGCTGTGTTAAAGTGACGGATATTCACTGTCCTCTGTTGTCAGTGTATGCACAAGACGCGGGGAAGATCACCAGCTTCTACCGCGAGGAACGCCATTAGCGTCTACCGCGAAGAAACGAAACGGAAGAAATTGTGAAGGGAAAACGAGAACTTAACAAGTAAGAATGACTGGGACATGCTAACCAGATTATGTGCATGTTCCCACTATAGAAGAAATGGAAATGGGTTCCCGGCGCCGCACTAATCCCCTTAAAAACATACGATCTGATTTTTCCAGTGGGTGCGGTTGTCTTGTTAAGTTCAAACAAATGTACATAATGGGTTTCACCTGGGCACACGCGAATCTGAATAGGCACATGTTGATGAGCCCTAGCAAGCGGAAAGGGGTTGTTAGTCCTTGTAATATGCTTGTTTGAAATTTAAAACAAGATTGCACTACTGGGTGCGATGTGAGCAGTTAGGTTTAATAAGTGCACACGATGGGGTCGTGGGGGCACGACCACCAGGAGATATAAACGAGTGGTCAGCACTTGGTGAATGCACCGGCAATATGGGCTTCTCCCACTTAACATAGATAAACTTAAAACATCGAAGAAAAGATTTATTGCGATTAAGGCTCTGCAATTCCCTTTCTTGCAGGACCCCTTCAAAAGCATCACGAATAAGGTTGCGAGACCACAAGAAGCTCATCTCATCAAAGGGATGTTTATGAGTGGCGAGGTAAATAGATTTACAACTGTGGGGATAATATATTTCAGGACAAGGTGATGTGATACCTTGGGAGCACACACATAGACAATGTAACATGAGTGTTCTTATGTTGCAGACTAAGTACCATCTTAGGCGTCCCAACTTGACTATCTGAAAGTGTCAACACTGCCGAAATCGAGTGTGCCTCTTCTTCGCATATACAAACAGTTGGACAGGTATGATCTTGTCAGGTTAGACATGATGTCATGCACTTAATGGTGATGGGGTAGGGTGAAGATAGCCTCTTTTTTAATGTCACAAATTGACTCGTTTAGTACATTGGAAAGTAAAATGATTTCATTCTATCAATAAGAGCCAGTATGAAATGCCACATGCTTTTTCCCATATATGAGAGAAGTCATTCTGACGTTCTCCCATTCTATCCACAGAACATGTCGCAATCCCGCCCCTACGGGGCCTGCTGATTGGGTCAAAAGAAGCAATAATGGGTCCTGAAGAATATGACACACGCAAGACATCATTGAAACCGGTCGACCAGACATACAGATGTCACCTCACTTAGAGTGACACAAGTGGACTTATGCACTTTTAGACAAAAATTGTTTGAATCAATGTCACAGAATCTATGTTTTCTTTTATAGATGTGTCATGTATTCTCGCACAGGAGAATGGTTCATGCACCTGCAAAAAAAGAGCTGAGCATAGAGTGCATGTTGTGCTGAGAATTTGCGCAACACTTATACTCTTAAAAAATGTTTTAGAAATTACTCCTGGATCAACCAGACACACCTCACGGAGGGCAATTAAATTGTCAGAGTGTTTGACGCCGAGTCCCACGTGACCTGCCTGTTTCATCCAAGGGTGCAGCCGGGAAATGGTTTTCCCGTAACTGCTTTGGTTTTAATTGTTTGGGGTAATGACCAATAGCTGTATGAAATTTGTATGTATAAAATCTATTGTGGAAGTTCATTGTGAAAAGGTTTTTCATTGTTTCGACATAGGGCAAGAACAGTCCCCATGTATTCCCTGCCGGTAGTCGGCGCATCAGCGCTTTTGAGGGTTAGAAACATCATGCAGGGTTAGTATAGTGTACTCCCTGTAGGGAAAGAGTTAGGGTTGCATTAACTGCACAATATAATAAATAGCTCCGGTGAAGCTTTTGTTCCTTACTCTGTTTTGTGTGTTACAGTGTTTCTCTGATAACAGAAAGGACACATACCCGCTGTTTGAGGTAATGTGTATTTGAGCAAAATCCCTTTGTGTTAGTTGACCTGTGTGCCCTCACCTTGGTGTATGAACACGTGCTGAAACAGTCTGTTTCGACCCCTGTGGCGGACATTTTGGTATTTTGGGCACAGAACTATTTTTGCTCGTCATATGTTTGGCCTTTGTGAACATGTACCGAGAGAGAACTACTGAGCACAGAGGTTTTATTAGATGCCGAATCACTAGCTGAGGGGACGGGTTGTGCTGCTTTTTGACGAGCGTGTCGCATTGTGTGGTGAGTGCGAGATGTGTTTATGTAAAACATGATTTGTTTGCGGCGGCTTCCCATGCGCTGCCCCCGATTGCTGCCCACATGTTTTATATTCTGAGCTGGGGACTGGCACTCAAGAATCTTCTGGTTCCCAATCGGACGTCTCCTCTGCATCACTAACGGAGCCGGAACTGTGCTGTTGTGCCTTGGATTCCTCTGCGCTAGTGGGTCATTCCGATGATGCCTCAGCTTGCATTGCGTAGGCTTCCCAGCACTTCGACCGGTGACTTAAGCGTATTCTGTTTGAAAGGTTTATATGCTCGACATTTGGTCTCCTGGTGGTCTCTTGGAAGACAATTGTTAGACACGCTATATGTAGCCTTGCAGGGAAATTTGCGATTACAAGATGGGCAGAATTTGAAAGGAGTATTCTCCATCATTAATACTGGGGGACATGGAGGCAAAACTTATTATGGGTAAATGTGAGGAAACATTCTCTAAAAATGTATTACGTATTTTCCCTCACTCTCCCTTCTGCGTAGGCCCAAGCCTAGAGAGTTGTAGACCATTGGCGAGGCTTTTGAATCCCTGGGAGCTGAGAAGACACTACCCAAAGCCGCAGGTTGTGTTGAGCATGATCGCCGAAGACAGTAATCTGAAAGGACATTATAAAACTAAATCGAATGAAAAATGCTCTGCAACAAGCAAACACTCCAAAAAATTGGAACCACGCAAAATGTGACAAGCATGATGGAGGAAAATAAATCTGAGGACCTCGACGCGTGAAGGACCAGTACACGTCACAGTAGGGATAGTTTTACAATCACACCCTGTCGACGTTCCTTTTTAAATTTAAAATAATTCATTAATACTCTGCACCAACCACTAGATGTCAGCCTATGCAGGGAAAGCAGGGTTGGACTGGCCTATACGAATCTCGGGAGATTTCCCGGTAGACCTCTGCACCCTGGGCTTCTTTTGTGTTGGATTTCCAAATGTTCCCATAGGAAAAGGGTTGGGCATGTTGCAAATGTGTAACATGTGGCTACTTTGAAAATTACTTCCAGGGCCTCTATTGGCTCCCAGTCCACCCCTGAAGGAAAGTGATTCTTAGCAGATCCATAAGCTTCAGAAATATATAAACAGTTGTGCAATGCCAAACTCATGCATACATTAAAAAAATCTAGGGCAGAATTGGTACTTCATTCGGCTAAGGTTCTCTGTGGGCCAATGTAAAGGCTCTGCCATTCACATATGTTCATGCACTACATACACCAGTTGAAAAGAAACAGGGAGATTATGGAGGCGAGTGCCCAGAAAATATCTTTTCTCAGCGTTGAGCAGCAGTGAATGAAAGAGCAAAATCTAAACTGCATGTGGAATGGTACGGAGGTCTCCTGCCTTGAGTGTGGGGGTGGGGTGATGATCAGATGCGAGCATAGCAACCTTCACATCTCGCTTTTCGCAAAGCCATCAAAACTAGACTATTTACTTAAAACCTCACACACACCACTATCAAGGCCCTTGCTCCAGCCATTCCTGTTTGTTAGACTATAAACAACTGTATGCACTTGATATGTAATGATGATATGCGGCTCAATATGTAACCATGTGCTGCATTATCACCCATGAAACTAATCCTGCATTTCTAAACACATGTATGTGCTAACTTAACTAAGCCGACTCCTTGTAACAGTGCCACAATGCCTCTGGGCTGTTTGCACGCTTTATAAATGCAAATAAATAAAAAAATAAATAGGCCCCTCCCTCCTGTTGCTGGTGTGAGCATTGAAAGAACCCACGAACGCAGGCATCAAAACACAGGGGTGAGTAAAGGAGCGAAAAGGGGAAGGATGTTTTCTGCACAAATGCAGCCAGGCCCACATCATGGGGAAAGGAAAAGAGAACATTCCAGGCCAAGGCTGTGAGGAGAAAAGGGCTGAGCAGTGGAAAAGGATGGAGGGGGAAGGGGACCTTTCAGTGCAAGCAAAAAAGGAATTATAATGTGGACAGTACAACAATATATAATAGATGTCGCCTCGAAAATGATTGTAAATAAACATGAGAGAAAAAAAGAAAGGGAACATAAA
Source organism: Ambystoma mexicanum (assembly GCF_040938575.1). Taxonomy (NCBI): domain Eukaryota; kingdom Metazoa; phylum Chordata; class Amphibia; order Caudata; family Ambystomatidae; genus Ambystoma; species Ambystoma mexicanum. Next base: position 61,251,141 of record NC_090935.1, on the reverse strand, counting down.
TGGATGAAAGAATGAGTCTGGCAAAAGGATGAAAGGTGTGGCTTAAATAATAGATTGGCTGGGGCAATAAATATGGAAAAAGGTGTGACAGTAGGAGGTGGCTCGGGTAGGACAGATCACGGAAATTGCATGTTCAACCCTATCCAAGTCACTGCCCCTGTCAATACCCAGCACAGGGAGTCCGCCTCCGTTTCAGAGTCACGCGAGCAATACACGGTGGCTATGCAAACAGACTCAAATACGAGCAGTTTGCTCTTCGTCCGACAGGACAGTGTTACTTTAAGCAACCCAAGAGAACTTGCTCGAAGGGATGCAGACACCGGCTTACATGTGTTCCCCAAGTCCAAAAACGAAAGGGCATGTTTAAGGCTAGAGCGACATCTAGTGGACATTGCGGCTATGTGCAATTCAGAGCCAGTTGAACAGATAATGAGCTCATAACCGGATACAATCGAGGTGCGCGATATGAAGAGGCAAGAATGAGACTCAGCACAGAAGAGTTCACCCAGGTCTGATAAATATCCAAGGGGGATACGCATTATGCCATCCCAGATGAACACCAAGCCTGTTGGTGCTCTGTAAAAAGTTACATGTGCCTTTTGCTAACAATGCATGAAGTGTAAGCCCAGTATTTTGAAATGCAAACGTGAGGAGAGTCTTATCCCACCCCAAATGTAAAGACAGCGGAGTGAAATGACTAGTGATTACCAAAATAACTCCCCCTCAAAACCAAACTAACAAGGACGGCTTCACCCGCGCCCATAACTAGCAGCCGCGTCGAGTCAACGCATAACTTCCCGAGCTGCACTGTCAGAGGAGTGAGGCCTGGTGTAGTTAGAGAGGGGCCGAAAAGCAAAGTTCCCAGAGATGACACAAAAATCAGGGTGGGGGTCGAGTGGGTCCAAGACGTGTAACTGAAAGGAGAAAAGGGGATTCCAAAAATCCCCCAGCACCGACGCTTGTTTTCCGTGTTCCTGATGTTGGAAAGGCTATCCCAAGGGACAGGAAAACCTCTCGTAAGCTCCCACCTGTGCAACATTGTGTATGTCTCTTAAATGCTGCAGCTGCGGGGATGGCCAACACTGATTTTTGTCACAAGCGCTTCTGCTGGGCAGGGGGTTGTCATTAGTTAGGGTATAACGCACATCTCTGTGATAGTGTTTCCCCATAGGTACATCTCCCTGAATCCCTGAAAGACACTGGAATCCGCTCTCGGTTTGGGAACTGTAAACCTGATGCATGTTGGGAGATGCAGTCCTGAATACCTGGCTTCTTCGGGTCCTGGCACTTTATTCGTTTGTTTAGGGCTGCTCCTGTCAGTCCTACTCTCGGGCAGGTCGGAGAATGGATGTGATTTTTGTACTTTGACCCTGTATGATATGACATTTATAACGCGCCTATATGCAAGTGTTTCAAGGCGCGGCGAGGCAAGGGAGGGGAAACTGAGGGAAGACAGAGACAGCGATCTTACTAGGCCCGGTGACATTGAGATTGCGCTGTATCAACAACTATGGTGGCAGTGTTTATTTGCAATCATATAGATCATGTGTCAGGATGTTTCTCAAACATAAGGAAGAGCGTCAGAATAATAATTGGGACCAAAAATAAAAAGCTGGGACATGCTCCCAAACTGAGGAAAGGGGCAGTTGGTTTCCTAATCACGAGTGGCATTCTCGGCTCTTGCGCCAACCGGTGCCCTCGTAACACAAGGTCTACAAGAATACAGAAATATACATTCACACTGCGCGCATATCAATTTATTCCATGCCTCCCTGTATGTAATTTATTGAACTAAAGATCAGCCTAACACGAGTTTCGAGCCACTGCTCTTCTGAGTCTGAATTGAAACATCCCACAATTCATTGTTCAAGTATGTTGATACATAGGCAGAGATTAGGGGCACAAAACAAAGTACAGAAAGAGGGAAGCGGTTGTAGACAAGCCAATGATCATGTACCAAGGTCATGTATATGTACACCACAGGTCAATGCGATAAGACTTCCACAGAATCAGGGTGTTCCCATACATTGTAAAGTTCAACAAAATTACAATTGTGGCAAGTATAATCACATAAGACATACAAACATGTATGGAAAAGGAGAAAAAGGAAAAGAAAACACTGGCCAATATTAGTATCCTTATTGACCATAGCTTGATAATTGCAATGCTATGTGTCACGTCAAATCTGACAAGTAGTGCATCCAATTGGCTACATTGTACCTTAAGTGCTCTTCTGTCCTGGCGTATATCTTTTCAAAGTAGGACAGTTGGTGATGCTCTTATTCAAAGATGCTCAAACGTCACACCATTCTATATGTCAGGTGAAGCATACAATCTGGAGGTATATATATGAAGACTTACCAGTTGGCTTTAGACAATATGGTACTACTTATTAATTTGATCACTGCAAACAATTAATGTATGTGTGTAAATTTGACTAGTATACTCAATAGGTTCAGTCTCATAAATCTGTCAATGTAAATAAACGCACGGTTACCTATATCCCTTCGTCGACGCGGCAACAATTACTATCTGATGTACACCAATGCCTTCCCCAGAGAGTGAAAGTAACATTCAAATCGAATTAAAAAATGAACGATCGTCCGGCAACATGTGCAGCGGGAGACAAATCAAAGAGAGAGACGACATGACCATGATCAGAGCGCTGCAGCACAATACCAACTAAGTAATTGCATAACCATCCTACCAACTATCAAGGGACCGGGTGAGAAAACATGGATAAATGGTAGGAAGTATGGATTAGAAAATACAAATTCTTGTTTGAAGTGGTGCATAAATATGTTTGCCATAGCTAGTGCAAAACTGGCTCCCATGGCTATCCCTATCAACTGTTTGTAACAGACATTGTTGAATAGGAACACATTGTTTTGGAGTGTGCACAATAATAATTCCATAAGACAACGCTCCTGAGTGGGTATGGAGCGAACATGTTTTTATAGACGAAGGTGTTTCAATCATGTTCTCCCGAATGTAAGAACGTTATGCATACTCACATCAATAGTATTTTCTCAATCGACTTTAGAGAACTAGACCTTTGGTAATCGAAAATTGGTATAAGAATAATGCTCCCGAGGTAAAGGCAAGCAAAAACACGCGATTTGATAAATGACACTGGTACAAGTATGTATTGAGATGGTGAGACAGCGGCTACATCGCAATAGATCAGCATGACACTATATATAAATTTAGATAAATGTGCCTGGCTTTGGTCACTATCTTCTACTCACCCAAGATGGCGGTCATCCAAGCGGCAGTGCATTTTCATGGCTTAACGAGCTATGCATTAGAGCATGGATATATGCTGGTCAGTTACGGTGCTGCGGCTCCTCGACAACAAGATTGTTTGCCGAAAGGCCAGGTAAGGGAAGGCTTTTCTCACACGGTCCCTTGATAGTTGGTAGGATGGTTATGCAATTACTTAGTTGGTATTGTGCTGCAGCGCTCTGATCATGGTCATGTCGTCTCTCTCTTTGCTTTGTCTCCCGCTGCACATGTTGCCGGACGATCGTGCATTTTGGAATTCGATTTGAATGTTACTTTCACTCTCTGGGGAAGGCATTGGTGTACATCAGATAATAATTGTTGCCGCGTCGACGAAGGGATATAGGTAACCGTGCGTTTATTTACATTGACAGATTTATGAGACTGAACATATTGAGTATACTAGTCAAATTTACACACATACATTAATTGTTTGCAGTGATCAAATTAATAAGTAGTACCATATCGGCTAAAGCCAACTGGTAAGTCTTCATATATATACCTCCAGCTTGTATGCTTCACCTGACATATAGAATGGTGTGACGTTTGAGCATCTTTGAATAAGAGCATCACCAACTGTCCTACTTTGAAAAGATATACGCCAGGACAGAAGAGCACTTAAGGTACAATGTAGCCAATTGGATGCACTACTTGTCAGATTTGACGTGACACATAGCATTGCAATTATCAAGCTATGGTCAATAAGGATACTAATATTGGCCAGTGTTTTCTTTTATTTTTCTCCTTTTCCATACATGTTTGTATGTCTTATGTGATTATACTTGCCACAATTGTAATTTTGTTGAACTTTACAATGTATGGGAACACCCTAATTCAGTGAAAAATTACCGCATTGAACTGTGGTGTACATATACATGACCTTGGTACATGATCATTGGCTTGTCTATAACCGCTTCCCTCTTTCTGTACTTTGGTTTGTGCCCCTAATCTCTACCTATGTATCAACATACTTGAACAATGAATTATGGGATGTTTCAATTCAGCCTCAGAAGAGCAGTGGCTCGAAACGTGTTAGGCTGATCTTTAGTTCAATACATTACATGCAAGGAGGCATGGAATAAATTGACATGTCCGCAGTGTGAATGTATATTTCTCTATTATGTTTATACATTTTGGAGTATCATGCAACATAACCATGCGATTCATTCACCTGCTGCAGTCTCGCAAAATTACTTTCATTGGTGTACGAGCGCTTGGGTTTCCTTGCCACAATTTAGTTTTTTGTTTTTTAAGGTCTACAAGAAGTGCAAAGTTCAACAAAGAATCTTCCAGTGGCCAAACAAGACTATCTTATAAAAGTCATTGTAGAAGACTGTACCTGTAAGGAGGTGTGGCTGGCACTGCAGGTTCATGCCCTGTCCCCGGTATCATCATCTGCCATTCTCCTTCAGTTCTCAGGCAAACGGAGGCTTCCGAGACCTACCAGACCCTTGCCCATTAGGTGCCCTCCCAGCTTGTTCAGGGTGAATCTTGCAGAGAGCTCTTGGTGGCCATGGTGGGTCGGGGTGATACTTCCTCCTTTCCCGCTCTTTCTTTCTTTCTTGCAGGTATAACCTTGCTATCACTAATCACGTCCCGCTTCTTTCCTCTCCCTTAGACTAATGGGGTCCCTCCAAGGAGTCTCCATAGTCTTGATCACTCCTTCATCTCTTGGTCCCAAATGTTCTTTACTCCTCTCTCTTCTGCCCTTTGGTTTCCCCCTTTCTCCTCTACCAATACCTCGCAGTGACCCCCACTAGTACTTTCCTTCTATGGTGTGTCTTGCTCAAAGTCTTCCCCACGAGCTCCTGCTCTTTCAGACTTTCCTCCTGTACCACTTGTTGAATATTCTATCAGATCTCAGCTGGCATCTCTGGCACCAGGGCTTTAAGTGTGCCGGTGCTAGCCAGGGCCGAGCCACAGCAGGCTCAGAAATCTCGTTCTGAGGCGGGGCCTGCCGGGGCTCACTAATCTCCCCTGGCAGCCCCGGCCGCTAGAGGACAAGGCTGTTTATTGTAAAGCCTGGAGCTCTCGCTCATGTGCGAGAGCTTAAGATTTCAGAAAAAACATTCTTTCATCCATAGTGGTGGCGCCGGCACATGCGAGGCATCCCTTAAAGCAAGAGATTCCCGTTGGCCGGCTCCACCATTATATAGAGAAACGTGAGGCTGCTGGAAGCAGAGGCCTTTTTTTCCAAATACTAAAGCTCCCGTGAATGAGCGGGAGCTTCAGGATTTTGAAAAAAAGACCTATGCTTCCAGTGGCCTCATCTTCTTAGCCTCAGTAAAAATACTGAGACCCTGGCAAGAGCCATAATCTGCTCAAAACTGGATTGCTGTGGTAGCCTTCTCATAAGCATTACCACAACAGATTTCCATCGTCTTCAGGTGGTTCAGAATGGGTCAGTGAGGGTCATCAAGGGACTCCATCGTAGAGACCATGTGTCGGAGGCAAGAAGGAATATGCATTGGCTACCCGTTCAGGCACGAGTCCATTTTAGGCTCCTGCTTATCACACACAAATGTATGAGTGGTCTTATGCCTTCTTATTTAATGAAAGACATCGTAAAGAAATCTAGCACTCGTTCTGTTAGATCAGCTAACACAAATCTGCTGAACACATTACGGTGCAAGACTAATAAAGCATGGAACAGAGCTTTTGCTATAGCAGCTCCCCTTGCTTTGAATGTCTTGAATCCCGCCCTGAGAAATATTGTCTCGACCGTAGATTTCAAGAAGAAATTAAAGAAGATTCTTTTCTCCTAAATATCTGATGGTTCACGTCTGGTTGCTATACCCCTACACTGCTGTGTAATCTATGCCTCGTATGATGTTTCATGTCTGCGCCTGTAAGCCTCAGGGTACCGGTTGCGTAAAACAAGTTGATAAATAAAAATAAATAAATGAATTAATGATGACTCTGCCCCTGCCCAGCTGGCGAGAGGCAGCGCCACCATTAAGGCTGAAAAGGTGAGGCGCCGTCCCCTGCAAAGCAAGCCTTTAGAAAACAAATGCAGAGGTCAGCACCTTCCACCCCCATGTGGATAGGGTGCTGACCTCTACAAAAAGCTGCCGGGGCTCGTCAGGGGGTGTGGCCTAACAAGCCCACACGCGACCCCTGCCATTAGGCCACGCCCCCTTTATGAGCCCCGGCTCATTTTTCAGTGCCACCTAAGGCACTGCCTGGCACCCTTCTCCAATTGGCAGGTGTCCTGCTTCTCTTTTCCCAGACAGACTCTTCCTCGCTCTGTAGTTCTGTGTTTCCTCCTAGTTCCCCAATGCTGCCACACGTTGCCCTCCCAAATCAGGGAGCCCCCTTACTCTCATCTGATCTGCTCGCCGCCTTACTTCACAGGCTCTACCCCCTAGTTACACCAGGGGCGTAGCCAGGATTATCTCGCAAGTGGGGGCTGAAGCTAGTGTAGTTGGGCCCACCGCAGTGACATTAACATCTGTAGATGCCCACACAGCACCGCATTTACAGATTTTGGGTGGGCCTTGCCCGCTCAGGCCCTACCTTGTCTAGGCCTCTGAGTTACACCCGCCAAGCTGGTGCCCTTCTTAAACAGTAACTCACGCAATCGCTCTGTCTCAGGCCTCGCTAAATCCCCTTGCTATGGAGGGGGTGTTTTATGAGGGGGCGAGTATTAATTTCAATGTATTGGGCACCCCTGGCTAGCTACTGTTCTTGGATGCTGCTTTGCAATGTTCAGTTCATGTGTTGTGCTGTCCTGGGTGCCCACTGGGTGGCAGCAGCGTGCACATTATTTTGTTACAGGTTGCTTGATGGCGGGATCACTTCTCCATAGTTCACTGGGCGTTAATGGGCTGGGGGTGGGGGCGGGCAGGTGGTCTGCTCAGCTACTGCCATTTTCTGTGCTCGAAGAACTGAGGGGTCCGATTGCCTATTTCCCTATCCATCCAGTACGTTTTTATTGCAGCGCCGGCAACTGCAGGCTCATGTTATTTATTTGTTTTATTTATTTGAATTTGTAGAGCGCACTGCTGCCCTAAATCTAAAGATGGGAGGAAGCTACGACCATCAAATAATAATAACGCAGTCCTACTGGTGTCTTGTCAAAATAAAAAGGACCTATACTAATAAACCTATTGCCAATCCTTACCTCTAAATACAAATAGTGTGGGAAACAATTTTATAGAAAAGAAAAGTGTTCAAGACATGATTTGTCCAGCCCCAATGGGATGTCCCTGGAGGGATATGTTTGAATGTCACCATCCACACACTTCACTGGTATTGCTTTATATATATTATTCCACTTATCACTTACTTGGTGTAGAATTGCGGTCTGTCGACTGTCGCTGTGTATCATCGCCTATGCAGGGGTTTCGTAGACTATGACTTCAATGGTGTAAGTGAGGCACTTTCAGCGATATTCCTGGGTGTGTAGAGCGCCAATTTCCATGGGTTTGACCTTGACCTTCTTAGCACAAAAACGAGCACTGTGCCCCCATTTGCTGCATTCAAAACACTGTGGCTGTTGTGGTCTTGATGTGGGACCTCCGAGAGAGACTCGGTTATCGGGCTGTGGCTTGGGCTCGCTCTGTGTCCACCGTGGAGGGCCGGTTCGGCTGGTTCTCGCTTCGTTGTAGGGTGTCCTCGGAGTGGCTGCAAAATCTCTGGGTAGACCGGCCTTTTGATAAGCTGTGGCTACATCAATGATTTCAGATAGTGAAAGATGGTGGTGTTGACGTACCCATCTCTGGATGGGTCCTGGTAGAGCCTCCAGAAACTGTTCCAGTAGGACCTTGTCCCTTATTTGTGCAATAGTGGCAGTACTAGTCTAGAGCCACTTCTCAGCAAGATCTTGGATTCTATAGAAAAGCTGACGTGGGCTCTCACCGGGTTTCAAGCAGGTTTCTCTGTATTGCAGTCAGTAGATTTCTTCGTCCATACCCAGTCTTTCCAATATGGTTTTCTTTAAATCTACATAGGGCATATCTATGGTTGGGTTGGCGGCTTGATAAGCCCCTTGCATCACTCCAGTAAGAAGGGGGGCAAGATAGTACCCCATCGATCGGCGGGTCACCGAGCTGCTCCTTGTATCTGCAACACTTGCTGTAGCACTTGGCAATCTGCCTGCACTTGGTGTCCTTGGACCTGGAGCAGCTGTTGTAGTTGTTGCTGGCCTTCTGCCAGCGTCTTGATAATGGTCTATATAAGTGGGGGGGGTGTTGCCTTATCCCACCGCTGCCAACTCTGTAAAGACTCAGGTTGGACGCTAGTTGCCTTAAAGCAAATATCCTTTACTCAGGTTTATAAACAGTCACACTGAATGCAGAACACAATAGTCTGTGTTGCTCACTGGGGTTCTGCTTCCGTGGTCTCCAGGATGAAAGCAATCTTTTTGCTCTCAGCAGCGGCACTCTGGTAAGCCCAGTGAAACCCTTTGTTCTCTTCCTCGTAATGCTCTCTGTCCTTTTCGGTTCAAGTTGAGTCAAAAAGGGAGAAAAGCAAACATCAGCGTCCCTGTAATCAATTGGTCCTGCCCCGACCCCAGGCCAATCAACGGTTTCGCTGGACACCGCGCAACGTCTGGTGTCCCAGCAGACCTTGACCCTCCCCCTAGGGGCGTACCCTCCTGTGAGCTGCGCTACACCATCTACGCCCAGCTCTGTTACGGAGTGACACCGGATCCTACAAGGGGCAAAGATAGCTGCACGTCACCATGGGGAAGCGTACGGGATACAGATTGATCACTCGTCCTAGACATTAAATATGGATTAACCGCATCACGAGCATGTCTTGTTGGACGGGGCCTAGAATGTCGGGTCAGAAACCCTTCCAGTGGAACAGGGGATCCAGGTCTTTGGGTGGTAACATGAGCCCTCGGACAGTCACTGGGTGATCTGACCTGGGCGATAGCCGTCGCAACCTCACAGACATCCAATTCCTGGGTCGAGTGCATTTCTCTTAGGTCGAGTAGATGACCTCAGTTCCTCGTCTTTCAGGTCTAACAGGCTCTTTATGATTTTTCGAGGGCTGTGTCTATACCACTCCACGCTCCTCTCACTAATCCTCTCAACAGGAATTCATCCCTACAGCACTTTGTCACTGCCCTGTGTGAGTCAAAACAGGTGTCTGTTTCCTATTTTGGGTGGGATAGGATTTTTCTAGTTCCTTTTGAAAATGTGCACATTTATAGTGAGTAAAAGTGTCTGTTACACCCCTTATCTGTATCGTTGGGCTGGTTGTTGCAATGTTTTGCCTTTTTATTCGCTTAAAGCGAAAAAAGAGATCTTTCTAACTTCGAGAAACTGAGGCTTACTGGAGGGAACTTCCCGCTTTCTCAAGCCGATGGGCATCCATTCACAAGGGCTTTTCTGACCCCTGAGGCCCTGGTGCTCCCTCGTGGGGATTCCTAGAGGTCCACTGTGGCAGGCACCCACCTTTGTAACGGCTGCCTCGTCACACAATGCATGAATGCATCACATTTCAGGCCACTGTGCACCAAAATAGGCAGCATCTGGGCAATGTGTCGCTATAACACTGCAATGGATAAAGTAATCAGATACTTATTTGTACAAAATAAAATATCTGCAATCAGTTGTACATGGAGGCAATTCAGGTGCCATGCTGGTGCCATGCTGACCCGCATTAGGTATAAAGTGGAGTGCTGTCAATAAAATGAATGGAAGAAGTGGATAGTGCCTTAAAGTAGGAAGCCAGGATGAATGGTGACCCAATAGGGCAAGCTATAAGAACCGGGAAACCCAAGTTAGCAGAATAATGCCAAGACCATATTATCACTCTTAGACTGCCCACACCCAAAGTGGTGTCAATGGAGATTGTCTAAAGTGGAGGCTCGTGGACTCTATACTTGATGGATACAGGTGTGTGCATGTGCGCACCTGAACGGAGCTCAAATGCATACATGCAAGTAAATTGATGTGCAAAAAGAGGAAGGCGTGTGTGTAGGCCAATATGTGTAACGGATGTGGAGACCAGTGAGGATTGCGCCACTAGTTGTGGTAACAGGAAATTGAAAGATGGTAATCAAAAGTAAGGTAACATTTTGCATTGCTATTGGCACCAGTTAACAACATCCATGTTTGCCAAAAGCAAAATATGCATACATGTCTAAAGCACTATATGAACGCATAGAATGACTGATTGAGCTTAAAATAATATGGCCCTATGTTGTACTGTAAGTCAGTACTTTATTGTATCACTGTCCAGGAGTGCACGCTGATGGAATGTTGATGTATGCATGATAGACAGCTCAGGAGAATGTTGAGTGAATGTGTGTGTGAGTGTTCCATGAATGTCAGTTGCGGGCCTGAGCTGGGAGTCGAAGGATGGCCAGTGGGTCTCTTCCCACAAAGTCCACTTGTGTCTACATTAACCTGTGATGTACATAATGCATGTAACTAGAGCCTATACAAATGGATATGTACAATAAAGCTTCCTGGACTAAACTACGTGGCTTCACAGCTGGTTTGTGGACTTAAGGTAAGAGCCTACTTTACAACATAACACCCTAGTGCAATTGATAACCAGTAAGAAAGCATGGACATTACAAACTTAGCACAAAGCGTATGGTGACGAGAAAGAAAACAGTACTCGAAAACCTATAAAGTAAAAGTTAAGACTATAGTAGAAATGCTGCCTGAACAGAGTGCAGAGTGTGTGTGCAACTTCAAAATGTCTGCCTATAAACCATACAGATCAGTTCACAATGATCGCAGTAGAAGAATGCAGGCCACGTGACCCGTCACGTGTGCACGAAGCGCGTGTGTGTGGCAGGATGTGCGAGGGCAAGACGAGGACTAGGGACTCCGAGGAAAAGTCCAAGCAGAGCTCGGAGAGACAGCCAGGCCCACGAGCCCCTGCATGTGTGCGTCCATGCATTTATAGCTGCCTACCGGCTAGTAAGAATACAAACAGACAAGATTTTATGGTTTGCACCTGTATTCTTACTCCACCGTGTGTCAGGTTCCCCTATAGGCTGCAGGCTAGGAAGGGACCTAGGAGGTGCAATGGAGGGGTGGGGAGTTGCAGGAAGAAGGCAGAAATGTGAAAATGTCATTTTCTCTGGAAATAATATTCAAGGCCTAGTTCTCCTTCATTTTTCTAATTTAGCAGATAGATGCGATCCCAGCTAAAGATGGTGGAGGTGCTTCTTCGAGCTGATTGGTTGGCCTGCAGCAGGGAGGTAGTTTGCTGCAGGTGGTTTGGAATCCTGACTGAGATTCATTCAGCCATCTGCAAGTGAAGGTCAAAGAACTTTGAGCTCCAGAGAAAATCGAGAGAACTTCCTGGTCTGGAGAATAATAAGATTTCATAATTTGAAGATATAAACTGAACAAGGTAAAAATCAAGCGAACTTCAGTAATTTAAAAAATAAGTAGATTTATTTTACTGTGAAAAAGGATTTAGTTATTAGAACATTAGTCTTGTGTAAATTATCTGTTTGACACACTGGAGCCTGGGCGGGCTTCAGGGCTGAAGCCCACCAAAGGCAAAACACACTAAGGGCTCAAACTGGTTTCAACGAACAGAGTAAAAGCAAAGAAAGAACTAACAAACAGAAAATGGCCAAGAAAGAAGACAAGGGCCAGTTTGGAAAAAATTGTCACCCATGGGTGCCAGCAGGGGGTTCAGCCTGTGGTAGAAATGCACACTGGTAGTAAAAGTAAACCACTGCCACCAGCCATTTAAAGTATGTTAGTGTAACAAAAAATGTTACATGAGAAGTGGGATAGGGAATTACTAAGTAACCCCGTAGCACTCCACATAGGGTGGTGTGTGCTGGTACCACAAAAAAAGTTAAGTAAGACAGGGATCATCTTACTATTCTTGGGAACTGTAGTTCACCCAAGAACATGTAATTAAACATTAAGAGAAGCACTATACAAAAAGAAGATGCCTATGGAGTTTGTCAGACTCCATAAAACAGTAAAAACCAAAATTCCTAGTCAGGTAAAATACATGAGGGAGTGAAGGTCCCACTCACTCAGGAAGAAAGAAATCACAAGCCCTAAGTCCAGCAAAAGAGCTGGGGACCTCTAAGGTTGAAAGGAATTAGCACAGAATTTAAAATTTGCCATGAGAGAGTATACTAGGCAGCCTCAAATGTGTGGAGTGAATCAAATGTCCTGGCAGGAGAGTACACCAGGCAGTCTCAAGAGTATGAATCGGAGGTCCTGGCAGGAGAGAACACCGGGCAATGTCAAGTATGTAAAACAGATGTTCTGGCAGGAGAACATACCAGGCAATTGAAAAGTATTAAGTTTAATGTGCAAGGATTGCACTTGGCCAAGTAAGGTTCTTGAAAGAAACTGTGAAGTCAAACACGTTTTGTGTTGCACTTGGCAAGAAGAGGCCCAAAGAACTATGGTGTATGAAAAACGCAAAGAGTAAAGAAGAATCCAGGGGAAGGGAGCCCTCTGGAACCAGAACTGTATCCTTGAAGAAACAGTTTGTTTAACTCATTTATCCTTTCTTTATGAACACTTTTTACAAACGACTTGGGGTTAAAGCCACTTCTCTTTTTCGTCTTAGAACTACATTTGTAGTGTGAGGGATGGAACAGAACAATGAACACGGGAGTTTGGTTTTCGACATCCCACAGCCTTAGTTTTTGTTTACGTAGGGAAATTGCTCTAGAACATGGTTTTAAGAGGTCGTTTTTCAACCCCTTCTATTTCCAATAAAAATGTTTAGCCAAAAACATCGCAAACCTGTGGCTGACTCTCATTTCTGACGCCTCACAGTGATGAAAAGAGACGTGGAAGCAGTAGGGGGGTGAGAAAGAAGAGAGTAGTGTGAGAAGATCATAGAGACAGGTGTAGAGCAACAGTAGGGAACAGGAGGAGCCAGATCAGTCGGACAGAGTGAGCGAGAGACAGGAGGGCGATACAGAGAGAGGCGGGGCAAGATCAGGAACATGAGAGACAGGGCGGGAGTGTGCGTGTGTGTGGGTGAAGGCAACATCTTGATTATCATCTGTTATATTGTTGGACTTCATCAGAGTAGGGATTCTTTAGAAAGTCTTGAAAGGAGCAAGATGGATAAGGCTACACCATTTAGACCCACATCTGTAGACCAGGATAGAACTATACAGTAGTTTACCTATCATAGTTTGCGTCACAATCTGCCGAGATGTAGGAAAGCCTCCGCTAGGGAGGTGAGAGACCACGTGCGATTGAGGGGTAGGCCAACTCCCCGCCCGCCCTTAGTCTAGCTGCCTACAGTCCATCACTAGCCAAATTAATGAAATCTGCAAATAAAACATCTCAACTTCATATCTGAATAATTGTATTATTGAATCCATGCATGACATAAACCCAAATTCTTTTTCCAAATCCACAAGAAAAACAAACTGTGCAAACCTACATGGACTGCGGGTGTAGCATCCCACTTCCCTATCCTCTCTCGTGACCTGCACCCTCCCAGCTCCGGTATCTCAGACCAGCAGCAAACCGCTGCAAGTGGACTGCGTGTAGAGAGTGCAAGTGTGAGTCAGAGCATGAACAATGGTCCAAGCACAGGTAGATTCAGGAGTAATCACCGGGAATCTAGAGCAGGGCTGATGCAGGCCTCAGACCATGGATGGCTCACATGCCTCTTCTTCACCGGACACTCGTGCGCTGCGTCCCACAAAATACAACCGAGTCCCATGATAAATTCAGTCCAGCTGTTCACATAGCTGCACACCATACACATACACGCAATTTGACTATACCTTGCCCTAAACATACATCACCCTCGATCCCCAAGCGCTATGACCCATAGAGTCCCACAGAAATTTCGGTCTAGCTGTCCACATAGCTTGACTCTGACAATTTAACACAGAACACGTCCTCAGGCCTTTGTAATATGGGCTGCTGTTAGAGACCCAGCCATTATCCACCTACCTTTGTTCTGGCTATAAATGCACACACACATTTTACCACTCCCTTTCATTACCTTACAATCACAGACTATGGTCTTCCAAAGGGTGTTCATCCTCACATCGCTTCAACGCCATACCAATGGCAGCAGGCGCAATACAAATACTACTTAACATGCCTATAAAACAGGTTGCCAGATACCGCTCCCAAGCAAATTCAGCAGGGACGACAACTGGAGCCTCGCCAATACCCTTTTTAACATTCTCTTTATTATGAGCTGAGCAGATAAGTGGAAAACTCTTTATTAGTGGGGGATTATTGTAGTGACCGTTGTCTCCTACACATCACCCTAAAAGTGTAATGTTTGGGCGAGGAGGCCTTCATGACCGGGTCATGGGTCTGATTGTGTCATGGGCGACATGGAACCCTCCCAACCGGGCGTAGGTGGCCTACCATGAAAACACCAGAGCCACGCCCACCCCAGTGGTGGTGTGAGGCAGTTGAAGGGAGCCCCTGTCTCCGGCATGCGTAGACCCATTTCTGTGTATTGGTACTTCTTTCCGTGACCAATTATCAATTTCTGTTCTGCCCAGATGGTCCATCCAGAAGACTACAAGTACCACATTGCACCTGGGCCCAATGGACAAGACGCAGCCTGCAACAGGAGGAATGCACTGGTTTATCAGATGGGAACGGACAAGGCATACGCCCACTCCACAAACCACTCAGACTAGCTACTGAGGTATGGTGGCACAAACTGGAACTGTCAAGGGACTGCATAAGAATAGGGGAGGCCCAGGAACACTCCCCAACCCCTGTTTAAACAGTGACTCACCAAGCACAGGACAGAACCCAAGAACAAATCACTGCAGCAACCGCATTGCTGACTGGAGACTGGAAAGGGGGTGGGGCGCCCTTATGAAGACTTCCAGGGAAAGCCCCGACTCAGAAGTGAAGAGAAGCCCAAAGAAGCAGCAGACTCAGTTAGCCATTGGGTACTGGGAGAAGCTTCTAGGCAGGACTGGGATGGATATCAGAGTCCCTCTGCAATGAAAGGTGTTGGGGTGAGGTTAGTGGAGGAACAGAAGGAGCAGGAGGACCAAGAGATCTGAGGGGAGAGTGTAGATGTCATCTTTGATGTCCTGGGTGTTAGTGTTAGCAGGCCACGGTGGTGGCGCGAGTTATGGTTGCTTAGCATAATGTTCATTTAACGACATTTTTTCACTTAATTTCATACGTTTTTAACAATTTAACCATAATGTCCCTTTAACAAAGATTTTTCACTGAATTGCATGTGGTTTTACCAGTGCACCCTAATTTGCTACAACTTCCAAACAACAAACATCATACTTATCCCCAAGATAGCCACATTTTTGGCCGATGTAGAACGTTGTTTAGTTTAGTTTATTATTTGTAGAGCGCTCCTAAGCCTGAGGTATCTGGGCGCTTGAGCATAGGAAATAGTTACAGGCGAATATAGATATGAACAGCAGACACATGGCTTGTTGGCGTCGGTTACAGATTGAGCAACATGCCAGCATCTGATAAAAACATACACAGTACGAAATGCCGAAGTGCTAGGTTAGCTAAGAGCAAGTCACAATTTGTCCTTGGAACAAGGATGCAAGATAGTCAACAGAGATACAGAGGTGGTCGAAGAGACAGGACTGTATTAGGGTAACAAGCAGATGTAGATCAGAGGGCGGTGGGAGTGGAACTTAGTGTTGCTTGGCAAAGAGCCAGTTTTTCACTTTAGATCTGAAAGTCCAGAAAGATGGTTCGGCTCTGATGGTTGGGGGGAGAGAATTCCAGCACTTAGCTGCTAACACAGGGAAGCTGGATCCACCTGCAGTTTTAAGTTTGAACTTGGGGATGTTGAGTCACTGAGAGTAGAAGGATCTGGTGGGTCTATCAGATATGTTCCTAGAGAATTTTCAGCCAAGTGTTTAGCTTAAAACTGTGGCATTCCCCACTCCCTAGCAACATTTGAAACACTTCTATGTATTTTTTGCAACTTTTCCCACCGTTTTTGTGTTCGTCGATGTTCCCGAACATCTAACGTCATCACAGACTTTCCGGACAGTGTCAAGTGAACAGGCGCGCGCACGCTATTATGACGTGTTCGTGAACGCATCTGCAGTGTGCGAACCGGTCTGTGCTTCGCAAACAGTATGAAACTGTATTTCCATTTGATCAAGGAAGTTTAAACCTGAAAATGTGCCCTTCCATAGCTCCTACACCTATTCTTATCGATTATCCATTTGCAATATAGGACACAGCACATGCTTGGAAGAATATTATCAGAACTGCTATTAATCTTCAAAAATGGCATCGGCTATTGCTATCCTTTCTTCCTAGGAGCCACCACTACCACCGGCAGAAGGGCCTATACAACGGAAGAAGCACAGTAATTCAGAAAACAATTAAGGGGATCAGGAAGATGAGGTAGAGAATCATGGGTGTGGAAGTTCTTTAACACCGTTGGCGGTGTACGAAATGCTAAAGCTACTAAGGTAAAATGCACTGAGTACTCAGTCGTGGACAACCTGGCCAGTACTCCTATGAGACCACCTCCATACGCCGCCACACCAAATCCAACCACCAGGATGCTCTCAGAAAGGTTGTTCCTTTCTCAAGAAGTAGTAGGCCGTCTTCCCCTTCCTCATCTTACTCAACCAATACTGCCTCGACACAGAGACTACTTCTGTGGGACACAAAATCCCACCAGCTACCTTGCAAGCTATGAAACAGGCTGTTGATCAATATCATTCAAAGAAAACTGTACTCTGTATATACTGCAACACACCACTCTGCAGGGGAGAGCAGTTTCGAAAAGGCTTTCGAGGCTGTAATCAAGGAGTATGGGAAATACAGCCCCCTACCTTACATTTAATGCACGTCCAAAATCTTCCCCTGTTCACCTGCCCCTCCATATCTGTGCTTGCTGCCCCTTCCCATATTGCCCTCCCCACTTTACTTCCTGAAATAAAATATTTAAAATAAAAAAACACCAAAAAAGGTTCCTTTAGGAACCACACTTCACAGTTAGAAAGCAGAAGTACAAACAATGTATGCTTATAGACTCAATCCACTTTACATTTTTCAGTAAAGTAGTTGGACTCAATTAGATTCTCCAACATTCCCATCAACATTGTCTACTATGCTAATGGAAATAATGGGCAATTGTATACTAGAGAAAAAAAATACAAACTATTTTCGGTCCCAAATACTTTTCTGTAGCATACAACAATGACCATAATCCATGGAACTTCATGCCTATCCGCGGTCTCTGCAGTTCCCTCTCTAGGCCATGCTTTATTACAAAAAAACAGATTGCACGTGCACACCATCGCACAAGACAGCCCTTCTATCCTTTTTACTGTTATGTTTTTAGCACTCCTTCATTGCCTGATTTGAAACAGAAACAAATATATCCACCCATGAGTTTAAAAAAAACTCTACAGATAAACCTATTGGCATATTAAACTTCCACACACCAACTGCCACTTAAAAATGTTGTACAAATCTTTTCCATATGCATTTCCCTTGCTTATCCCAAACAATTATACACAGTGCTGCTATAAATGCACATATGGTATTGTGCAGAAAAGAATTGCATGAATGGAAAGAGGAGCAGGGTTTACCAAGTGCTCATAGAAGCCCAGAAGTAAAGTGTCAAGACATGCCAAAGTGGGAAGCCACTAACTACCTGCTGGGGCAAAAGAAACCCAAGGGTTTGGTACACAGCTGCCAGGCAGTACACCCGCAAGGGCAGTGCTGAAGGGTGGAGGGGTTTGCTTGTGTTGACCAGATACAGGCTTGGAACTCGTTATGCTTATCAGGGACCAAGGCACCAGCATCAGTGGCAGTGGTAGGAGTTAGCAGGGAAGGGATTAAGTAAAACAGGAACACAAAAGCAGAGCTTTCAGATGTTTTCAAAACTTAAGGAAGACCAGCTCAATTATAAAAGGAGCAGGAAGGTTGTTCCAAATAGAGGCACCGGCCGAAGACCGAGACATGCCTCCCGCTCTCTGTTTCAAAAGGCATTTAACAAGCAGAGTATTGGTGTTACAGCAGCAGAGGGGTCTAGCAGGGAAGTATTTAGGGAAACAAAGTTGGACATATTATAGTCCTTGCAATTAGCAGGAGCCAATGTACACATTTTATAGCTGCAGCAATACGATCCCTGGGCTTCAGGCCAAGGATAAGTCTTGCAGCCCTATTCTACATTAGCCGAAGGGAGTATAGACAACAAATTGGGAGGTTAAGGAAGAGGCTGTTGCAGTAGTCCAGCCTACACAGGGCCAGGGCTCTACAGACGTTGAGCTTCTGGGGGAAGGTAAGGAACGGTATAGTGCCTTTATGGAGGTTAGGTTCAAACCATGCACTTTCTTTAAAATCTCCAAAATGTAAGGAGTAAAGGAGATAAAGGACTTAAAGATAACCCCCAGGTTTTTGGCCTCACAGAATCGTGAGTCTAGAGGGCCCAAAGACAGCAGCCACAGGGCAGCAAAAAAGCAGGGTACAGGTGTCATGATAACAAAGATCTCTGTCTTACTGTCTTTGACACAGAGATTGTTACCCGCACACGATGCTTCAATGGCAGTCACACAATCAGCGATAAAAAAACAAGGAAAACAAACGAGTTCAGGGAAGTTTAAGGAAAGCTGTGTGTCACTAGCATAACACTGGAAATGAGAAAAGAAGAAAGACATCAGGTGAGCCAGAGGGACGAAATAGATATGGATGAGCCACAATCATAGGATAACACCCTGGGGTACTCTGCGAGTACACAGTGAGGTAGTGCAGTACAAACAGACCAGATGCAGCTGGGAAGGGTGGTTAGTGAGGAAAACAAATCAGCCAGTCCAGTGCCCAGGCCAGGCTAACGGTATCATATAACCGTTTAATGAGGAAACAATGGTTGACTGTGTGAAAGGCGGACGAGACATCAAGGAGTACTGTCCTCAATTGTACTACAATCATAAATACCATATACACTTTAATTATATCACTCCACCATATTACAAATACTGTACACCCCCTACATTACCTATAATTACTATACACAGATTATTATACTATGTGTTGTCAGTGGCTAGATTTTTGGGGGCATGGGCAAATAGCAAAACTCACCCAGAACACTCTGCCATCCATATAATGTCTGCGGTTAGTAAGAACTGTCCACAGACTCGGCTGCACCTGCACACCCCGTTTTCACGTATAAACAGCTCCATATCATCTATGTTCCACTCCCCCACCCTTTCCATGCCCTCTTTCAGCCATCAAATACCACAAATGTGTTTTCCAAACGGTTCGTTTACAGCGTTGTCCACGGACTACTGCGGTGTCTGCGAACAGGGCGGCACATGCACCCACTTTTTTACCTTGTACAACATCTCCATATCATCTTTATTCCACTCCCCCACTCTTTCCAGCCCCTCTTTCGTCCACCAAATAACCCTAAATGTGTTTAGACGACTGTACCCCCACCACGCTATCCGTGGACACCAGCCGATGACCACGGGACCAACATGGCGATTGTTTAAAGAAAAATGACGTATCTCACGCTTTTTTGCATCCAATCACCGGGCACGTACGATGTCCGCGGACATCACACCAGACCCCTATTGGCCTGGTGGGGAGGAGGAATCTGCGGACCCGAATAGGGAAGAAGACTGGGCCCAGATATCACACATTTCTTGACCTACTTATTGGCCATTTATAAGAAAATACTGGGCGGATTGACAGCAAATTTACAGAAGCATGCTCGTACCACAAATGTGGTGAAAATCTGTCCAGCGGTTTGGGCTGTAGCCTAGAGCAAACATTTGTTTCCATTGCATCTATGGGAAAACAAAATGGGGCACCCCCTTACAACCATGCCCCCGCCCCCCTTTGATGGATGAAATCTCACCAAACTTGTCAAAAAAATTCAAAGTGGGGTAAGGATTTGTCCAGGGGGAGCAAAGTTATAAGCTGCCCAAAAGGTGCTCTTCCTATGAGTTTAGCAACTTAACCATAACTACATGGCGCTACTGCAGGCCCTGTGATATATTGGACATGTTGGTTTATAATGACATGTGGATTTTTCACAACCTCTCTATGAAACAGAGTATACTTCAAAACAAAATATGAGTACATATTTTGGCAACCTAGATCTGATAAGGTATGTGGAGACTGAACTCAAATCCCGGCTTCACCACTTAACCAAAGTCTGTGATCTCCAGGCACAGTGATGTAAAATGATTTGCTCATCTGGCAAAACCTGAGGTCTGTTGAAGTTCACAGTGTACCCCATTAAAAAAAAGCCTAATTTATGGTGATTCTCCATGTTGTATGTCTCTTGGAACACTTCCCATGATGCACTGTAGTGTCAAATAGTAATGTTGCTCCCTGTGACGTCATTAGGTCTAGCCCTCCCTTGTGTCTCACCATTTACACAATGTTGGATTACCACAGCAATGTATGTTAACGCACTGTCCTCAATGCATCCAGCACTCTGCCCCTCTCCCTTCCAGAATGATGAACCCCCAACCCCAGGTCACAGGCCACCTTTTCATCTTCATGCACAATCTCCGCAGGGATGCTCCGATCGATGATTTTGGAGAAGATGGTTGGTGAATTTGACGCATATTTCTTTCTGGCTTCGTCCACCTGCTGGGCCTTTAGCACCTCATCACGGCTGCCCCCAGTGGCCGCAGAGTAACAATGCTAGCGGGGAAAAACAGAAAAATTGTAGTGAGAAATTAAGGCAAACTTCACTCAAAAGCATTTCCACACAAGAAACACATGGAAACTACACCAAAGAACCATTGTACAAGTGAGTTCACAGTAAGTTGAGAATTCCTACTTCTAGACACTTTAAAATAGCACAGCAGTGGAGTGCAGATGAAATCTCGACCAATTGCTTTCTGTTATTTACAACAGGTACATAAAAGTGTTATGCTAGGTTAGTGGGGGGCGTTTATAAAGTGCAAACGTTCACCCTGAAGGTATCGTAGCGGAATGTAGCAAAGGCATGTAAAGATGTAGAATCACGACCGGCTTTAGGCCCGGGCCATCCGGGTGACCGCAGAGGGCGCCACATTAGCCCGCCCGCCTGCCACGCCAGCTCGGCAGAGCCTTTCACAGGCACCCCCAGAGCTGGCGTGGACGGTGGAGGTGCGGCACGCGCCCTATTGTAATGAAATGCACCCCACTCTCCTGCTGGCGTGTTATTGCAAAGGGCGCCAATGCTGAACCAGCATGTGGCAGTTCCATGCTGGTTTGACAGCCACAATCTTCTGACGTGATTAACTCCATGCTCCTGCATGGGAGTGTGGAGTTAAGCACTTAATTAAGTAGAGTGCCGCTGCTGGTTTTGCGGTGGTGCTCTATTTAGCAAAGCAACAAAAAGTTTGGCTGGAGTGGGACGCCAAATTTTGTTGACTCGCCCCGGGCATTGCCAAAACGAAGGCCGGCCCAGTGTAGAATGGCTCCTACATTCAACTTCTGAAATCCGTCATTCCAGATTTTACGGGCTAGCACCGAAGAGAAACGGCCTCCAAATGTCACCTCTTTATGACAAGGAACCAACGCCAAATCAGTCAGACAATATTGAAGGTCTTGTGAATCTTTAACATTTTGATCATATGCAGCATTTTGCCAGTCCAACTCTCTCTCCCCTTTCAGGCCTTTCCAATAAACCCACACCCTAAAAATAGATCCATCATTCATACAATTTCAGCTCACAATAAGCTGTTGCTGAGTGATAAGTGACCAATGGCAAGTAAGAAATTAAATAGTGTTTTGCATTTGGAGTATTTAGGAGGACTGCACCTTGAAATCTTTACCCCCTGATTAAGTTCTTTCTATTGGCATAACAAATCAAAGTGCAACTAAGCAATGTGTTAAAGGAAGGCGGAGGAGAGTCCGTCTCTGGCTCCCCGTAATGTCAGAATACATGCAGGATATTGGTACTACTGTTCCTGTCCCTATACCTATCGCCCTCTTTTTTTCTGTTTCAAAGCACATGAACTGCAGCTGACACCTGAGCCCTCGGAATTGGGAAAGGAATCAATGGTCAAGATAAGTAATAGCAGAAAACGGGAAACCTAAACTACCAGTACCAGAATGCAACTGAGTGCAACCGAAATAACCCAGCGCAGAGCAAGAGGACTGGGAGCAGTTGGGCATCCACTGGAAATGGACTGACGGCAGTGGGGAATGGGGGAGAGGGTTTGGGGCTGAACAGGAGAGTTCCAGAAACACTTCCCAGACTCTGATGGAAGATAAACACACTCAGGGGTGGAGAACTGAGTCTTAAAAGGAGCAGAGCAAGAAGGCTTCTTAAAGACTTCGAGGGGATGTCCCGGCTCCCAGGGAAGTAGCTCAGGAAGCGATTGGCCAGGTGCGGCAGCGGTCTTAGAGAGCCAATGGGAGCCACAGGATCTCCTTAACAGGAAGGGCTGGTCTATAAAAACCCAGCACTTTCTGTAAGAGATGAAACCTATTTGAGTGGAGTTGGGGGCAGAGGAGGTGTACCAGGTAGAGAAGGAGTTGGAGTGGACTGTTGGTGTCTAGGGTGAGCGTGTAGGTAAGGGGTTCGGTCTGGGAGAGTTGTACCAATTGAGTTGTGTATGTGTAAGTGTGAGACCGATTCAGACACAAAACTAGGTAAGCCCACCCCCAAAGCAAAAGTGCTATGAGCCCTGTTAAGGGACTTCGGGCTAGAGGACATCTGGAGACTGCAACATCCGAATGAAAGACATTACTCACACTTTACGGCCCCACACAATCTGTACACGAGATTGGATTACATGTTTGACACCCCGGAAATAGCGGGAGAAGCAGTGGGGTTCAGAATATAAGGCAAGAATACTGTCAGAACTCTCCCCTTTGGTCTTGGAGTGGCGACACCAGCCCCCCAGAGCCAGAATCCCAACGTGGAGGCTTAGAGCTGAGGCACTGAAGGATACTACATTCGAGAGGACCTACGGGAAGCGATAATTAGCTACTTCGAGAATAACACAGGAAGCGTGGAATCAGAGGGAACTCTGTGGGAGGCCTTTAAGGTGGTAATAAGGGGGGTGGCCATATCCAAATCTAAAGGGCTCCAGGGGGGCATAGAGAGAATGCTGCAGGAGACAGTGAAGAGACTAGGTGCAATAATGAAAAAAGAAGGCACCTCACAAGAGGAAACAGAATGTGTGAGCCGATTACAATTGGCTTGAGGGGAGCTTTAGGAGAGTCTAAGCAACCTGAATTACAAGAAATATATCAAAAGACAACATGCTGGGGGGGACAAACCAGGGAGGCTGCTTGCGTAGCTATATAAAAACAAGGCAGCAATCAGAGAGATATTGGGAGAGGTGGGACAAGTCTGGAACACCCAGGAGACGGTGAAAGAGAGATTCCTTAGATTTTATGAACACATCTATGCAGATATGGGGGAGAATACGGAGAGAGAGATTCAGGAGACCCTAGGGGACATAGGATTGCCTAAATTAAGTGTGGAATACAGAGAGAACTCAGAAGCCCCAGTCACACTGGAGGAATTAGAAACAGTGGTAATGCATCTACCCATGTGTAAAGCCCCAGGCACAGATGGGCTCCCCAGCGGGTTTTATAAAGCATACAGGCAAGAGATCCTTCCCCGCTACTGGCAATGTTAAATGAGGCATACGAGAAAAGGCGACTGACAGAATCTCGGAGAGAGGCGGTAATTATTCCGCTCCTTAAACCAGATAAGCCAAGCGTAGACTGCGGATCGTACAGACCACTATCCATGTTAAACCAGGACAGTAAAATCCTCACGTTGGTACTGGCAAATAGACTTAAGCGGGTGATAAATAAACATATACACCCGGACCAAATCGGTTACGTCCCAGGCAGAAGTATATCCAACAACCACAGGAGGCTTCATCATATTATAGAGCAGACGGAGGGCGACCCAAACGAAATAGCAGTAGTCTCGTTAGATGCACTCAAAGCCTTCGACTCGGTCAGGTGGCCATGGTTGATGGCGGCATTAAAAGAATACGGGATGGGACCTGGGTACCTGCGGTGGGTGAACATGCTGTATAGCTCCCCTACAGCCAGGGTTAAAACGGGAGCGATAATCTCAGATAAATGGCAATTTAGCAGAGGCACGAGACAGGGCTGCCCATGGTCCCCGATGTTGTACATCCTCGCATTGGAGCCGCTGGCAATCTACCTGAGACAACAATACAGTGAGATAGGGGTTCACACTAAAGGGGGACCGCACTTAATATCGCTGTATGCGGATGATATGCTTCTGTACCTACGGTACCCGGAGGAGAACTTACAATACATCCTGGAAGGGATGAAGCACTACACGGTTCTCTCCGGGATAGCGGTTAACCCAAAAAAATCTAGCATGTTCCCCTTGCGTAGGTACAGGGGCATTCCACAGAAAAACCTACCCACCCTGCAGATAGCCTGGCAGACCAGAACGTTTAGATACCTGGGGATCAATATACATCATACGGTTGCAGACGAGCATAGGTATAACACAGAGAGAGCAGTGGAAGGTATCAAGCATGGCATGGAGTTCTGGGCTAAGCTCCCCCTGTTCATGGTAGTGAGGGCGGCCTTGCTTAAAATGGTGGCCTTACCTAGGCTATTACATTTTTTCACAAACATCCCACACCTGGTACCCAAGCGTTTCTTCACCAAACTCTAGAGTCTAAGCAGAGGTTTCCTGTGGCACAACACTAGAAACAGAGTGGCCTTATGAAAACTACAGAACGCGTCCGACAGATGGGGGATAAACCTGCCAAACTTAGAGATATACCACCTGGCGGCGCAGTTACAATATGTTGCTAGGTGGTTGTCAGAAGACGAGACAGCAGAATCCAGACTGTTGAGGGACGAGAGCACCCCATGCTTTCTAAGAGAACTAATATGGCTATCCAAATCAGAGATGGAGGGGGGGATAGGGCGCCAGAGACCCGAACAAGATGGCTGCTCTCCTGTGTGCTCCCATACGGCCCTTCAAAATCCTGATCAATCCTGTCTCTCCTGGTGGAATACTACCCAACATTAGCAGCCGACGTTGCCGCAAAAGCTCCAGGTGCCAACCCTGCAAAAAATCTGCATCTCCCGGCGCTCCACACATCCAAAATCCAGGCCGGCGCACCCCGGCACCCCCGGATATAGAGAGAGGCCTGGTGGCCTGCCAGCACCCGCCCACCTCCGCCAAACCTGCCGAGAAAGCACCAGCAGCCGTCACAGAGACAAGCGGCGGGCCCCCGGGGGGAGGAGCGCTGGGGCGGCCCCGACCGGCCCCTGGAGGCTCGGGAGCACCCAGGCCTCGCGTCGCTTGCCGCGACAGCCGGCCCCCAAAGACGCAACCGACCCGCGTGAAGATTACAGCTGTCAGCCCGATCCCACGGGCCCAAACTCCTGAAATTCCGCAGAGCATTGAAGCTCACGGGAGAAGCAGAAGCCGGCGGGAAGACCCCGCTGTGCCCTCCCGCTTGCGCGTGGAGGGGCGCTGCCCGCGGGAGGCCTCCTGGCAGCGCGGAGGACGTCAGGCACGGCACCGAGGCCGGGTCTCCCCGCGGTCGGACACGGCCCGCCCTGCGGTGCCCCAGCCCAGCGGCCCAACGCCACTTCCGAAACGTGCCAACATCCACCGGCTGGGGCCCTGAATGAACAGAACAGAGGAAAGCGAAGATCCCGATCCGCTGCAGGGGAAGAGCGCAAGACCCAGGTACGGCGCCTGCAGAGGGGTGGGGGGCAGGTTGAGCACGTTAGAAGCACAGACCACTGGTGCCCCGTATAGAACCATCTAGACACCCAAGCTGAAGGGCCTGATCCGCTCGGGTGGCCCCTCCTCACACAGATCACCGCAAGGGCTCTGCCCTTGCTGCAAGAGTGCTGAATCAGGCAAGACTTGCGCACGCAACCGCCAGCACAGCCTTCCCGGATTGCATCACCGCTCCCCAGCCAGTGGGCCCAGAAGCAAGCAGCAAAACCGATACTAAGCAAGTACAAGCTACACCGGTAAGCAGTGGTGCTGACGCCACCCCAACCCAGCGGGCTCCGACCGGGCCTCCTGCTTAGAACCACAGGATACGCGCCACTTAACTATGCCAGGCATCAAAGCATTCCTAAAAGAAAACAGCGGCACGTACCCCCCCATCTAACAGCACAACCTCCTAGTCCCAGCACTCTGCACCAACGGCAGGATGAACCAGCAGAGCACCGCCTGCTCAGCACACATAATCTCGCAATGGGGAAATATGACAAGTCACAACACAAACTGAACTTTGATGGGGGCGCCTCGTCCAATACTCTTAAACACAGCAGCGAAACAGAATCCCCACCGCCGTTGCCTGCCCAAGAAGAGTGCGAGCCCCACTCCCTTGATATCAGAGCACTGCTCCTAGAGTTAAGAAATGAGGTCAGCAACCTAGATAGCAAACTGGACGACCTCTCCTCCAAGGTAGATCAGGTGCAACACAGGCTTGACAACCACAGTGAGCGCCTGGATGGCGCAGAGCAACAAATATCTAACCTCGACGACGGGATGGCATCCCTGACCATCAGAGTATCAACCCTCAAGGCCCAGATGAAAACGGCCAACGCACGTAATGAAGACCTCGAAGGGCGCTCTAGGAGGAACAATATTAGGATAGTCGGGGTAAGGGAGAAACAACCCGAAGGCAAAATGGAAGACCACGTTGAGGAGATGTGCAGGTCTCTCTTCAGCCCGGAGGCACTCTCGCATTTGTTCGCCGTGGAAAGGGCCCATAGAATACTGGCATCGAGACCCATCGTCGGAGCCCCCCCAGACCAATAATTCCAAAGCTTTTTAATTATAAGGACAGAGACGCGATCCTTCGAATAGCCAGGGAGAAAGGCGAGCTACAATATGATGGCGATACAGTTCACTTCTACCCTGACTTCTCACCAGCTGTCCAGGCCCAAAGAAGGTCCTTCACCAAAATCAAACTAAGGCTCTGATCCAACCAAATCCCATTTTCCATGCTCGCCTACGAGTACAACACCAGGGGAGAACCCAGTTTTTCCAGACTCCCAAGGAGGCAAACTCATACCTAGACCAAGCTGGTTGTGGCCCACCTGAGAACAATCAACCACGTGCACAGGGAGAACGGGCCCACCAGAACTCACCATAGGCAACAACAGGCAACGGAACACCACATTAAGTGACAATTTTTTTTCCACCAAAAAAAAATCATAAGGATCTGAGCAACCCACGGCCGTGTGACTTGGGAAGATCCTAGCACCCCTAGCACAGCCATGTTAAAGTTTATCAGTTCCCCGTTGCTAAGTTGGGTCTTAACGACGAGCGAGTTGGGGGTTGCTCGTGAGATTCGGGAGGGGGATACATTCCAGTTGGGGGTTAACAAGTTGCACCAAGTTCGGGGCTACCCACATGCGCCGCGCACAGGGAGACCACGCTTCAACCCGCACCCCTTCACCATTACACGCCGCCTTTGCCTTTTACCGGAAAAACACCAAAAACTGCCGACACAGAGAATCCATAGGCCAGCACCTTCACCGTAGCCACATGGAATATTAAAGGAGGAAACCAGCCGGCCAAAGTGAGGAAAATGACTCAATACCTACGCCGGCATAAGATCGACATAGCTCTCATTCAATAAACTCACTTAAGTCCGACCAGTGAACGGCCTTGGGCAAAAGACTGGGGTTTCCACCGCTACTTCACATCATTTTCATCGTATGCCAGAGGGGTGGCTATCCTTATCAATAAAACAGTAAACTTCATATTAATCTCAGAAAAGGGCAGATCACTACTGATACGTGGAACGATCGATGGAGAGGACATCACCCTGGTAAATTCGTACGGGCCAAACACGGACGTCCCCAACAACTATGAATGGGTAATGACCCAATTAAACTCAACAGGACACTCCACGATCATATGGGGCGGAGACCTCAACACAACACTCAATCCTGCTAAAGATGAGTCGCACAATTCAGCGGCGCCCCCATCCAAAGTGAGCATGCAAATTAAAGAAATATGCAGTGCCTACCACCTCGTCGACATCTGGAGAATCAAACACCCCGACTCCAGAGACTTTACCTTCCACTCCTGGGTGCATAAAACCAGCTCAAGAATAGATTACCTCCTAGTGTCCACACATAAACGCCTGCAATGGGGAGAGTGCCACATTCATCCACGAGCACTATCGGACCACTCCATGGTATCCCTAGAGTGAACCACCATGCAAGCAATCAAGACTACCCCACACTGGAGATTCAAACCCAGAGCGCTACAGGACACCATCTTCGCAGACGAACTCCGATCTGAAATAAAATCCTTTTTAGACATCAATCAGGGATGAGTGTCCTCAGCCGGGACCCTGTGGGAATCCATGAAGTGCTTTACCAGGGGAGTCTGTATGGCAAAAGAATGCAGAATCCTAAAGTTAATACGTAGTGAACTAAGCTCTAGCGAATCCCGTCTCAAAGCACTTGAGAGCTCTCTACTGGTGGACAACACCCCCACAGGTTCTCGCAGAGATCAAAACAGAGCTGGATACCTTCAGGAACGCAGTTGAAAGAGAGGTGAAATTCCTGGACCGTCACCACAAAGTCCGCCAATATGGTGAGGGGCAACAGCCCGGAGCCCTCCTTGCGAGACTCATAACAGCCGACAGAAAACCCACGTCAATTGATGCGGTAACAGATCACTCCGGTAACACTGTTCACTCCACAACCAAAATTGTTGAAACATTTTGCTGCTTTTATCAAGACCTGTATGACTCAAATTACTCTGTTAGTCCAACCGAGCTGGCGCAATACCTAAACACAGTGGAACTCTTCTGGGTCGGCTCGGAGCCTATAGAAATCCTGAACGCCCCCATCACCCTCGAAGAGATCCTCGAGGCCATTAAAGATCTACCCCACACGAAAGCACCAGGACCAGATGGCTTGTCCAGCAAATTCTATAAATCCAATGCCGACCTCCTCGCCCGCTACTCCTACAGGTATACGACAAAGCCCTGGCCAACGACCAATTACCGCCAACCCTATATATGGCTAACATCATACTCCTTCATATACCCGGCAAAGACCCAAATCAATGCGGTTCATACAGACCTATATCGCTGATAAATCTGGATAATAAAATCTATGCAAAGATCCTAACGAAGAGGCTACTACCCCTGATGCCTGCCATGGTATTGGCCGACCAAGCAGGCTTTATCCCTGGAAGGAGCACCTCTTATGGGATAAGAAGAATGTTCGGAGCAATAGAAGCACTTGACCCAGGGAGCCAAGCAGCGGCGGTGCTGTTAGATGCCGAGAAGGCATTTGACTCGGTCGAGTGGCCCTTTCTCTTCCTGGAAAGGATGGGTATGGGTAAACGCTTCATACGCCTAATCTCATTGCTCTACAAGAGAACAACATCGAACATCCTATTAGGAGGCCTACGTTCAGCCGACATCCATCTAAAATGAGGGACCAGACAAGGCTGTCCGCTCTCCGCTCTGTTATTTGCTCTCATGATGGAACCCTTGGCATCCGATCTGCGCTTGCACCATCTCCACAGAGGCCTCTCATTCGGCCCCCACAAGACACAGATGACGTAGCCCTGTTCCTCCGGAATGCAGACAAGAGTATAAATCCCGTTATGAGAGCAGTAATCCAATTTGGGCGCTTCTCTGGACTAAGAATTAATAATACCAAATCAGTCATTCTCCCACTCACTGCCACCACCGTTGAATTTACGGACGACTTCGGCTTTCAATGGCAACACTGAAGCGTGAGATATCTTGGCATCTACATGTCCAGACTGAAGGAAGACATCATACGCGACAACTACGAGGCCGCGATGGTCTCCCTTCAATCCAAGATCGACAGGTGGAGGTCGTTACCGCTGACCCTATGGGGCAGAGTATCCTTGGAAAAAATGGTCATATTGCCGAAACTTTTGTACCTATTCACGAATATCCATCTGCTGCTTCCCCAGAGGATCCTGCAGTGCATTAAAAGTATGGTCCTCGACCTCATCTGGGCTGGCAAAGTGGCAAGAGTCGCATATACCACACTAACTCTGCCAACGTGACAAGGAGGTCTGGCCCTCCCCGATCTGGAACGCTACTATTGGGCTGCCCAAGCACAATTCTTGAGCCATTGGTACACAACGCAGTCTATAAGACCTCATGTCCAAATTGAAAGGGCGCTCGCGACCCCATATCTTCTGCGCACCATAATTCTCGGCCAATTCACAGCCAGCCAACAATCAATGAACCCCATCACCACCACATACACAATCTGGTGGAAGATCCCTAAGGCAAACAGAGTTATAACCAGATTCTCCCCACTGCTGCCAATCAAACATATTCCGGGAATCCCCGTCACGTCCGAGAAAGTATTCCTACCATGGCCAGCAAAACTGCAGTTAAACTCCATGCATGACCTCTTCCCGGAGGGAACCTTCCTGACCTTGCAACAAGCAAGTGAAAGGGGAAGCAATAATGCCCTTGACACCTTCATCTATCTAAGACTACGACACTCGCTCCAGACGGCACTCCCAACCTTTCCCGAACAACCGCCCGAATGGCCACTGTTGCATAACACAATCCAAGCCCAAGGAGAAGGACACCTGGTGACGAATATCTACAAAGCCCTTCTTAGCGAACAGAAACTACCTTGCTCAAAAGCAAAAAAAAGATGGGAAAAAGCACTGGATACCAGAATCCCAGACGGAGAATGGGCATACATTCTCAATCTTACACAAAAGGTCGCGATAAACCCAAGATTTAAGTTGATCCACTTCAACTTCCTCCACCAACCGTATCACACTCCCAGGCGACTCCATGCTCAAAGAGAGTCAATATCGGCAGAGTGTTACAGATGCGGGGAGCCGGAGGCAGACTTCCTTCACCTGGCATGGTCTTGCCCGCCTGTAGCCGCTTTCTGGAGCGTGATCTTTGAGAAAACTTCAGCAATAATAGGAACAGACCTCGATATAGACCCAAAGATGGCAATGTTGGGCCTGACCCAACCGCTACCGAACACTGTCAGGAAATTGACTGACTTATTGTTATCCTTGCCCGAAGGAGAGTTGCATATACCTGGGGCAGAGCCCCCCCACCAAGCTCCCGACTCTGGCTTAAAGACATCACATACTGCCAGGACATAGAGACTGACTTCATCAAGACTCTACCGCTCCACTCACACCCCCCAGATATCTGGGGACCATATATATCTTTCTTGTTGTCGTCAACAGATGCTCTAGACTCGCAACCACCATCTCCATCGCAGCGTCCTGTCGTTAACATGCCACATAATGCTACAAACCCCCAGGCGGAGGCAAGCAGATAACTGTTTTGGCTTAAAGACTTTGCTGATCCAATGGGCAGAAGGGGGGTGGGGGGAGGGAGCGTGTCTCAAGTTATGGTCAGCGCATGGCCTCACTGTATGTTATGTTAAAAATGCCAATAAAGAAAGTATAAAAAATAAAAAAAATAAATGATGGAGGGGAGAACGAGATTGCTAACACTGGGCTGGAAAATTTGGCATAAAGCATGCCGAGCCATGGGAAAGCCGGCCCTGTGATCCCCGCAAGCGCCACTCATGGCGCTATGCGGGGCAGATGAACAACTAAGGAAAGGAATCCGAAAATATTGGGAGCCGGTGGGCCTAGCTACCCTGTGGGATATCTGGCAAGAAGGGGAGGCCCTGGATTTCCAAACGATAATGGACGGAACCGGGATACATGTGGGACAGCATATCACATACAGTAGAATAATCAAACGGTTGAAAGAAACGTGGTCGGAGATAGCGCTAGCAGAACAATCGGATACAGTCATAGAAATGATGTACAACATTCGGAGGGAGGGCATGAATATCCCAGATTTACGAACTGATAATGTCTAGAGTGGGAAAAGAGCCGCTCCAACTGAGGTGGGACTGGGAGGAGGAAGCGGGAGAAACCATGCAGGACGCGCAATGGGAAAGAGCTCAAAGATACCACAATTAGGTGTCCAGAAACGCGAGGCTGCAAAAAATCCAGCTATATGTCACCCACAGAGCATATATGACACCCCGAATGATCGCCAAATTTGGAAATACAGAAGCACAAAATTGCCCCAAGTGTGGAGAGTTGGGAGCAGGGATGATCGACATGTTCTGGGCGTGCCCGGAGGTGAGAAAATTCTGGGAGGAAATCAAGCACACGCTATCTGAAAGGGGAATTAAACTAGACGTGGAATCCATGTGGGCTTGCATGCTGGGGGTTTCACGAGGCCACGTAACCTGATACATGTATGTAAACTCAAGGACCTAGCTTATATCCTGGCCAAAAGGAGAATTGCCATGAGCTGAAAAGCCGCCCATAGACCCAGACTAGAGGTATGGTGGAATGACCTCCTAAAATCGGCAGACGCTGAGACAGTTGTATGGCATGAGGCGGCCACTAGGGGGGGAAGATGTAGGAGTGGGACCACTGATAGAATGGAGACAAATGGTAGCCGCATTGTATGGGCCCACCCACGTCAATTCCAGTGACGAAGACATGCCTGAGAACGAGGAAGAGAAATAACCCTGGGAAGTGGAAGCCAGAGGAATAGAGGGGGGAGCTCGAGTTTATGGGAAAGGAGGGAGGGAAGACATTAAGGAGAAATATGCACTGTATGTTAAGAAACTTGTAACTGAAAATGTTGGGAGTGAAAGTTAAGATTTGTTTGTAGTAAAAACCAATAAAAACTTTTTTTTTAAAAAAAAAAGTGTGAGACTGATTAGAAGGCTGACAAAGAGGACTTTATTGATTGATGTAAGAAAAGGTTGTGGATGTGAGACAGAGAGGGACAGGAGAGGAGGGGGATAGAGGCCGGGGCAGTTTTGGGAGGAGAGGTGGTGCTAGTGTTGGGAGGAGAGGCAGGGATGTTGGGAGGAGAAGCAGGGCTAGTTTTGGGAGGAGAGGCAGGGCTAGTTTTGGGAGGAGAGGCAGGGCTAGTGCTGGGAGAAGAGGCGGGGCTAGTGCTGGCAGGAGAGGCGGGGCTAGTGCTGGTAGGAGAGGCAGGGCTAGTGCTGGTAGGAGAGGCAGGGCTAGTGCTGGCAGGAGAGGCGGGCTAGTGTTGGGAGGAGAGGCGGGCTAGTGTTGGGAGGAGAGGGGGGGCTAGTGCTGGGAGGACAGGCAGGGCTAGTTCTGGGAGGAGAGGGGGGGCTAGGGTTGGGAGGAGACAATCAGAGGGCAGAGATAGGAGCGAGAG
Source organism: Ambystoma mexicanum (assembly GCF_040938575.1). Taxonomy (NCBI): domain Eukaryota; kingdom Metazoa; phylum Chordata; class Amphibia; order Caudata; family Ambystomatidae; genus Ambystoma; species Ambystoma mexicanum. Next base: position 61,217,789 of record NC_090935.1, on the reverse strand, counting down.
ATAGTGTTGCAAGACCGGGGGAGAAGGGGTGTGGAGAGAGAGGTAGAAAGAGAAGAGTAGGTAGACAGGAAAGGTCAGAAAGTGCAGCAGACAGAGTATGGAAAGAGAGAGAGAGAGACACACACAGACATGGGGGTTGCGGGGGGTGCAAAAGAAGAGGAGACAGGTGAGCAAGGGGAAGCTGAGGGCTTAGCTACCAGGGGGGAGCGAGACACCAACCAGGCCAGGCTACCCCAATAGGTCCCTAGGAAGTTCCAGAGGGGGGAGTTAGAAAAGACTGCAGTCTTTAGGCCTCCCGACCCAGAAAGTGGGGGTGCCCTGGAGGTAGTCAACTGATATTTCCGAATCGTGTTGGAATAGGGAAGCCGGGGGTAGGGAGGGGGGACCCCCACTTCAAGTGTGAGGAAAGGTGCAAGGACCACCCCTAATCTCAGAACCCCAAATGAGTCTCATATTTTTCTAATGAAAAAATGTAAAAAACTATTATCCATTGTCGTGAATTTCTTTGAGCAACCCGTCACCGACATAATTCAGATTTGTCAGACCAAATGGTATATTTAATATGTACCATCAATGCCAAAAAATCTAAGTTCCTTAAACTAGAGAACAGAGTAATTGTGATGGCAATAATGCTACTTTCAGGGCTCATTTTACAGTAGAGGGTAGAACATATTTAAACAGAAGCTGATCTGATCAATTTACTAATTATTAATCATCCATCCAGGGCAAGAATCACTATACAAGTGTTCTCGGGCACCACAGGGCAACATCTCAGCTGGGAGACACCACAGGGCAACATCTCCGCTGGGAGGCACCACAGGGCGATATCTCAGCTGGGAGGCACCACAGGGCAACATCTCAGCTGGGAGGCACAAGAAGGCAATATCCCAGCTGGGAGGCACCAGAGGGCAATATCCCAGCTGAAAGGCACCAGAGGGCAACATCTCAGCTGGGAGGCACCAGAGGGCAATATCCCATCTGGGAGGCACCAGAGGGCAATATCCCAGCTAGGAGGCACCACAGGGCAATATCGCAGCTGAGAGGCACCACGGGGCAAAATCTCAGCTGAGAGGCACCATGGGGCAATATAGCAGCTGGAAGGCAGCACAGGGCAATGTCTCAGCTGGGAGGCACCACAGGGCAATATCTCAGCTGGGAGGCACCACAGGCAATATCTCAGCTGGAAGGAACCAGAGGGCAATATCTCAGCTGAGGCGCACCACAGGGAAATATCTCAGCTGGAAGGAACCAGAGGTCAATATCTCTGCCAAGAGGCGTCACAGGGCAACGTCTCTGCTGAGAGGCACCACAGGTCAAGGTCTCAGCTGGGAGGCACCACAGGTCAACATCTCAGCTGGGAGGCACCACAGGGCAATGTCTCAGCTGGGAGGCACCACAGGTCAACATCTCAGCTGGGAGGCACCACAGGGCAATGTCTCAGCTGGGAGGCACCACCGGGCAATATTTCGGCTGGGAGGCACGTCTAAGGAGCTCATGGTGGCAACAGTAAAGACAGACACAAGTGATCACAGTTCAAGGGTGTTTATTAAACTGTATAATGGGTGAGAAAAACCTAAATCTAAGATTGGAGCAAACTACGATCATCAAATAATAATAAAGCAGTCCTAGTGGCATCTTGTCAAATAAAAAGGTCCTATACTAAAAGACCTATTGGCAATCCTTACAACTAAGTTACAAAATAGTGTGGGATACTGTTCTCAAGAAAAGAAAGAAGTGTTTGCCAAATGATAAGTCAGGATGGTATTTGTATTTTATTTATTTGTATAGCGCACCAGGCCCGAGGGCAACCGGGCGCATGTATGGCTGGGTCTCCTTTCCACACGTTTTTAGCACAGGACAACGCAGGACCTACGAGCATATTACACTACTAGGTCTCTCCAGCTCGAGGTTACAGTTCCTTTCAATGATGACAGGACCTTCCGGGGCCAAGCGTGGCTGTACCAAACACAATAAACAAACAAAGGTTCCTTTGGCAATCTTTTCAATATGGGCGACTGCTATTTGCCTCTTGGAACCCCCTTAGCTGGGCTCTGATACTTCTTAAATCAGCCTCCCTCAATCGAGTTCACTACAGCCTTTCACTCAAAAACGGATCACTCAGTTTTCTCCAAGGTATCAAAGACTTTCAAGTGTACTAAGGGTTTTACTCGACCCTCGAAGGACCACTTTGACACATCACAATAGCCTCCTCTAAGGCCTCTTGGTTTTGGTAGTTTCACCAAAACAACACACCCCAAAAAAGGCTTCAGGCAGAGTCCTCCGAATGAGCGTCCCCGCGACGCCTGACCACTCTGCTTCTGAACCTTTTACTAGGGTTTCTTTAAAGTTCAATTACACAATATCTTTGTTCAGCAAGGTTGCCCACATGCAACCTTGGGCCCAGCACAGTTTGTTTTCACTGTATGTCTTCTCCGACTCACCGGCTGTGCTGAACTGTTGGAGTCTCTTGTCTCAGGCGTCAAGGACGGCACCACAGTGTCAAGTGCTTCTCCCCGCTTTAACTATCAGCGCGGGAGGGCCCTGTGTGCCGTTGGCACATGTCACACCACACGCCAGCTGTACTTACCGGTCTTATGTTTTCCCTTTCAGAGGCTTTGCGGGTCTGAGGTGAAAGGAGCAAGGACAATTGCCTCCTCGTCATCCCCTCCAGGTCTCTCTGCCTTTCTACTCCATTTGAACGGCCGGTCCGTAATAGCCGCTTCCTCGTACGTATGGCCATGCACACAGTGTGCAAGGGAAATGGCCGTCAGCTGTGTGTAGGTATTGTAATTGCCTGACTCTGCCTGACCCTTGTCTTGGGACATGTCAGGTTAACGGCCCTGGTGTTGGTCCGTTGTCTGTCTCGGTATAAGAAAGAGTTTGTGTTGAAACAGGGGGGGTAGAACTTCTGAGTATCCTACGAGGTAGGATGGGGAAAAGGTGTTATAAGAAAGCGGTTACTGCGTCTCACCCATCGGTGTCCCACTTCCACTTCACGAGGACCCCCCGTCCAGGTGATCCTCCCGCACTGGTCTACCCCCAGGAACTGGATCCAATAGTGATGGTTGTGTCCTGGCCACTGGATCCCCGGGGACAAGTCAGGGAGACACCTTCAGGTTTCTCACACACCACAGGGCAATATCTCAGCTGGGAGGCACCACAGGTTGATATCTCATCTGGGAAGCACCACACGGCAATATCAGCTGGGAGGCACCACACGCCGACATCTCTGCTAGGAGGCACCAGAGGGCAATATCTCAGCTGGGAGGCACAGGGCACCAGAGAACGATCTCTCACCTGGGAGGCACCACAGGGCGATATCTCAGCTGAGAGGCACCACAGGGCAATATCTTAGCTGTGATGCACCAGAGGGCAATATCTCAGCTGGGAGAGACTGCATGGCAATATCTCAGCTGGGAGGCCCCACAGGGCAAGGTCTCAGCTGGGGGGACCCACAGGGCAATATCTCAGCTGGGAGGCATCAAAGGGCAATATCTCAGCTGTAAGGCACAGGGCACCATAGGGCAATATCTCTGCAGGGAGGCACCAGAGGGCGATATCTCAGCTGGGAGGTAACACAGGGGGATAGCTCAGCTGGGAGACACCACAGGGCAGTATCTCAGCTGGGAGGCACCAGAAGGCAATATCTCAGCTGGTAGGCACCATAGGGCAATATCTTAGCTGGGATAATATCGCCTCTCCTAATATATTTCCTTGATTGTATTTCCATATTACAATCAAATAACAACTGATGAAATCTCACAAGACTTGAGGGTCTTAAAACACGTTCTTCTTCATTGTCCAGCCCTCCAAATAACTTAATCAAACTGCAAAACTCCATTAGGTGTTTTTGCACAAAGAGAGTGGTACACAACAATGTTGAACTCCCAGCCAGCCAGAAGGAAGGCATCACCTACCTCCTTCGAATGCAAACAAGCATCAGGCCAATCTACTCCTTCACATAATTCCACAAGAGCGAGTAGCAGCAAAGCGACTTGCGTTCACCCATCGGAAGCAGAATGGGAGAAGACTTAAGAGCACTTCACTGGAGTTCAGTAAGCTGCATGTTAATCAAGTGATCTTTAGGTCCTTCAAAAATATTGCAAAGCCTTTGAGCTAATAGGCACACATTGTTCTTTCCCCCCACTCCTATTGCATCCCTAGAGCATGCTACCAGCTCCGGAAACTGCGTACTTAAGGTGCATGCTGGGAGTTCTCAAAGATGCAATAGCCCCAAAGCAATGTGAATGAACAACAAGCTCTGGATGAAGAGGAACGGAGGGCAGAAGAATACAGTACAAATAGTTACAGTAAGGCAAGTGTAGGTCGAAGTAGATCCTTGGGAGTGATGGGACTTTGTGCAAGGCCAGCCATAAAGAGCTATACAGAGCTTATATTGGTCCTTTCTGGGAGGCATGGAATGCGTTCCTATGGTGGGGGTGGGGGGCATGTGGGTGAAGGAGTGGAAGCAGGGTACAGCACAGGGTGGACATTAATTAGGAGTACATGAGGGCTTGGCTCAGGGATGCAGTAAAACACTCTGGGACGTTCGCTCCTTGAAGCAAAGTGTCTGTCAGCCGTTACTGTACGCCCGTGATAGACAGAGCTCAGGACCCCTGGGCCTCCGCCTGCCCTTGAGAGAAAGCGCGTGGATTGGGCGGCTCCTGAGAGACTGGTTGCCCGAATGTTTGCTCTCGCCCGCTAGCCGGTCAAACAGATATAAGCATGTAAATGCTATCAACCATTTTCCCCTATACAGAGTAAATATAACTCTGTAAATTGTATAAATAAAGGGTACTTGTCTTGCTGCTCGAGCAGTAAAGAAAGAGGAAGCAGGAAGAGGACAGAAGGTCCTTAAAAGACTGACCCTGTTAGGTTTGCTTGGTTTGGTCACATGTTTCGGTGACAACAGTTGAAGTCCTGCAGAGACTGTTTGGAAATTTAGTTTGACAATTCATGAGTTTGACTGTTCATGAGATTTTACGATGGTAAAAGATGTCAGCAGTCAAGCATGTACAAGAAACGATTTGGTAGTTATGCTTGGCTTAAATCTTGCAGCTTTGAGCTTCTAATAAAGGAAGAGAAGCATAATGCTCGCCTCCGGTCTTGACAAAGAATCTATGAATGCCCGCACAGATTATCAAATCTTGCACTTCTTTTGCTGAACAAGTGGACACTTTAGAATCAAGGCTTAACCTAAGTGAAGGAACAAGTTACTTACCTGTAACTGTTGTTCTCCAGCATGGGTCTGGCATGGATTCACATGCTCATGAATATTCCCCGTCGTCAGGCTGGGAATCCTCGGTAAAGAAAAAATCAGTTTCAGTTTCAGTTTCGTTTCTGATCTGTCTTTCTTAGTAGTAACCAATCACTGGTCTCTGGGTCAGACTGCCCCAGCCAATGACTGCCCTCGCCCTAAGCCCCTCCCCTGGCAGCCATCCTCAGATTTGGTAGCACGTAAAGTGGCAGTAGGACCAAGTGAAGAGCCGCAGAGGGGAAGGAGGGAGGGTTTGCATCTGAATCCATGCCAGACCCATGCTGGAGAACAACAGTTACAGGTAAGTAACTTGTTCCTGGTCTAGCATGGATTCACATGCTCATGAATATAATAATACATAGCAGTACACAAATGGCTCAACATTAAGCATTATATAAACTCAACATTAAGCATCTCTTACCTTCTCACCAGGCCCACCTTCAGGCGAACAGGTGGCGCAGCACTGCTTGCGCCGACTCTGGACTCCTCCCTGGAATCCCGGTCAACGCAGTAAAATCTCGTGAAGGTGTGCGTCGACCTCCACGTAGCAGCCCTGCAGATGTCCAGCAGGGGCACACCAGATAGGAACGCTGTGGTGGTAGCGATTGCTCTGGTCGAATGGGCTCTCGGAAGGCCGATTTTCCAACTGGTGACAGTGCATGATGCAGCCGGAGAGCCATCTGGAAATGGAAGCCTTCGAGAGGGCCTTCCCTTGGTTCACAGGTCCAAAGTTCACAAACAGTTGTGATGTCTTCCGGAAACTCTTTGTGCAGTCCACTTAGAACTTCAGCGCTCTATCTTCATCCAGCGAGTGCAAAGTCCTCTCGGCCCGCGACGAAGACAACGGGAAGAAAACTAGTAACACCAAGGGCTCGTTGAGATGGAAGTCTGACGTCACCTTGGGCATGAAGGAGGGGTGCGTCCTCAGCACCACCCTTGTCTCGTGAAAAGTCAAGTACGGAGGCTTGCAGGATAGGGCCTGGATCTCTCCCACTCGTCGTGCGGAGGTGATGGTCACAAGAAATGCTGTTTTCCATGACAGGAACTTCAACGGTGCCGAATGCAGAGGCTCGAAAGGCACCCCCATGAGCTTGGTCAGCACCACGTTGAGCTCCCACGCCGGGGCTGGGGCCGGAGCCTTCACCGGCGGGAATGAACGGAACAGCCCCTTCATAAATTCCTTCACCATGCGATGAGACCACAGAGATGATCGTCCCGTAGTTCTGGTGTAGCGGGAGATTGCCGCTAGATGTATTTTGATGGAGGCAGGAGCCAGCCCTGCCTTGGCCAGCGACAGCAGGTACGGCAGCACTTGAGGGGCCGTACTACGCAGAGGGTTAATCTTCTGTGCACGGCACCAGACAGAGAGCCTCTTCCATTTGTGTCCATAGCACTTGAGAGCTGAGGACGCCCTGGCCTTTGCAAGCACCTCCTTGCAGTCCGCCGGGATATCGTACCCTCCAAACTCTAGTGCCGCAGGAGCTAGGCCTGCAAGTTCAGTGACCCCGGGTCGTGATGGAGGATGGCGCCTCCTTCTCTGGAGAGAAGATCTGCGTCTGTCGATAGTTTGACTGGGGGGCGACGCTGACAAGTCCAGAAAGTCCGGGAACCAGATCTGTCTCGGCCACGCCGGTGGGGACGAGGATCATCCTGCACCGGGACCTTTTGAGTTGGTTGACGAGTTGCAGTAGCAACGGCAACGGGGGGAACGCATACAGGAACAGGCCGTCCCAAGGGAACGAGAAAGCATCGCCCATGCTCCTCGGCTGGGGAAACCTGCTGGCGAACCTCTGCCACTTGGAACAGGTCGATCTGGGGTTTGCCCCATAGTTGGAAGAGTCGATTTGCTTGATCCTGACGCAGCTCACACTCGTGGCACGAGCGCAGCTCCCTGCTGAGTGAGTCGGCTGTTAGGAAAGATTTCATATTTGAATGTAATTTTCCCTCCATGTGTCAACCCCCACACTTTTTTTGCTGCTGCTTTACACCCTGAACTAAACTTTGCCAGAGAAGCACAGCCCTCAGCTGCACTCCTCTGGGCTTTCGCCTACCTTTTATGGGGAAACTGACATGCCCTTAAAACAGTCAGTATTGGGAGACTTGTTTCTCTTAGTCCTTTCCTCATGTTGCAACTTTTGTGCAACATGTAACAGGTGTACAATGTAACTTACCTTACAGTACACTTGGGTCTCTAGTCTTTCCAAGGGCCCTCGAAACTCTCGCTGGACTTTGTATGAACTGTGCAGATGTGTCACGGACAGGACTGGTGGCAGCTATCGTTTTCTTATATTTTTGACCCTTTCTTGACATGCTTACCACGCTTGGAACGAATAGGTGGCCCGACTCCAAAATGGCCATGCGACGAGGTTCTTTGTCCTATCCTTTGGCCATCTTGCCCCTTCACCTTCCCCAGGTCGAGCCGACCCGGGTTAGTCCTTATTTGGTCATGCACTTTCCCGCAAAACCCAATGCTTTCGCAGGCTTCTGCATGCCTTGTGTGTGTGCCTCCAGGATGTGGGCTGGGATGTCTGTTCCCAATACACATCCTGGGTGCCAGAGAGTCTAGAGTGTCCTGAATGCCTGGGACCACTGTGGTCCGTGATTGGTCCACATATGGAGTGAGTGTTTGTGAGCAGATCTCCCATTGGGTCCTCTCCGTTTTGGCGCAAAGGGAACTTTTGGATAAGAGGAGGCTGGAAACACCACTACCATGTCGATCTCCTGAGTTCACACAAACAAAGGATAAGGAGCCAAGTACCCTGCAACAAGAAGCCGAGTCGAGGAACCGCGGGTGATCCGCTGGAAGGTTTGGCACCCTGAGCCCGCTGTCGTCCTGCGAAACCCCTTTGCATCTGATCGTCCTAGAAGGTCTGCGAAGACACTTCGACCCCTTGGAATAGTGGGACCAACTATTCTCGGCACCTTCATCAAACCCTGCAAGTGAGCCTCTTCGGAAGTGTCTCTGGGCCAACCAGTGGGCTGACCAGTTTACACGGGACGTTTGCTCTATCACCGCTGCCGTTCCGAAGAAGCCCTCGAAACTGGGTATGCTGCTAGCTCAGTGTCCACGGCACCCTCACTCTGAATTTAGTACACTTGGCATTCCCAGGTCTGAAGTGAGTCGAGTGCGCCCGGAACCGAGTAAACACGGTTGCCGTGTTGCCCTGCTGTGGCAACGACCTGTGCACGTTCGCTGCATCTGTGACCCCCTTGACCCTGAAGCCTGCTACCGCGGAAACTAAACGGTGTCGAGACGTCTGGATTGTCACATTCGAACCTGCAAGCGAAGTGGACTGAACTGGCGAAGTCTGGGTCTGCCTGTGTCGGGGACAGGTGAGTAGTCCATACCCCAACCAGTGACCCCTAGCGCAGGAGTCCATTTCTACGCACGAAGTGGCCCCTGAGGGCTCCTTTCCTTTCCACCGCTATTGCGAAATAGCGACTCGATCCCGCACTCTCAACCTGCCTCTGCCCGCAAGTGGAGGTCCTGCTTGAATAGTGGGGACTTGTTCTTCATCGACCTTATCCACCTTCCTGAGCTGCTAAAGACCCTTGGAGGTACCCTATTTTGTCCATTGGTACCAGCACGTGCAGGTACTATTGAGCATAAGGCTCCTCTCTTCGTAGGGCTTGGACTGCCTCTTAGTTAGGTGTATTCCTGATGTTGAACTGGGTCTAAAGATTACTTGCACTGCCTGTTTTCGTCCCCATCCAGGTGGTCTATATATTCCGTGCTGTTAACTCCTTAGACCCCTCGGTCTTGTATATATATTGTATTGATTGTGATGTATTGGTTTACTTTAGTGTTACTGTGATTCTTTGCTATAGTCTATGTTACAAAGGCCTTGTAATAAATGTGTCTATTTTTTTAATATAACACCTGTCTGGAGTAATTCATAAGTGTCCTTGCTTTGTGTACTCATTGAGGTCTTTCAGTCACCCTCACCCCTCTTGAGACTTAGTCTTGACCGCCGCCATAGCTACCCTGATTGGTCTGGCTTGTCCAGAGGTTAGCCTGTTCCAAGAAACTAGGCTGGCCTTCTGAACCTCTGCCCCTCCAGGTCAGAGTTCAAAAATCCGTCTTAACATCGGCAACAGTGTTCTTTATTCTTGCCAGATGGAAGGGCACCAGAAACATCCCCTGGCGACGGCCCAGTGCCACAGATCCTGGGCCTCCTTGGATAGGGCTGGGGATCTGGTGCCTCCCTGCTTCCGGATGTAGAACATTGTGGTGGTGTTGTCGGTGAAGACCCTCACCACCTTGCCATTGAGGGACGGAAGGAATGACCTGAGGGCCCAGAACATGGCTCGGAGCTCCAGGATGTTGATGTGGAGTGACCTCTCCTCCGGGAGCCAAAGGCCTCTTGCGTGGAGATCTCCGGTGTGCGCTCCCCATCCCTCCAGGGAGGCGTACGTCGTCACCGTCTCCTGATGTGCCGGGGTCTGAAAGTCCTTGCCCGCAGCGAAAGGCGCGTGGGCGCCCCACCATCGAATCGCTTGGCAGAAAGCCTCGTTGAGCGGGATCCTGTCTTTGAAGCTGCCCGTCGCTTGTATCCAACGAGCATCAAGGAACTCTTGTAGAGGACGCATCCGTAGCCTGCACAGGGGCACCAGGTGGATGCATGAGGACATCATTCCGAGCAGGGACTTGATGGATCTCACCCTGGCCACGTCTGTGGCCAGCAGGCGCTGCACCTTGCCCAAGATGGCCTTCGTCCTCTCCTCCGACGGAGAAGCCAATCGCGCCACTTTATCGAGCTTGGCTCCCAGAAACAGTGCGACCTGCGACGGAACCAGGTGGGATTTCAAGTAGTTGATGGAGAATCCCAGATCCGTGAGCAGTTGGACGGTCTTCGCTGTGTGTTCGACGGCGAGTTGCCTTGCCCTTGCACAGATGAGCCAATCGTCCAGGTAGGGGTAAACGTGGATCCTCTGCAGGCGCAGCCGCGCCACCACTGATGCTAGGCATTTGGTAAATAGCCTGGGCGCTGACTTCAATCCGAATGGCAGGGCCTTGAATTGGTAGTGCCGCCCTTGGACTACGAATCTGAGAAACTTTCGGTGTCCTTTTAGAATGGGGATGTGGAAGTAAGCATCCTTCAACTCCAGCGATGATAGGAAGTCGCCTTCTTCCAGCTTTCCCAGCACATGCTGGAGGGTGACCTTCCTGAACTTTTGGGCCTTGATGTATTTATTTAACCAATGCAGGATGCGGCATCAACTGCCTGTCTTCTTTCTGACGAGGAAGTACCTTGAGTATACTCCGAAGCCCCAGAGCCTCTTCGAGACGAGCTCAATGGCACCTTTCTTGAGCATCACCCTTACTTCTAACAGCAGTTGAGGGATGTGATGTTCCTTCCTGGCCACGGGAGGAATGCAGGGGCACTTCTTTAGAAATTCGAGAGTGTGTCTGTGGGCCAGGGCATCCAGCACCCAACGGTCGGTGGAGATGGACTCCCACACGCTGATGAACTTCGCCAGCCGGCCTCCCACCGGGATGCTCAGGTGGGGGCCGGACGCTACGGCCGGTTCAGTCCTGCCTGGCGGCGGCCTTGCCACCTTGGCGACGACAATGAGATCCTCCTGACTTGCCGGGTCCTATGTAGGCCTCCTGCGATGAGGAGCGGGCTGCTTGGCGGTACATCGAGGAGCCGTCGCCGGAACCATTGGAGGCACCCTGTCTGCCTCTGGCGTTCCGAAAGGGCAGCCGTCATTGCTGCAAAACTTCCAAGTCCCGGGCTGTCTCTGTGTCGGCCTTGATGGCCTGAAGTGACTCATCCACTGTTTTCCCAAACAGGTTGTTCCCGTTGAAGGGCATGTCCAAAACTCGGGTTTGCACGTCCTGGCGGAAATCTGTTGCCTTGAGCCATCCCCGCCAAAGGCAAACACTGTTGCCCAACTGGCGGAACCCGGTGTCAGCGATGTCCGTGGCCATCATTATGCCGTGGTCCGACGCCACCTCACCTTCCTGCAGGATCTCCAGGGCCTCCGCCCTCTCTTGTCGTCCGGTAGGAAGTCCAGCAGGGAAGCGATCTTGTACCACAGCTCCCTGTCGTAGCAGGCCACAATTGCTAGGGCATTGGCCGCCTTAATTGTCGTCGCCGCAGACGGGATGACTCGTCGTCCCATGGCGTCCAGTTTCTTTCCCTTGCCGTCATGCGGGGAGGTTGAAGTTGAAGCCGTCACCCCCGCCGCTTTCTTCTTGGCCGCCGCTGAGACGACCGAATCCGGGGTCGGCTGTGCCCTAAGGCACAAAGGGGCGGAATCGGGGACCCGGTACTACTTTTCGTACCGATCCCTCTTGGCGGACGTCATGGACGGGTTCTTCAGGAGAGCAAGTCCCTCGTCCCAGATATCGTCAATAAACGGCACCACGAGGACCGTCTTCCTCCTGCCGCTGATAGAGGAAGCCTTCCTTCTTCTGTTCTTCGAGGCAGAGCTGGAAAATCTCTGATGCCCTGGCAATCATGGCATGGAAGGAGCCAATTTCGTCAGGTGGGGAGGCTCGAGGGAGTGGTGATGGAAGGCCCATCCCGTCGTCACCACCGTCGTCATCCGTCCCCATCGTGGCCGTATCTGTTCCAGTGTCATCCCTAGGATCAGGGGAAGGAGATGAAGGCTGAGCGGGCCGCGAGGGCTGGAAAGGTGGGTGGGGACGAACTCTCCTCCTCTTTTTTGGAGGGCTTCCTGACGGGCCCGGTTCTGCTGGGTCTTCCGTTGGGGTTAGAGGCAACCTTGTCCTCATCTCCGTGCATAAGGTTTGGATTGCCATTAAAATGGCCAGGGCATCCACCGAGTTTTTCTGAGGCTCTGGCACTGGCTGTGACGGGCGCGATAGTTGCCCCTCCTCCACGGGGGCCTCGTCGGCGCCACTTCATCCGCCTCCTCGGGGTTCCTCCCGTGGGACCGGCCCTTCTCAAACCTCTTGTTGGGGCCCTTCAAGACTTCAAACAGTTCCTCCTCAGAGGCTGTATCTGTGTCCGTAACGGCCACCGCCCCCCCCCTCTTTTTCCACCGGGGTCTTATCGATGGGCTGAAAAGAGGATTCCCTCCGTGGTGGCAGGGAAACTATGGGCCCCGAGGTCACTTCCACTGGGGTCGCTTCCACTGGGGTAGCCTCCACAGGCTTCCCCAGGGCCGCCGCGACTCCCTCGATTGAGGCCTTAGCGGGTGAATCAAGGCCTTCACCACCTTGGGCGCGCTTGAGGCCTTCACCTTGGGGGGAGGGTCACCGCTTCGCTCCCCCTCGGCTGATTCCTTCGAGATCGACCGGGGCCTCTCCAGAAGCTTACCCGGGTTCTCTGATTTTCTCTTCCCCGAGCCAGAGCGTTGGCTCGTGGTTGATGGCATCAGTGAAAGTGCGCCCTGCCTGGCAGCCGAGGAGCCCGACCCTTCGGCACTCCCGGTGCCTGCGGACTCGCAGTTCTTTGCCTTCTGTTGGGCCCCCGTCGCCAGGGCGCCCTCACAGTACTTAGAAGACAGCTCTGACTTCTTCTTCTTCTCACCTGCTGGGCCCTTCTCCAGCCAACCGGCGAGGCGGATCCGACGATCCCTCATAGTCCGTTCCGACAAGTTCTTGCAAAACGCACAGTTCTTTTCCACGTGCGTTTTGTCTTCATGAAGGCAGTAGAGACATCTCGAATGCTCATCCTCCTTGAAAACATTCTGTAATCCGCATCCATGGCATTTCCTGACCAGCTTGGATCAGGGTGTCGAGTTTCCCTTGTCCTGGGCCATGTCCATGAGGAAGGCCTCAGATCTTCTGGAATCCTCCAAGAAGCGTAACTCGACGAAACTTCGCCCTTGAGGGGCGTAGAAAAATCCAAAACGGGTCCCTGTTGATCAGAAGTAGAAACGGTGGAGCTTGAGGCTCGATTGACCGGAAAAAATTAGATTAAACTCTTTGAAAAAAAGCAAAACGCAGTAAAAGCTCTAGAGCTATAGCACGAGGACTCTCAACACTTGAACGTGCGGTAAAAATCTGAGGATGGCTGCCAGGGGAGGGGCTCAGGGCGAGGGCAGTCATTGGCTGGGGGCAATATGACCCAGAGACCCGTGATTGGTTACTACTAAGAAAGACAGATCAGAAACTAAACTGATTCTCATTTTTTCTTTACCGAGGATTCCCAGCCTGACGACGGGGAATATTCATGAGCATGTGAATCCATGCCAGACCCCATGCTGGAGAACTAACCGTTCAAATGCTCTCATGAGTGCACAGTTGCAACCTTTGCAAATAATCAAAAACCAGTCTAGCACTACGAATCTTAGCATACGGGCCTCCCTTGTCCGTCTACCAATAAAGCACTGATTGACAGGTGCGTGCCCTACTTGATAAGTCCTGGCAACCTGAAAACAAAGATTTGAACGTGACAGTAAGCAGGTGTGATGAATTCTGTGGAGTCATCACTGATGCCCAGCCTAAAGTCTGCTCCCGTGTGGCCGGAGGAAGGCAGCTGCTATCTAAACCTAACCCTGGGGCTGGCATTATGAGGGAGGATTGTAAAGGACCGGAGGGGGGTGTCTGTACTTCTGATCTCTATATGGTAGAGGGGAGGCACAGAGGACCCCAGCCAAGATTCTCTATTATTGGTAATGTAGTCGAGAAATCAAGGCCTAGCTTCTCAGGTGGTGATGCAGGCTGGTTCTTAAGTACAGTGTAGTTCCCGAACCCCCACAAAGGAATGTCCACACACTGTATTACTGAAAACACAGGCTTTATATAATTAATATTCAAAGGTATGTACACAATCACAATAACGCACTTTGTACTCGGAAATCAACAATGATAAATATATACAATTCTAAAGTGGTACCACCAATGTTATCAAATCTCATTAAAGTGCATCAACTGTACGGTTAAAATGTCACACAGATCAATAACAAGGGAACCAGCAATAGAGATAGGAAGGAACGCAAGAGGGTTGAAACAATGGGCAGAATACTGGCCCGTACCAATAGACACAGTTCTGTGTGGAGATCCCCCCCACCTGGGCAACCTGTAAAATAAAGATATATAGCACAAGCCCAGTCCATATATTGTTCAATAGTCTTATTTCCTCCTATAATTTTTTTACCCCCCCCAATGTACCTGGTGGAGTAGAGTTCTTCGAAGACGCATCGGAGGATCCTTCTTGAGTGACTCCCTTTAAAGCAGGAGCCACGGATCGTCGAGAGGCGTCGAAGATGGTGAACTTGGCGTTGACGGCATCGATGAGCAGTTCAAGGGTGCCGAGACAACAACGTCGATCCAGGCGGTGTTCGTCAGCGACGTCCTGCGAGGATGAGGTGTGCGGGGCACCTCAGCGATGGATTGTTCAGGACCGCAAAGAGTTTCAGAAGAACTGTGACCCAACAAGGGCGTCAAGTCGTCGAAGTCTTTGTGGCCTTCAAGTGGCGGGAAACCCACCGTTGGATTCTCCTCGGCGCGTTAGTCGTCCTCGACTTTCTCCGGCGGGACAAAGCGGTCGATGTTGCAGACAAGGGAGTCCTTTGATTCAAATGTTCTTAGGCAAAGGAGCGGGTGGCTCCGGTCGTCGGCGGCACGGCGTCAAGTGGTCCCCACGGCTGGGCAACACAACTTCGATGGGCCTCCAGCGGTTACACAAACCTGCGAACCCTGGTCGACCGCAGTAGACTTCGACAGCGGCGAAGTCCGGGTGCTTTGCTTCGTTCTCCTCGGCAGTCCCATCTCGGGTTGGCAGCCTTTCGAGGGTCTGACTTCCAGGGAGCTTTGGCGAAGGTTAGCGGTGCTTGATGGTCCCTCGGAGCACGGGAAGAGGGCGCCTTACCAGGTCGTCTCTCGGATCAGTCTTCGACGAATTCGGCAGCTTTCAGATCAGGTCAAAGCAAATGCAAAAGCAAGTCTTCTTCTTCCAGCTGGGCGTCGAGGATCAGCAGTTCCAGTTATTCTTCAAGTGTAGCCACAGCTTCTGAACAATTTCCAGTGGTGAGAGGTCCCCAGATAAACTATCCTGTCTCTCATCCACACCGCTGGGTCACACGCAGCAGCCAATCATACAGAAGGGCATTCATGCTGTCAGTCAGCCAATCAGGCACACAATACATTCAGGCCATCCTCCTCCCTCTCAGACACTCACAACAAGGAATGTGGATTGGGACAAGTACCCAGCCATTCAACACTACACACTGCATTCAGGCCAGTTTCGGGCAGGGCTGTCTCAGTCACCCAGGTCCCACCCACAGGGTGTACCCACAACATACAGTCACTGGGAAGGCTCCAGCCAGTCTGGACTGGACTTTCCAACAATCACCATATATGGAACTTCCACCCAACAGCCAGTCAGGGGGAAAGGACTGAGTCAGGGCTTCCCAGGACTTTGGGAAAACAAGGTAACCGGCAATAGAAAGCAAGAGGCCACAGAGGCCATCTTGTTTTCTATCAGGAATCAACTGATTCCAGTGGCAGGGCCTGGGTATCCCAAAATGGAGGATACTCAGAGCACCTGTCAAATTCTGCATGGAGCTGCCACCAGCCCATAGCCTGCTCTGCGGGCCACCCACAGGTGCCCAAAAACATACACTAGGGGCACAGGGTTGTACCCCCACCCATGGGTGCCGTAAGGGTATCCCATGGGTCTGTTCACCAAACCAAAAGAGAGAGAGCTGCACCGCCAGGAGTCCCACATGAACTCCTGCGCAGAAAACACGACAGAACACACGATAAAAAGGCAGTAAAGGACAAGGATACGGAGGCCCTGTCCCTCCGATGCATTTCCAGCATCACAAGGATCACATGGGAGGAGATGACTGTCGGGGTAAAGTGGTGACTCCCTTTGAAGAGACACAATCTTCCCCTTCTTGTGAGGATGAGGATTCTTTAATTTTCAGGTGTCCAGTGGCATGCTGTAGCTGTGCAGGTTCCTCCGATGGGAAGGCCCAAAGAACATTCTATGAAAAACCAACTGGACAGAATAAGTTATGTACCTTGGGAATCATGAATCGTAATAATTGATTCTGCTTTGGGTAGACTTTCTAACCCCAATGTTAAAGCACCTACCACTTACATACCATCTCATGACGCTGATAGCTTTCAGCTCAATACTCAATTAAAACCAAATAATCAAGGAAAACCTAAAACCATTATGGAATTCAACACCCATAATGCTTATTTTTTTACTTGACAAAACGGGTGAAGCAAACGCATTCCTTCCCCACCTTGCGCCGTCACTCCATCCCACCTTGCGCCGTCATTCCTTCCCCACCTTGCACCGTCATTCTATCCCACCTTGCGCCGTCATTCCTTCCCCACCTTGCGCCGTCATTCCTTCCCCACCTTGCGCCGTCACTCCATCCCACCTTGCGCCGTCATTCCTTCCCCACCTTGCGCCGTCATTCCTTCCCCACCTTGCGCCGTCATTCCTTCCCCACCTTGCATCGTCATTCCATCCCACCATGTGCCGCCATTCATCCCCACCTTGCGCCGCCATTCCTCCCCACCTTGCGCCGCCATTCCTCCCCACCTTGCGCCGTCATTCCTTCCCCACCTTGCGCCGTCATTCCTTCCCCACCTTGCATCGTCATTCCATCCCACCATGTGCCGCCATTCATCCCCACCTTGCGCCGCCATTCCTCCCCACCTTGCGCCGTCATGCCTCCCCACCTTGCGCCGTCATGCCTCCCCACCTTGCGCCGTCATGCCTCCCCACCTTGCGCCGTCATGCCTCCCCACCTTGCGCCTTCATTCCTCCCCACCTTGCGCCGTCATTCCTCACCCCACTTCCACCTCCCCTTGTACTGTCATTCCTCATTTCTCCCTCCATGGTAAATATATAATGCAATAAACTACAAACGCCCAAACTCATATAGCACCAGCTGTACCTTTTCCCGGCACTGCCCCCCCCCCCACCTCAATAGTGTAGCTCAGTATCGTTTACTACTGCGAGAGCCGGGTCTAATTTAGTGGTGACCTTACCTAACACTATCGGTTAGTCATTTCCAGGCTCTCACCAGAGGACACTTGAAAAAACTCCCCAAAACATTCAAACGCAGAAAATGACAAGAGGCCAGAGAAGCTCAGACGGGCCAACCAGGGGCGTTGCTAGGGGGGGGCTAAGGGGGCTATAGCCCCTGATCTTTTGGTTGTAGCCCCGGATAGAATCTCAGGAGCTACAGCCAAAAGACTAGCTAGCCCCCAGTCCCGACAGTTCCGACATCAGCTTAGCCCCGGGTCTTTTCCAGACCTAGCAACTCCCCTGGGGCCAACTTATAAAAATCAAGGAGTACCGTTTCAGTAGAGGCCGCAGCAGCAAGGACTGCACCGCAAATAAAACCACAGGAGCAGAGGAGTGCCAAATAAGGCACAGAGGAGGCATAACCCAGGACACAGCCCTGCAAGGATAAAGACACCTGGTGGGTATAGAGGCGGACACAGAGCTGCAGAGATTACACATTGCACCCTAGGGGGGATGAGGGGGTGCTAGGATTCACTGCACCGCAAATAACGCCACAGGAGCAGAGGAGTGCCAAATAAGGCACAGAGGAAGCATAACCCAGGACACAGCCCTGCAAGGAGAAAGACACCTGGTGGGTATAGAGGTGGACACAGAGCTGCAGAGATTAAACATTGCACCCTAGGGGGGAGGAGGGGGCGCTAGGATTCAATGCACCGCAAATAACGCCAGAGGAGTGCCAAATAAGGCACAGAGGAGGCATAACCCAGGACACAGCCCTGCAAGTAGAAAGACACCTGTGTGGGTATAGAGGCGAACACAGAGCTGCAGAGATTACACATTGCACCCTAGGGGGGAGGAGGAGGCGCTAGGATTCACTGCACCGCAAATAACACCACAAGAGCAGAGGAGTGCCAAATAATGCACAGAGGAAGCATAACCCAGGACACAGCCCTGCAAGGAGAATGACACCTGTGTGGGTATAGAGGCGGACACAGAGCTGCAGAGATTATACATTGCACCCTAGGGGGAGGAGGGGGTGCTAGGATTCACTGCACCGCAAATAACGCCACAGGAGCAGAGGAGTGCCAAATAAGGCACAGAGGAAGCATAACCCAGGACACAGCCCTGCAAGGTGAAAGACACCTGTGTGGGTATAGAGGCGGACACAGAGCTGCAGCGATTACACATTGCACCCTAGGGGGGAGGAGGAGGCGCTAGGATTCACTGCGCCGCAAATAACGCCACAGGGACAGAGGTGTGCCAAATAAGGCACAGAGGAAGCATAACCCAGGACACAGCCCTGCAAGGAGAAAGACACCTGTGTGGGTATAGAGGCGAACACAGAGCTGCAGAGATTACACATTGCACCCTAGGGGGGAGGAGGAGGCGCTAGGATTCACTGCACCGCAAATAACACCACAAGAGCAGAGGAGTGCCAAATAATGCACAGAGGAAGCATAACCCAGGACACAGCCCTGCAAGGTGAAAGACACCTGTGTGGGTATAGAGGCGAACACAGAGCTGCAGAGATTACACATTGCACCCTAGGGGGGAGGAGGAGGCGCTAGGATTCACTGCGCCGTAAATAACGCCACAGGAGCAGAGGAGTGCCAAATAAGGCAGGGGCATAACCCAGGACACAGCCCTGCAAGGAGAAAGACACCTGTGTGGGTATAGAGGCGGACACAGAGCTGCAGAGATTACACATTGCACCCTAGGGGGCGCTAGGATTAAGACTTGTACAGCGTGGCAAGAATTCCAGGGAATGCCCTTAAATGTTCATCAAGAAAGGACTTGGAGAGTTCGTGCCAGTGGCCAGTGCTGCAGATGAGCAGAGCAAGCAAGGCTAATAAAGAAACAGCTTAAAGTCAGAGGGAAGCAGCTAGAGCGGTCCCATGGAACAGTTGGGTCTGCAACATTTCCACTCCACCCAAGGGCGAGCAGGAGACATCTCCTTTTATGGATGCATGAGGGAGGGGATAGTTAGAAATATAGTTACAACTAATAAGGGGATCTAGAGAGCAAGAAGTAAAGGAGAGGCTACAGTCACACACTCAGTAAAGGAGACGAAGGAAAGAAGTAGCCCCGAAAAACACTACATGGGTGTTAATACTTTAGGGGGGAGTCGGGTAACTTACACCCCTTGCTAGCGTTTAAGTCACCCTAAGGGGGAGTTATCGCCAGACCGATCCTGCTTACCCTGTCCCCTAAGGCGTGTTAAGCTTAGCAGGCTCACCTGCCTAGTCCCAAAGGGGGTGACCATCTCCCTGGACTCATCACACGCCCCCACTCCCACATGTGCTCCCATGCCAACAAGGAAAGGATGACTCCAAAGGAAGACGTTGTTCTCAATTGGCAGTAGGCTACATGGAATCAGCTGCCACTCGATGAACAATCTATCGAGAAGGCCTTATATCCCATGCCGGTCTCTCTATGATGCACCCATCATGATAGGGAAGAGGGTGGGGCAGAAATCTATGCAGCTCATTCAAAAGGAAATGTACAGGAGTTGCCTGCGTAAATGGATGTATTGATTGACATTTAAAGCGTCCAATAAAATGATCTGGAAAGAAAAACAGGGACGAGCTGCCACCACCTTTCTAAAACAAAAGAAACACAATCTATCACAGCGGTCCTGGGTGGGAATGGGGACCGGGCACACAAGTAGAGTACATCTCCCCTAACCACAACCCCCTCCATTCCCTAACACACACACCCAGTCTCTCAGTAGTTGTGGCATTAACAGAGAAAGTGGGATTGAGGTACAGAAGGCCGTGCATGCTCTTTGAAACAGGGGTTGAGTAGAGTAATCAGTATGTCTGATGTAGCTTGTCACATGACTGTCTCACCTGCGCTTAAAACCGCTGTCACTGAACCGGTAGCCTCCGAGGGCTGGGGACCCAGGAATAAGCGAGTTGCTTGGGTGCTCGAGAAGCACTTGCCCAACCTAGATGGAATTGGAAGACCTAAGCCTGGGGCCGTCCACCAGTAAAGCCAAGGACATTGAATGCAAAACATGGCCCCTGGAAAGAGGATGTCAGAATGTTGGTTGTCTAACAGGGGCCCAGATGAGGGGTGGGGATAAATACCTATCTCTTGAAGTGCGACGTCCAAGAAGGACCTATTGTGAATCCTAAGAAAGGCCATGCTCAGGAGGGATCTGTTGAGAATCCTGAGAAAGTCAAGTTCCAGGAGGAGTCTGTCGCGAACCTTGAGATACTGAAGGTCCAGGCCGAGCCTGCTGTGAAACCTGTTCAGAAACCTAACAAGGCTGCGGTCCATGAGGGACCTACTCTGAAGCATCCGACGATAAGAGATTCAGAAGCGATAAATTGAAATTCCTGATAAAGGCTAGGTCTGAGCCAAAGACCTCTTTTAAAACTCTGAAGTCTGAAGCACTGGGAGAGGACTCAAAGGTACAAGCAGCGAGCAAGTCCAGAGTAGAACTACAAGAGCCTTCCCAGAACATTACTTATGTTTCGCTGTGCAAGAATTGGGATGGACTTTTGAAGACTAGGCAAAGACTAATCTTAGGGTCAAAGTTGGGAACATTTACTTTAATAACTTAAGAGTAGCCGTGAGGCTACATTCTTAAAAAAGGTTAGGTGTTGGAACTGTTTTGTTAGGCATCCTTTTTAGACTTTATTTTATAGGGTGTTTTGAGAAAAGAGAAGGACTTAGTAGAATAGGTTAGAGAACTTTACACCACAAGTTGAAACTCTAAAGGTTTAAGTCACCAATAAGAAGAGATCACTTTGCTTTTAACTAGTACATCGTTTTGCTTAGGAAACCCTTATTAATTGTAAAAGAAAGTATTGACTGTTTTTTTGGGGGGTTACGACTTCTTATGCCCTGCAACCTGTTAAATCTCCTGGTTGGGAGTGTTGCGTTGGTGTGAAAAGATTTGAAGGAACCAATGCGCCACCTCTGTGGTTGAGTGTCTACTTATTGCTTTCTCACCAAACAACAGCGTCACACATTGGTCATTTTCAAAGGTTGTATTTTAGTAGTTCAAAAGATAATAATTAGGAGCGCCCTGTTTGACACGTGTTTCGGCTTATCAAGAGGCTTTTTCAAAAATAGGGCATATTTTCAATTCACATTTCACTTCATATGCCTAGTTGGCAATCATGTATTGATGTATGGAATCTTGCATCTTTACAACTCAAGGGTTAAAATCCCACCTCTACAGTACGTATTCCGATATCCACGCGTCGACTATGCAGGAGATCAGAATACGTACTGTAGAGGTGGGATTCTAACCCATGAATTGTAAAAGAAGCAAGATTCAATGTATCATTAACTGATTGCCTTATTAATTGTAGCCCAAGCCCTAGAATTATTGGACGTTTTCCTAACCTGTGAACTGACAAAGATAATTCTATTATAATTCAAGCAGTCTAACATGTATCATAGCTTGGCCCCATCCACATCGCAGTTTCCCATCTGATCCATGTCACTTGTGGGCTCTTGGGTCAGTGGGCTGGTTTCCTTTCTGGTACACTCACGTACATTTCTTTTGAGGGTTAGTGCTTGACTGGTCCAAGTCAACAGCTGCTGTGTTTCTCTTCTCTACACTGAGGCAGGCCTTTGTACTTAGTGGGCAGGTCTCTGTTCTGGTCCGCTCGCGGCAGTCTCTTTCTGTTGGTTGGTGATTCGCCAGTCCAGATTGGGAGCCGATGTGTTTTCATGTGGTTTTAAACATTTATGGATGGTTTTCTAGTCCATTCTGGAAACTGGGAATTTGTATGTGGCAGCATGGTTTCTTTATCTTATCCGCACCCCTTGCATGTTGAAATGGTTGGGAACGTGGTTGTAGTTGGGTCTATCTACTTACTTGAGGGGTCGGTTGCCTTTCTGGTCTACTAGCAGACTCTCTTATTGGCTGTTACATTACCAATCCCAAGTGGTCTAGCTTTATTTTTCTGCTGTACCATGCCGTAGAAGGGTGTGCGAGGGGGTGTAGAGATGTTATGCAAATGTCCTCTTTGGGGAACTTGGGACTTGTGTCAATCATAGATGTCACTCCTAGAAATCAGGGTCACCACCTCTTTATTGCAATATAAAAATGGGGGTTAAAGGAACTGGGGGAAGCTCTAAAACTAAAGACTGTCAGATGGGATAACGAAAATACGTGGTTCTCCAGTTCGGATTCTCAAACTATCTTTATTCAACGTATTGCCAAATCTTTATAGGATGTCCCTCCTGCGGCACCCTGTGCTGTAGAGGAAATGTTCAAATGATGTGGCTAACAGAAAGGCCCCCAATCTAGTCTCGAGTCTGTAGCTGCCTACAAGCCAAATAACATAAAGGTTCTGAGGATTAAAGTCTCTCCCTATTCTAATACAAAAGCAGCCGTGTTCCCTACGGATTTACAACAGGTCCCTCCTAGAGCTTGGGTTTCATACTTCACACCAGGGCTCCTCCCAGACCTGGGTTTTAGGCTTTATAGCAGGCCGCCTTCATAGGACTCCGTCTTCAGGAGTTACAGCAGACATCCCTCCTAAATCCTGGGTTTCAGGATTCACAGTGGTCTTTTGTCCTAGGCCTCAGGTTGCGACTATCACAACAGGCTTCTCTCATAGACCCTGGCCCCTATCACCAGAACCTGGAACCTCTGATCTTTTCCCACTGGCCACTGGTAGAAAGCCCTAGGAGTTGGTTTTCCAGTTCCTCCAAGGAATTGGGAAGGGTGGTTGTGCACTTCAGGTCAGCCTTCCTATTCCATGGCTTCCAGGGCTCAGTTGCCTTCCACCTCCCCAGGCCTGCTCTGTGTTGCTCCAGGCAGCGGCCTTCCATCAGACTTTCCTTGTGTCAAGGGAACTTCAGTAGACACATCCGCTTTTCCATGTCCCAAGATACTGAATGAATGTTCCCAGCCTCTTTTATACCCATAGAGTTGCGTGGCATTTACTAAGGCAGTCCCTGATTAGTCCTCCCACCGTGATCATGTATTCCCTTCCAGGATTGCCAATCCTCTTATATGTCTTAATGCTCTCCTCACTACACTCCCAGCAGCACCCGTGCCCCCTGCAAACCATACAAAACATTGCAGCCAGGCTCATCCACCACCTACCAAAGCATTCACACATCACCTCAGGTCTCGCCCACCTCTACTGGCTTCCTATACCCCAAAGAACTGCCTACAAAGGATTGTGCATTATTTTCAAAGCCATCCACCACAAAACCCACCATTTTACCTTCACGACAAGCTCACGCTCGCCATCCACACAAACACCAGCGAAGCAAGCCAGCATCTCCTACACATTCCACTCTGCAAACTAACATGCACACAAAAGCAAGCATTTACCCACTGGGCAGCCAGGACATGCTTCACATCTGCACTACACCCTGTGTCACCACTGTCTGAAAGAGCCTCAAAACATGCCTGTTTCCCCACAAATAAACCCACACCTCCATCTGCATTGCTACCACTTGTCTATCCTAATATTTTTACCCTATCCTGAAAATATTTTGTCCATTTTGTTTCACCTCCCACCTTCGATACCCTCTGGTTAGTGCCAGCATTTAACAAAAACGCTAAGAAAATAAATAAAATGTCCCTTGGTATCTGATTATTGGTTGAGGACAGTGATTGGTTTGTGAAGTAATGGCTTCTATAAGGGTTTGCTTGGACCTAGGAGATTTTATAAGCATCTGTGGTGCCATCTTGGAACTTCATAGACCGAACTTGCAGCTCTGCAACATTCTTCTGGTGGGTGCAGCAACACCACCCCCAATTTCAGTGCTGGAATACCTAGTCAGCAAGCGCCTCCCTGCTTGTCTCTATATTTCGTTTTATGTGCCAGTGCACTCCCTTGAGGTGCATTCTGGAAAATGGAGTTCCAGCTTGAGACAATTATGTCAATTGAGGTCTCCTTAGTTGCAGCCTGGGGCTCCTCGTCCTCACTGAGGTATACTTAGTTTGTGTGGCCAAGCTACCATGTCTCTCTGGGATCCCAGGCTCAATACACGCAATTATCACTATACAAGCCCACCTCTCCTTTCCCCAATTGGCAGGCTGCCGGCAACGTAGTCCAGATTAACAGAGGTGGACAAATGCAGCGACAATGGCACGGCAAATGAATCGAGCACCCTCTCTGCGAGGCTAATTCCAATCATCCTCAGGGCCCGCAATGGTTAGCAGCCGGGTCAACCCTGTCCTCTGTGCCTCGCCCCCCCCTCCTACAATAGTGCATGGATCGCTCCTCTCATACAGGAGTGTATGGAGTTCTTCCAACTCACCACAGCTCTTGAGCTCTTTGGTCCTCATCACGAGTTGGGCGGAATCCCGGCAGTAAATCCGCCGGAATACTGCCCAACACAATTACCGTTACTGTAACCTGGTCCGGCGGCATTACTGCCGGATCACAAGTGGCAGTGTAAGTTCCCATTTATTTTGATCCATTGGACTTAATGGGGCATTTTCGGCATTGTTACTGCTGCAGTAATTGTGCCATGGTAATTGTGCCGAAAACGGACAGAAAGTCTGCGGCTTTACCTCCAGCTCAGAGCTGGAGGTGAATCCTCCAACTTTCCCCCCAACTCGTACCTGGGCGGTGCAGTAATGCAGCGTTAAGGCTATTCATGCTGCATTTATACTGCACCACCGAACTCGTGATGAGGCCCTTTGTGTTGTCTTCCTAAATATGCAGCTGAATCTTAACAAGAAATCTGCTTTTCAATGTACACTGGATGTCTGCATTGATGGTTGTGTTGCCAACCTCTCCGGGGACTGGCGCTCCCGCAGTTCTTCCACTTCTTTCGTCCATGTGTTTTGATTCTTCCTTCCAAATTACACCGATGTTATGATACGTGGTGTTACGTCTTGCGTCATTAAGCTGAATTTGCAATGTCATTTCACTTTGTACAAAGCCAACAAGGGCAGTGAAGCAGCTGGAAGGTGACATGTAGCAGTCCACAAACACTAAAATAACATGATATGATAGGTTATTTATAACGCGCTTAATACCCAGAGGTTTCTAAGCGCGGACCCTGTTGCCCTTGAGCTATCCTCCTGAGACGAGGATACACATTCACTCAGTGCAAGGCCACAATGCGCGATGTAGACCTGCAAATGTAAGCTGTTAAACAGATTCTTATCCTCTTCTGGACCCAGGATTCTCCTTCTGCCCCCTATTGACAGGACTATGTAACTCCAGCCCAGGGTGAGAAAGATAGATAAGGTTTAGTGGAGTTCACACTGTAGGGTCGAGGCACTATCTGTTGCTGTTATGGCATCTGGTTATCTTCATCCATGGTGAAGTCTGGCCAAGGGTAGGACATTGGAAAGGTGGCCACCCACCATGCGTGTATGCGTGGCCGCTGGCAACCTACATTTATGCATGGTTTCACCTCCGTCAGGCATAGAGGAACACGGTTTGTCACTGAAATTCAAGGTTGTTCTGTGGACGGAGCCTTGCCCGTCAGAACCTGGGCAGGCCGATGGGGAGGAATATAACGAGTGGCAGTCAGGGGTGCAAGAAGCCTTGGTGAGAACCTCTGTTGATCCCCGAGTTGTGGGCTTAAATAGAGGGCCCGCCAACTTCATTTCCAGGAGGTGGTACCCCACTCTTCACACGTTAAGTCATGACGGTAGCCGTTCCCCACAGTGTATACAGCTCATCTGCAATCGCACCAGGGATCAATTTACCCCGGATCCGAAATAGTTGCAGAGACAGCGTACGTCTCTTGCCACAGTTACGTAAAAGAAGGTGGTCTCGAGACACTGAAAGCCAGATCCTGCAGAATTCCCTGCCCGCCGCCCTGAGGAGGCGTGTGGCAGGAGTGGGAGATCAGGACACAATGGGCAGATAAGCAGGACCTTTGTGCACATGTAAATTAGGGACATATGTCCCTCACCATGACAATGTAAGCAGAGCATGACTTCTCCCATAGATGGAAGCATCCAGCAATAGTAATCTATTCCGCAGCACCGAAGCCGTGTTACCCATAAGTATGTCGTGTATTTCTAAGCGATCTGTTATGCCTTGAAGAGAGGGACTGCAGAGGAGGCAGTGTGTCAACACCGCCCTTATTTAATGACAGCAGAGTTAGTTATTGGGTCTAAGGTGGGCTTAGTTATTCCCACTACTCTTAATGCCCAGGTTACATACAGCAATCTCCATGAACCCCAGTCCTACTCTTCCTATATGACTGACGGATGCCCACATCGTCGACAGACCCATGGACCCGTTCCCATTGGTCAAGAGATTGATTGGTTGATTGATTTATTTATAGAGCGCTTTACACCAAGGCGCCGATTACACCCAAAGCCCGGGTCTAGGGTTCTGGCACCCTTGAGCAAAAGACTGACGCACAATGGGACGAGCGTGCTGCTGTTGAGTCCAGTGAGGATTGTGTTTCCGTAGTCCAACTTGGAAAGAACTTGAGCCTTGACCCCCAAATAGAAGTCGTCAAAGGGCAGCATGCCAAAAGGCAAAGCACAATTCCCTTCCAAGTTTTATCACCTGCTACGAATGGCCGTAGTCCTGTTTAATAGTCTCATAAGGTACCTTTTGCATTTTCCCTCAATAGTTCACAATTCCCTGTGTTCCCCAAGACAGCCGTTTCGTAACGTTCAACTACAAATCTGGAGAGACAGGATGGGGCCAATGAGCAGTGCTTGCCAGGTTTTGGGAGAGGGCATGGAACGGCAGGAATTGGTCAGGTGTGTGGCTGCTGTGGGGCATGAGGGCAGAGATCCAAGAGGAGAAAATGACAGATCTGGGTGGCGGGCGGCATGCAAAGAAGTTAGCATGGTAGGGCCGGGAATTTTGACGCAACATCATTCCAGATGTGTACGCTGGGTGTATAGAGGGCACGGAAGAACGCTGGTCTGAGTCATAGACAACCAATATCAAGGCATGCCGCAGGGGGCAGATGGCCAAGATCTGGGCGTTGAGATCAGCGAAAAGATCCTTCCTGTCCTGGTGGTTCTGAGCATGAAGTGAAAGAGGCATCTTAGGCTTTTGGAAAGCTGGACGGGAAGAAACAAGAGTAGAGGAGTGCATGGATGGCTGTTGGCTCCATAGAGACTATTCCAGTGCCAGATGGCTGCTATGGAGGCGAGATGCATGAAAGATCTGTGGGTTAAGGGCAGGTAGCCTAATTGGTAAGGGATGAGGATGCCAGTTGGGCGAAGTGGGAAGAAACTACAGGGTACAACGGACCTCAACTTTTCCAAGAAGTAAGCCTTTGCTCCATGACTTTGTTACCTCAGAAGTATTGTTCTTAGAGTTGACATTCCGTTGAGCATTAGCGGAATGAGTGCGTTACCATCAATGGCACACGGTATCATCAGGCTGTATCAGCGGGCAGGAAGGACTACCTCCTGCCATGCATGCAACAGGACATATCCCTGGAGTAAATGAAAAAGAAAGAATGCGTTGCAATCTCTACCCGGTGGCGCGCCCTCAGTGCTAGAGGGAACCCTTCTATGAAGTTGACAGAGCACCAGCCTTCCTTAACTGATGCGCGATTGTGGTAGATGCAGACACAGCAGGATGGTAAGCGATGAACATAAGCCTGCAACCCCATGAGCAGGGACAGGCTTCAGTGCAATGGTGGAGAAAAGGGTAGCGGCAGGAGGGATACAGAGAAAGATAAAAGGTTTCTTTTAGAACCAGGTAAATGGGATACTTTAGAAGGGAGTGGCCAGAATCCGCAGATCAGATCTCTGAAGATGCTGCAGCCCACTTCATCCTGGGCTTTATTTCTCCTTCAATTCTTGGACATGTGCTGTGTGAGAATCCTGCCCAATATATAGGGGTGGGCGGGTGGTGTGGATCCCGAGCTGTGACGCTACAAGATGATAATTCGTCTAAACACAGCACCAAATGCAGCTTGTGATGAATAAGCAAGTTGGTCTTCTGTTCATTCATAGAGCATACAGCGCCAGGCAGTGTCTTAGCATTGATTACACAACACTGGTAAGTCCTCTTATGCAGGGGGCTTGCTCTCTACCATCGCCTTTTCCTGCAATCCCCTGCCTCAGATGTCTGTGGGATGTGACTGGCAAGCTCTTTCATGAGGATATTCATGGTAACCACTCACTATGTAGTTCTCCTTATGTTTTGGACTGCAACTCCCATGGAAGAAGTCTTCTGTAATGGTTAGAGGGTCTTTGAAATGAATCTCTTAGCTGAAGGGGCAGGATTTGGAGGTCGGAGCGGAGCACATAGCGCTGCTACCTATTTTTGTACACTTTTTTATTTTACTTTTTTTTGTGGTTAGTTTATCAAAGCACACCAAAAATTTAAAATGAAGGCCATCATTATCCATAAAAACATCAAGGCCAAAAAAAACAGCACAACACCCTCCTATTTCCCCATACAACACCCTCAAAAAGTCCCACTTTACACGTTAAACACTTTGGGGCCTTATTACAAGCCTTACTAAGGGCATGGCTACCCCCAATCTCGGGTCCGGGTCCCACAAAAGGGGAATTACCGGGCCATTCCGACCTTGGCGGGCCCAGTAATTCCCCTTGCACGGGACCCGGTACGTCCCCCACTCCCATTTGAGCCACCATAGGGCTCAGTGGGAATGGGGAGGATGGTAGCAGCGGTACCGTTCATAACGGGACTGTTGCTACCATCCTGTCCTGCTTGTGGGTGCCGCTCTGCACGCCTGGTCTGACCAGTCGTGCAGAGCGGCCCCTGCGAGCAGAACTCATAATGTGGCGGTTAAGTGATAACAGCGGCGGCATCACTACCGGTGCCGTTATCACTGTACCTCCACTATTGTAATGAGGCCCTTTGTCTAGAAAAAGTATACCTGCAAATACTAAGGACGGGTTTTCTCCTATAAGGCACGAGCTCCACCATTCATCCAGATAGTGTGCTAATGTTCTCGACAAACGTCTTTAAAGTTCTCATTAGGGTCAGGGTAGTGCAAGATGTACAAATGCTTTACCGTTTCTGTTGTTTCCAAGTCCAGGCAAAGCCGACAAGTTTTGGCTTCCTATCCCCCTGCTTTCTGGAATAATTCCTTGGTTGGATAATGGTTCAACCTCAATCGTAAAAACTGGTTCCGATGATACGAGCTAGGGAACTTCATTAAGAATCTATGCACAGTGTTCATCGCTCGGGATCCAAATGATACGTCTAAAGCCAATTTGTAGTGCATTCTCTTGTTTTGTGTTTCTATCCAATCATGCCTTCTAAGTTTCTGTTTAACTGCACAGGGATTTTCTATCCATGTGTACATAGACATGTCAAGTGCGTGCAAGCCCTCCATACATTTATCTTGGCAATTTTTCAGGGGACATGAGAACTCTGTTTCCCGTCGCAAATTTAGGATTTTGGACGGGGGGGGGGGGAGCGCCAAATCTGCCATGGAAATTTTCGTACCAAAGATCGAGCTTTCCGAAGTAGAAATTAATATAAGGATTGGAGCCCCATTTTATACCTGATGGCAACTATCTGGAGGCTCTTTGGCAAACCCAATATCTTCTTCCAAGATAGCCCCTCAAGCGTCTCCCAAATCCTCCACGAAAGGTTCAAACCAGCCTCTCCCTCATATGATGGAATGGGTACAACCGCCTGGTTGTGAAACGTCAAGATTGGGGTTAGTGTAAACTTACCATATCTCGCATGCAAAATAGAAGCCTGTAAGGCACGCTTTTTAGTTTTTGACCTTAGATCCAAAACCCAAGGATTTTCATGAATGTTCTTATTGCATCGAATCCTCAGTAGAAGATTGTGTCTACTTGTTCCAGGACGTCCTGTCCCACCCGACATTTAAAGTTAACTCTATGCTTACCTTCCAATGCACCAAGCATCAAGATCTTTGATTTTTTTTTCACAATAATCCCACGCCCATTGGAGGTCATGTAGGGCGGCGATTGGTCTAATCTTTGTTGAAACTCTATCGTGGTCTGGTCAATCACAACCAGGTCATTTGCAGGACCAGGCCATCTCCCTCTCCAAGGGAGTGGACATCTGTTCATCTTGAGTGGAAAAGCCTTTGCCTTGTTCAAGGTAGCATGCATGTCTGATAGATATATGTTGAAAAGCCCAGGTGCCAGCGGGCAATTTGATTCTGCTTCAATCCTCTTCAGGTGTCAATTCTTTTCTATAAAGCACCCTGGGTATTTAATCTAATCTGTACAGAGGTGTTTGAGTATAGCGCTTCAATAGCTTGAAGCAAATCTCTCGGGCAATTCCATGAGCTTAACTTTCCCCATAATGCATCTCGATTTACACTGTTGAATGCTTGTTCCAGATCAACAAACGCCAAAAATAGCTGAGATCTGGACTTGATAGCACGCAATTTTAATACATTAAACAGAAAGAGAATTAGTTCTGTGCCAACTCGTTTTCTGAAGCCAGTCTGTCACGGGTCAAAGTGGCCTCCCATGCTTATCCAGGTCGTAAGCATGCAGAGCTAAACTGACGCAAACAGCTTGTTTACCACATACAACAGTGCGATTGGTCGGTCATTTCTCTGGTCTTTTCTATCCACCTTCTTGATAATCAGAACAATAATAGCCCAGTTCAAAGAAGGGGGAATTTCCCCGACCCTTGCAATCTGTGTGGATAACAAGAAAATTAAAGCAGATGTTTGCTCAGGGGCTGCATACAATTGGTCAGGCCTTCCAGGCCTGGTGCGAGAGAGGACTTTACCGTTGATATTAGATGCGTGATATCCCATCTATGAAATGTAAAAGACCTGTGCATGTTAGCTTTCGTAGCCATCGCCTTTAATCTATGGAGGTACAAATGCAAACAGTGTTTTGAAATGGTCAACCCAACGGTTGTCTGCTACACCATTACTCAGGAGGGCAGTCTGATAGACAGCATTGCTATGGATTAGTGAGCACATGTGTTTTGAATTTTTTTGCAAGTCGCCCTCGGGATTATTTCAGTCTTCTCCTGGTGTCTGGTCATTGTAAAGGCTTAACCAATTCTTGTATCTCTGCTTTCTTTTTTTAATTGGAATACAAGATGTGTGCCCCCCAGTTCTTAAGCTGTATAAGATCCGCTCTTAATGGCTTTTGTTGCTCAACTACAGATTTGTTATATTGATGCATGTGGTTAAATTTAGGGGTTCTAGGCCCCCTTCTCACCTGCTCATAAGGTGTTAAAATAGGAGGATAATCCAAGCCCCCATTCCCCATATTCAAAGCTTCTAGTTATTTAGATGTAATTGTATCTACCTGTAGGGGGGAAATTCCTAGTCTATTTCTCCCTTGGGTTATCATAGGAATCCCACGTTTATAGCTTCAGTACTTTGATTCCAGGACCTCCATAATAACACTAACAAGGAACGATCACTAATTTTCGTGGGAGGCACGACCAGGGAGTCTGTGTAATATAGGACATTTTGGGAAGCAAAGACGTAATCCAATGTTTAATGTGATGAACCCCAGACCCAAATCGATCCCCAGTAATATCTCCCTTGTTCTGTCCATTTAACATATGGAAGCCTCTCTGACACATTTTATGCACCAATAAAGCTGCTCGGCCTTGAACTGGAGAACTGGTAGTTTTTAAGCAGTAGTGGATTGCCCCATTCATCAAAACATCTTATGTTCAAAACACCAAATATAAGGAAGCAGGGGTTAATTAGATGCATATAAAACTCATCCATTAAGTCAGTTACACTTTTAAGGAAAAGCTGTGTGTAAATCATGGTCGGATTCCAATACAAGTTTAGCATAACAACGTGTCTTGGTGCACTAGTTCGAGAGTCATCATATTGGAGTAACGTCAACTGAACTAATGGGTTCGGGTTTCTCGACTCCATCATTGCAAATCCCTGGCCATTTGTTTTTATCATAGTTAACAGAGTAGAGGAAGTTATTCCACTCTGGCTCTTTTGGGCTGAGTTCAAGTAGAACAAATAATCATCTCGTGTTGGTGAAGAACGCATCCAGGTCTCTTGTAAGCATACAATGGTGTAGACAGCTAGATTTAGTTCTGAATTGTTAAACATGTGTGTGAATCCTCTTGTTTTCCCTGATACCAGCGATTTTCTGGTAGTCGAAAAATTATGCAGCTTCTTGAGGTGTTTTACAGATGTATGTGATACCACTGGTGCCCCTTGACATGCATTTAACTCTCTCGCCCTCCATTTTTCACCACTCAACAGGGGCCCATTTGAAAGTTGACAGTCTTTTACCTCATAGCAGAAGAAGCAGCGCAGATTTTGACTCCAATAAAGTAGATTTAACTAAAGATGATTTAACATGCAATATCACCCAATCAGTTCCCGACCCCTTAACAAATTCAATAATCTGAATGTCATCTGAACTGATTACTCTAAGCATTGGCACGCAGTGTAACAATTGTAAAATGTTCCTCCGGTTTACAATTACATCATCCTCTATTTCTAGGCTTCTTTCCAGGTATAGCTTTTTAGTGCTAGCAAATCTCGCTTCTCCCTTCCTATTGGAGTGCCAGTTCTGGCTTTAGAATGATCAAGATCAATAATCTTATCTTGTCACTGGAAGTTTCCAAGGTCGAGTTTGAAAGAGGAACTCATGAGGCGTTACTCTAGCATTATCAAGCGTGGATTTGCCATTCTTTGATTCCACCATGTGTCCAATTCTATTAGTATGGTTTAGGACTTGCATGACGATTTGTATTTTAAGTTCGCCAGATACCGTTTTTGTGATAAAGTATGAAAAGGGCGGAGGGTCACATTCCGGGCCTGGTCCAAAGACTTTTCATGCGATGAGGTAGAGGACACTGACGGGATGATTTGCAAGAGGCGCTAAAATCCCCCTTGTGCACATCGGTCTGTCGAAACATTGAGGCCTCTCTAGGAATCCCTTCTCCTCATCAGAATAGCATGATAGATGCAATAAAATATTCCTTTCTGCCCTGTCGTCAATTTCATTGCCCACCACACATTTCCTTCCACAGCAATCTCTGGGACTAGCGTGTGGGAGTCTTGAGTTGCTCCATTAGCGGTAGATCTGCAGATGTTGGGTGCTGGCAGCTAAAGTGCCTTCAATTCTTATATCCCGATGAAGAATCATAGGCTGGGGGGTGGAGTGGTCAGGTTGCGTAAACAAGTTCTGGAACCGTTAGATGTCAGTCTCCACAAGGCTGACGAGTGGCTACATGCAATTCCACTACTCTGCAAGGTTCGTTTGGAGTGTCAAATTATTGGGCACACCACTAGATGCCTTCTCCAAGGCATCACCTAATGGTCCCTCCGCGCCCATCACTTCAGCCGCTACCTCCGGTTCCAGTGTCATCGTACAAGGCAAGGTTATCAATAGCTATCTTTCCTGAGCTCAAAGCAGCATCTATCCTTTGAGTCTGTTTGCAGAGGGTCATTAATGCAGCCGAACCGGCGGGTTCCTCTCGATCCTCTGCGTTGCGTATGTTGTTGGTATTTTCATAGTTTTGATTGCATCTTCGAGCTAACAAGTTGATTGGCTGGATCCTGGGCTTTTTTAGACTTCACTCACAGCCATTAGTTTGTGTCGAACAAAGCCTCCATCATAACCACCTTATCAGAGCGATCACCTCTCACCAGATCATAAAGCCTTGCTTGCAACAAAGCCAATGTGTCTGCTTCATGGTCCAACCGTGATTGGACTGTCGGAACGAAGGACTCCAGGAAGATCTGTTTAAAATGAATCACAGCTAGTAGTGTAGTGTGATCTTTGAAATGGCCATTCAACGTTTCGTACAGTTTCAAGAATGGTGCTAATGAGATGGTTACAGTGGCCATAACAGTATTGCGAATTTGTATGCCCGCTGCCACATATAGTTGACCCTTGTGCATGGGGGTTCCCAGAGGTGATAAAGGGCCACGAGCTCAGTAACTCCCGACCCGGGATGGTGGAGCCATTGATTGATTTACGTCCACGTTTTGAGCTAGCAGTGGCGGGCCATTCAAATCACTCCTTGACTTCAATGGGCCTGACAGCGCTGCTTTTCCAGCTGGTGTAGCAGAGTTGACGTTGCTGATATACTTTCCACGCTCAGGCACCCCAGAAATACTTTGTTCCAGGCGCATTTAAATTTCTGCAATGTCCCGTAAAAGTCTTGCCACCAGCAAGCCTGATGAATCAATCTTACTTATGTCACCACCCCATTTCCTAGCTGTTGTAGACACATTCAGGGTGGGGAACGTAGGCCATTGAAGAATCAAACTCGGCACACTAGGAATCTGTCCCAGGTACAGTCCCTTCTGCAGTTGGGCCAAATACCATGGGTGTAATTTCTATCCCCCCTCCACCCCCAACCCACTTCATTGTTCACAGTCCCCATTGGGGGCAGGGGAAACCCCATAGACCTGTTGGCCACATTAATCCCATTGTCTAGATCCAAGAGTTCAGCGTCGGTCATATCTAGGATGTTGCTTGGCAAGACCGAATCAGGCATGGATTGAGGCACACCCTGAGACACCATCAGCAGTGGAGTAGGAGGCGGCGCACTCGCCTCAGGTTCCAACACCACATGGGTAAATCCGGCAAGCGTTGTTGTCGTCGGGTGCACAGTCCCATTAATTTCTTCTGATGCCATACTGGAGCAGTTGAAAAAGGTTCTCAGCTAACTGGGGCGAGACTGGACTCACTTAGGTCACTGGGAGATGCATGCACAGCATAGTGCTAAGATGGGAGCATGCCAGGGATGGTGGTAGTGGCCAATGCTTTAGCTGGGCAGAGCCTAACCAGCCCTCAGTACCAACGCTTCCCATATTCTTACATTTAGGACCAACTGTGCCACAATATAGGCCTTTACTGTAAAAAGCTGTGCCCGCTCCACCGACCTCTCTCCACCCTTAGTGATCCATCAGCTCTCCTTGCCACCCGAGCTGAACGTGTAGACCTGCCCCTTATTTTGTTAGTACATGTATTTGTTAGCTCATTAAAAGTGGGATGGGAGATTTTGATTTAAAGCCCTCACATAGCTTCGGATAGCTACCATATATGTGCCTTATTCCAAGACAATTAAAATGAACCACACAATAAAACTCCCTTTATGAAGCATAGTTTATATCCATGATGTGTGCTAGTGTCACATGCAAAAAGAAATGGTTTGCTTTTACATGGACATTCAAATATTAATACCTGCCATGACAAGCTGAATGCTTGCGACAAACAACTATGTAAGTATGTAAGGACAATCACACCATTTATTTTATGCCCAAGTCCTCTATGTATAGCAGTGAGATTGTTTCAGGCTTTTATTACTTGGCATCCTGGACCTTTCAGCGTGTAGAAAATAAAACAATGACACTCTGTTGGCTTAACATGTTTCTGCAACCAAGTATGCATGTTCAGGCATATTTACTAGGAGATGTGAGTACTTTGCAAGTAATCTCTCTAAGATTATAGTTCTTGAAAGCCAAAACCGAAA
Organism: Ambystoma mexicanum; assembly: GCF_040938575.1. Lineage (NCBI taxonomy): Eukaryota > Metazoa > Chordata > Amphibia > Caudata > Ambystomatidae > Ambystoma > Ambystoma mexicanum. The sequence continues at coordinate 61,182,291 of NC_090935.1, read as the reverse complement.
TATTTGTGCAAACTAAAGCTCAGACATATGCTAAATACCTTAACTGCACAGTGGGTAAAAATCCTACCATTAAATAATTGAATCTTGCTTTGCCTTATCTGAACACGTTGGGAAGCCTTAGAATTTATGGACTCAATAAAACAGTATTGTGTTAAGTCTCCTTTACAATGGTGTAACTTTAATGAACCATGAATATACCATATATGATACCCAGGAGATATTTTGTCAAAATCCAGAGCATTTGTAGGGGGTTTATATGGCACAATTCTAGAAATAGAGTAGCACTATGGAAATTGCAAAACATGTATGAACAAGGGGGCATTAAATTGCCCAATTTCGAGATGTACTATTTGGTCAGTCAACTACAATATGTGGCGAGGTGGCTCTCAGACAACCCCACCCCCGAGTCTAGGTTGTTGAAGGCGGAATGTGCAGTGTTCTTTCTGAAGGAATAGATATGGTTGCCAATATCACATCATGACGGAGGGACGAGAATGTTGGATTAGGGATGGAAGATGTGGCGCAGGGCTTGCCGAGCCATGGAGAATCAATTCCTGTGTTCCCCACAGATGCCACTTGTGACACTAAGGGGAGTAGATGAGCAATTGAGAAGGATAATCAGGAGGCAGTGGGAACCGGTCGGCATAGCAACACCTGGGGATGTGTGGCAGGATGGAAAGGCGATAAGTTTGACGCACTGATGGAAGATACTGGCCTACACAGGGGACAACATATCACTTATACCAGGCTACAGCTAATAAAAGTAGTATTTCAAAATTGGGGACGACACTATCAATGGGAGACTGATACGCTGAAAGCAAAGGATAATAGGTCGCCTTCCCCTACCTTAAGACCTTGAGTCACACCAGGTTAAATCCAAGGTAATCTCATGTAATTTTAAGATTACTCATACCACGCGTAATTTACAAAAATATTTTCTTTTTATTTTTATTGTTCAGACAACACATGCCTAAAATAAAAAGGGCATTCAAGCGCCTAGATCTAAAAAAACAAACTGTGCTAGTCACTTACAATCTAACTGTAGTAAACCCACCAGACCTTTCGAGATGCCAGATTACATGGAGAAAGGTAACGGGAAAAACAGTGTGTATTACTGCAAGCATGGACACATATAATTTCTGGGAAGAGTCAAATATATTGGAGTCTCCCAACTGTAATGTATGCCTCAAAGGTTTTTTGACCAGAGCGGGTGATCTAGTTCTGTGTTTTGATTCTTAACCACTCTGTTCTAATTTACCTATGTTGGTGTAGGGTAACTGCGAGTTGCTTGATACGCGCCAGCAGCCCTTTTGCAATTTACTGAAAGTGAGAGATAGGAATCAAGAAAGTGAAAAAGTTCCTATTAGCAAGTCGACATATGTTTCGGCCTTTCTGACTCATACGGAACTCTCTCTGGTGCCGTTGGTTCTGATGGTAATAGTGGCCGTCTTCAGGACAGAGACAATTTTGTTGTTTTCAGTAATAGATACTTTCCCATTAATAGAACATCTAAAATGGAATACATAAAAAAGGTGTTTTACTAAGAGCATTTTATCAGCCAAAACTAAAAACGGTGGTAACTGACGGTGTTGAAACCGTAGTTTCTTGGACTAACCTGAGTGTTTCTCAATTTCTTTGGGACGTGTATGGTAACTTTAATCGGCATTTTCATCCGGCTCCTAAATGGATGCCGCGCATTCAGTTTATTTTCATGCACTGTATCTGTAAAAATACATACAGTCATCAATAAGGCGCCAGTATTGGCTATGCGCTACTTAGTCACTTGAATATTTGTCAGTTAGTAACACTAACTGGTTAAAAATACCTTTAGTGGTTAAACTTGTGACGAACTGGTGAAGACAAGAAACTCCACTCAGCTTAGTTCACGGTGGTGCTGTATTCATACTGCAGGCACTTTCATCTGTTAATATGGATGAGCAGCAGCTGTAGGAAGTAACAGAATCGGTCAGGGCTCATTACACTAAGAAAATTCTAATTCTTAATTTGTTTCTATTTAATTAGTGATTTTCCATCCATATAAAGTGCCAGAACCTATCATAATTATGCACACGTTCTGCTTACAGTTGCATTAATCTTGTTGAGCCATTTGAATTACGCAACATGGCATTTAAAGCTACGTACAAAACATGGGTAGAGCACCAAAATGTGTTCTTACTCATGTTTATAAGGAGTCGTGGATGACAGCTATTGAGTTGTTGCGTGCTAAATAAATATACGCAGATCAGGTAACCCAGTGACTTATGGGCTCTGAAGTCTATCACGTGTTTTCAAGGCATCAAGATTGATTACCAAAACCCCAAATTCCAGCTATGGACGTGCTACGAGGTAGATGCATATATAATAGCCCATTGCCTTCATAATTCTGAAGAGTCTCATGCAGTGACTTGCTAAACCAGTGATTCCACGCGTTGTCAAATAAGCGGATGCAATTATTTAAATAACTTGTGCCAAATGCACCGCTGTATCGTATCATAACTCACCTACAGCAAGGGGCCAGTCAAGTTCCTTGCGCTCGAGTAAATCAGGAGTCTGCTGTTACACCGGGAAACATTTCTTGCCGGCTAAGTGTGTTATTTAAAGGAGCGTCATAATCACGTGATGTAAAATCACGTGCGCATTCCAAAAAAAAAGAAAAAGGGTTTTGCACGTACGAATTTGCTAGCTGCTTCTCAAACCTCGTGCTGTTCTTTAAATAAATCGCACCAAGGACCAGAGTCACGCTCTAACGCTTGTGGTTTACAAAAAAACCTTTGGGCTGAGTGTTCTGTATGTGATGCATTCGAGACAACTACAATGCTGCTGGGAAATGTAGTTTATACAGGTAGTACACTCTATATATTGATGTAAGCAGAGAGAGAAATATACTCTGTAAGAGTCAAACACAGTTACATTGTACAAAGCAGGGAAGTGGATATTATTTAGAAACCGCTTTCCCTGTGGGTATTTAGCCGGTACATAAGACATTGCATTGGAGACCTTCAACATAATATTTGTGCGAGACCGTGCAGAATGTTATCATCACATGACATTGACATGCTAATGCTTTGTCCAAGTCTAATTGCAGTGTACAGACACGGGGGAGAGATCGTTTTAGAAGGTCATATATCCAGAGCACTTGGCCTGTACATTCTGCGTTGTATTGGGAACCATCAGCCATGTTTGTGTACAAAATCTTAGATGGTATGTAATCAGTTAATATTACAGTTATACAAGCAATTTACCATAGAAAACAACGCCCAGAAGTGTTGCTTTTCTTGTTTCTGTCCCATCAGATGGAGTAAACTTGTATTAGTTAAACATGGGAAGGAAACAGATAACATGGTGCCACACGTAAAGCATTTGTTCCTTCTTTCACAGAAATGTATTCCATTCGACAGCTACATTGAGACGACCTTTTACTGAATTGGTTTCATAAATCCAGCGTTGTTCCCACCTGGTTAGAGCCAGATCCCGGTCACCACCTCTTACAGCTTGTTTAACCAGCTCTAGGACGCACCAGAGCATCTCTGTCGGTTTGTGCTGTTTTTGCACATAGTGAGCCACCAACGGTTTGTTCTGTATTTGGTTTTTTATACACGATTTATGCTCGCAAATTCGTTGTCTAACGTGCCTTTTTGTTTTACCAATATATGCTAGGTTACAGGGGCAGAGAATAGCATAAGCCACCCATGCAGTGGCGCAGTTAGTGAATTCTCGCAGGGGAATTACTGCGGTACCTGGGGTGATATTCTTCATATTCTTCGTTTGTGGGCAAACTGAGCATTTGCCACATTTGTGATGTCCTGTCACTGGAGGAAGCCCCCATAGTGTATTCTGGGTGGTTTGTGGTGTTTCTGGAGATGGATAGGTGGGTACCAGGTTATCTCTCAGATTTTTTTGCCTTTTAAATGCAAAACGGGGTTTTGCTGGATTGAAGTCCTCTGTTTTTAGCATGTCCCAGTGTTTCAAAATGGTTTTCCGCAGAGGGGCACTTATAGGGCAATAGGTACTCACACAAGTGATCTTATTCAATGTGGTTTTCTGTGCCGGGTTTAGGCAGTTCTCCCTATTCATATGTTGTGCTCTTTTATAGGCTCTTTGGATGGTTTGTTTTGGGTAGCCTCTGTCCTTTAATCTAGTCTTAAGAGCTTGGCCATGTGTTTTATAATCTGATATCTGGGAACAATTTCTGCGGATTCGCAGAAATTGACCGAAAGGGAGGCCCTCTTTCAGACTTTTCGGGTGAAAACTTGTGTAATTAAGAAGTGTATTTCTATCTGTCGGTTTCTTATAGAGAACTGTTTCCAATTTGCCATCATTAGTCTTCACGATCTCCAAGTCTAAAAAGGAAACTTTGATGTTATTATATTCAATAGTAAATTGGATACACGGATTTTGGAGGTTTAACCAGGAATGAAAATCTGTCAAAGATGATAGAGGGCCTCGCCAGAGCATAAACACATTGTCAATGTATCTGTACCATGCGATGATGTTAGATTTAAAAGGATTGATACAGTTGTAGATGAATTTAGTTTCAAAGTCGTCCATGTATAAATTAGCAAGGCCAGGTGCAAATGTAGCACCCATGCTAGTCCCTTGTAACTGGTTATAGAAAGTTGTTTCATATAGGAAGAAGTTTTCTCTCAAAGCCAGACGAATACATTCTAGTATGAAGGCTGTAGGCACTTTTGTCAGGGTGGTAGTACGTAGGTTAAGGTATTTAGACATTACGGTGAGGCAATCTTGTTGAGGTATACTCGTGTAGAGAGCTACAACTCTAATTTGTAGAGAGAACCGTATTATTGCGGAAACAAAAACTTTGCTGACCTTGAAAAACAATGGTAAAGATAATCTATCTAAGAAAGAAAGAGAAGCTCTCTCCAATCTTAAATAAAACAATACTTTCATAATCAAGCCTGCCGACAAGGGAGGGGGCATAGTCCTCTGGGACAAGCAAGATTATGACACCAAGGTCATGAGACACCTTAATGACCCGTTAGCTTATCGACAACTACCCCTTGATCTCACCAGCAGACTGAAAGATGAAATAATTAGTCTGATGAAATATGCGTTCGATGAGGGCTGGATTGATGAGGACGAACAGTCCTTCTTAATCAACCAGAACCCTACAACCCCGGCTTTCTATATCTTGCCAAAGGTACATAAGAGCCACCGGGTCGCCCTATCGTAGCAGCTATTAATTCCGTTTTGGAACCTCTATCGATGTATGCAGATTGTTTTTTGCGGCCATTCGTGGGCAAGATGCAATCATATATTAAGGATACTACGAGTATGATAAAAACCATTGCAGAAATCCAAATTGCACCAGAAGATATACTAGTCACTCTGGATGTTGTAGCTCTCTACACGAGCATACCTCAACAAGATTGCCTCACCGTAATGTCTAAAAGAGCCTATAAAAGAGCACAACATATGAATAGGGAGAACTGCCTAAACCCGGCACAGAAAACCACATTGAATAAGATCACTTGTGTGAGTACCTATTGCCCTATAAGTGCCACTCTGCGGAAAACCATTTTGAAACACTGGGACATGCTAAAAACAGAGGACTTCAATCCAGCAAAACCCCGTTTTGCATTTAAAAGGCAAAGAAATCTGAGAGATAACCTGGTACCCACCTATCCATCTCCAGAAACACCACAAACCACCCAGAATACACTATGGGGGCTTCCTCCAGTGACAGGACATCACAAATGTGGCAAATGCTCAGTTTGCCCACAAACGAAGAATATGAAGAATATCACCCCAGGTACCACAGTAATTCCCCTGCGAGAATTCACTAACTGCGCCACTGCATGGGTGGCTTATGCTATTCTCTGCCCCTGTAACCTAGCATATATTGGTAAAACAAAAAGGCAGGTTAGACAACGAATTTGCGAGCATAAATCGTGTATAAAAAACCAAATACAGAACAAACCGTTGGTGGCTCACTATGTGCAAAAACAGCACAAACCGACAGAGATGCTCTGGTGCGTCCTAGAGCTGGTTAAACAAGCTGTAAGAGGTGGTGACCGGGATCTGGCTCTAACCAGGTGGGAACAACGCTGGATTTATGAAACCAATTCAGTAAAAGGAGGTCTAAATGTAGCTGTCGAATGGAATACATTTCTGTGAAAGAAGGAACAAATGCTTTATGTGTGGCACTATGTTATCTGTTTCCTTCCCATGTTTAACTATTACATGTTTACTCCATCTGATGGGACAGAAACGAGAAAAGCAACACTTCTGGGCGTTGTTTTCTATGGTAAATTGCTTGTATAACTGTAATATTAACTGATTACATACCATCTAAGATTTTGTACACAAACATGGCTGATGGTTCCCAATACAACGCAGAATGTATAGGCCAAGTGCTCTGGATATATGACCTTCTAAAACGATCTCTCCCCCGTGTCTGTACACTGCAATTAGACTTGGACAAAGCATTAGCATGTCAATGTCATGTGATAACACATTATGCACGGTCTCGCACAAATATTATGTTGAAGGTCTCCAATGCAATGTCTTATGTACCGGCTAAATACCCACAGGGAAAGCGGTTTCTAAATAATATCCACTTCCCTGCTTTGTACAATGTAACTGTGTTTGACTCTTACAGAGTATGTTTCTCTCTCTGCTTACATCAATATATAGAGTGTACTACCTGTATAAACTACATTTCCCAGCAGCATTGTAGTTGTCTCGAATGCATCACATACAGAACACTCAGCCCAAAGGTTTTTTTTGTAAACCACAAGCGTTAGAGCGTGACTCTGGTCCTTGGTGCGGTTTATTTAAAGAACAGCACAAGGTTTGAGAAGCAGCTAGCAAATTCGTATGTGCAAAACCCTTTTTTTTTTTTTTTTTTTTTTGGAATGCGCACATGATTTTACATCACGTGATTATGACGCTCCTTTAAATAATACACTTAGCCGCCAAGAAATGTTTCCCGGTGTAACAGCAGACTCCTGATTTACTCGAGTGCAAGGAACTTGACTGGCCCCTTGCTGTAGGTGAGTTATGATACGATACAACGGTGCATTTGGCACAAGTTATTTAAATAATTCCATCCGCTTATTTGACAACATGTGGAATCACTGGTTTAGCAAGTCACTGCATGAGACTCTTCAGAACTATGAAGGCAGTGGGCTATTATATATGCATCTACCACGTAGCACGTCCATAACTGGAATTCGGGGTTTTGGTAATCATTCGTGATGCCTTGAAAACACGTGATAGACTTCAGAGCCCATAAGTCACTGGGTTACCTGATCTGCGTATATTTATTTAGCACGCAACAACTCAATAGCTGTCATCCATGACTCCTTATAAACATGAGTAAGAACACATTTTGGTGCTCTACCCATGTTTTGTACGTAGCTTTAAATGCCATGTTGCGTAATTCAAATGGCTCAACAAGATTAATGCAACTTTAAGCAGAACGTGTGCATAATTATGATAGGTTCTGGCACTTTATATGGATGGAAAATCACTAATTAAATAGAAACAAATTAAGAATTAGAATTTTCTTAGTGTAATGAGCCCTGACCGATTCTGTTACTTCCTACAGCTGCTGCTCATCCATACTAACAGATGAAAGTGCCTGCAGTATGAATACAGCACCACCGTGAACTAAGCTGAGTGGAGTTTCTTGTCTTCACCAGTTCGTCACAAGTTTAACCACTAAAGGTATTTTTAACCAGTTAGTGTTACTAACTGACAAATATTCAAGTGACTAAGTAGCGCATAGCCAATACTGGCGCCTTATTGATGACTGTATGTATTTTTACAGATACAGTGCATGAAAATAAACTGAATGCGCGGCATCCGTTTAGGAGCCGGATGAAAATGCCGATTAAAGTTACCATACACGTCCCAAAGAAATTGAGAAACACTCAGGTTAGTCCAAGAAACTACGGTTTCAACACTGTCAGTTACCACCGTTTTTAGTTTTGGCTGATTAAATGCTCTTAGTAAAACACCTTTTTATGTATTCCATTTTAGATGTTCTATTAATGGGAAAGTATCTATTACTGAAAACAACAAAATTGTCTCTGTCCTGAAGACGGCCACTATTACCATCAGAACCAACGGCACCAGAGAGAGTTCCGTATGAGTCAGAAAGGCCGAAACATATGTCGACTTGCTAATAGGAACTTTTTCACTTTCTTGATTCCTATCTCTCACTTTCAGTAAATTGCAAAAGGGCTGCTGGCGCATATCAAGCAACTCGCAGTTACCCTACACCAACATAGGTAAATTAGAAAAGAGTGGTTAAGAATCAAAACACAGAACTAGATCACCCGCTCTTGTCAAAAAACCTTTGAGGCATACATTACAGTTGGGAGACTCCAATATATTTGTCTCTTCCCTGAAATTATATGTGTCCATGCTTGCAGTAATACACACTGTTTTTCCCGTTACATTTCTCCATGTAATCTGGCATCTCGAAAGGTCTGGTGGGTTTACACCAGTTAGATTGTAAGTGACTAGCACAGTTTGTTTTTTTAGATCTAGGCGCTTGAATGCCCTTTTTATTTTAGGCATGTGTTGTCTGAACAATAAAAATAAAAAGAAAATATTTTTGTAAATTACGCGTGGTATGAGTAATCTTAAAATTACATGAGATTACCTTGGATTTAACCTGGTGTGACTCAGGGTCTTAAGGTAGGAGAAGGCGACCTATTATCCTTTGCTTTCAGCGTACAGCTAATAAAAGACACTTGGTTGGAGGCGGTGCTGGCAAGTCAGCCCGACCCGGCCACAGAAACTTTTTATGATGTATCGGATGGAGGTCACGAGGTCTCCCAAATATACAAACTGCTGATGTCTAGAGTGGGGAAAGAGTTGATTCAGCCGAGACGGGATTGGGAGGAGGAAGTCAGTGAACCGATGAGTGATGGGTTGCGGGGGAGGGTGGTTTTACATTTGTAGTAATTCATTTTAAAAAAATGTTTAAAATAAAAAAAACTTTAAGGAACCATTTTCCAATCAACCAGAGCCGAAACTTTGGCGATTAGAAAGGTAGATTGGGGCACAGAAATGTACGTTTCCACCACCCCATCTGCTTCGTCTGTCAACAATCTATGCAATTTCCACCAGCATCTCATGTTCATGCTGGCAGAAACGTATTACAAACCAATGGAATCCCCCAGCAGGTATAAAAAGCTGAGATTCCATAGGACCTTTATGTAAAACGGAATCCAAACAACTCTGCACTGTCTATGGGGCTAGTATCTACTTTAATACTCAAAGGGACTCATATATCCCCATCAACATTCAATATAAATATATGGCCGAGTTGACAGTGATATTGTTCAACCAGGTAATGACTAATAGACAGGTCCCTGGGTCGTGGCGAGAGGCCTGGGTAGTTCCAATATTCAAGAAGGGCGATAGTTCTTCATATCAGCCCTACCACCCTATGGCCCTTCTTGACTGCCTGGGCAAACTTTTCTCAGCAGAGGTCCTACGAGGTATAAATGCTTGGGCGATTAAATCTGACATTCTCGATCCCAGGCAGGCTGGATTTGTAAAGGGCGTGGGGATATCTTTAAATCTTTTTGTCCTAAACCTGCTAAAACACAGAGCGATTGAAAATAAACCGACAATCTATATTGCCTTTTTAGATCTGCATCAGGCCTTCGACAAGAGTTGTTCGGAATCGCCAGTGGGAAAAACTGAAGAAGTGGAATTGCCCCCCTGATATTCTGGAAGCTATTCAGGCACTATATACGGGAACATCAATTCAGATCAGATTAGGAACTAAGGGATCAATGTCTCGAAAGATAATGACTTTCTGTGGGCTGAAGCAGGGTTGTGCCCTTGCGCCCCTAATATTGAGTCTATACCTATCTGATCTAGGGAGTTTGCAGGAAACAATTCGAGCATTTCCACCTAAGATGAATGACTCCCGCGGTTTCTATACACTGGTGATATAGTATTTCTTGATCAAACGGCCATAGGCCTCCAGCGCAGGATAACTGCATTTAATGAATATTTGAATGCCAATGGTATGAAAACGTATGTTAAAAAACGCAAGTTATGATCAGGTCATCGGCGAGAAGGAAAATAAGGGTGCCCTTTTTCGTGGAAGGTGGATGAGTGCCACCTGGAAATTGTAGAAACAATTGTCTATCTTGGAGTTGTTATAAATGAAAGTGCCCACCTCGGCTGGCTGAGAGACAAACAAACTCACAAATCAAGGAATAGCTATGAATAGGCGCTATGAGGTATTTTCTCTCATCCCCATCATCAATTTCTATAGACAGAAGGTGACTCATGTTCTCACCTACGGAGCGGATGTGCTCCTCAATCTAGCCTGGAAGGTGTGGCCGTTCATGGATGGGTACTTCTTCCGTAGAACAATGAGACTTCCGAAGTCTCTTGCAATGGATATCATACGCCATGAGTTGCATCTTCCCTAGATGACCTCCATAGTTCAATGGAAGGTGATCTCCTTATAAGGAAAATGTGTGGCAACCGAGGATGCACTCCCTTCGCTATATTGAGAACCCAGGGTTTGTCAAACGAGAGTGCATTGAAAATGTGGCTTGACAAGATGTCTAAGGTGTTGGGTCACCATAAAGTAGATATTGAATTGTTGATGGTGAGCTCCCTTAAAGTAAAAGACATTCTTGAGAAGGCGAATTGGATATTAACTAGTGCAACAAGGATCATTGATTCTTTGACCTTTAGATGGTGGAAGGTGAACAGGGGGTTGAATGACCCCCCCTTATACGTTGGGAAATGCCTGTCTTCCTTCTACAGGGATCTCCTTGCACGGTGCCGCCTTAATATCATGCCCACACAAGAGGTACAGTATAAGAGACACGAGATTGGGGTGGAAAGCGCTTTCTGTAGATATTGCGCAAACAAACAGCAGGTGGAATCGCTCTTTCACTTGGCGATTGAATGTCACGCTCTCGCTGAACTCAGATCTTTATATTTGGGGGAACACATGGGAAAATTAGATCATTAAAAGTGGTGAATTGCTGGGACTGGTTATTGATGGGGCAAAGGGTGAGCCAGGTCCTGGGAATGCTTACATTTGTGGACTTACTTTGGGCCTCAAGGTAAAAACAGCACAGGATACCTCAATGTTGGGGATCTTAGACTTGTAAAATGTTTTCCTCTATGATTCCTTTTTGGATAATTGCTTTGTACTCTGACTAAATGTGGAACTTGTTGGACCCTGTTGATCCTTATTTCTCTCTTTCTAACCCTGTATCTTAATTTTATGTTGGGAAAGGAAAAAAGAATTTGTAGGCTCAATCAATGTAAAAGAAATTAATTTGATGGAATTTCTTATGGGGTTTGGAGAAGTCACAAAACTGTTTAAGGTTTCTTTTTGCTTTCTTGATATGTTGGCATGAAACCAATAAAACTTTTAATTAAATATATATCCAAGTTGAAATGACCAAGAGAGCAGTAATTCATAGAAAATGTTTGTATTAACACTCAATTGTCATTAAAACCACGGGTATAAAAAATATCATTTTTATAACTGTACAAAGATTTTTTTGCCGCAAAGTATTTATTTATATATATATATATATATATATATATATATATATATATATATTCATGTGTTTTCAAAGGAACTGGCTGACTTTCAGTTATTCGAGGAGCACTCTCCTTCATACCATGCTTGAAAAATCAAACCGTCACCAGCATATCCGTAATGGCCTCTTTATTAGTTAAAATACATCTTTCAGTCTTCCCAAAAAAAAAGTCGACGCGTTTCGTGGCGTTACTTGCCGCTTGCTCACAACACCCATGTTCCACCACCATAGTGTTTAAATACATAAGAGCATACCTGCAGACATCGAAATGGGACATGGGGATCGGACAGCCATGAACATAGAAGAAGGGACTTAATTGTATTAGTAATGCCGGCGGCCATCTTTGAAAAGGGCTTAGTCCCTACATAATAGAGCTACTTAATCCGCGATTAAATAATCATGTCGGAGTCTTCTCTTCACTCAATGTGAATTAATCACACAGCTCATACATTATATTAGTTCTAATGTGGTCCCTTCATTGAAATACGGTCCAATCGCTATAATGCCTTGTGGCTAGCGGCAACAATTGCACATTCTCTTTAATTAAAGTGCCCCATGCCTTCACACATATAGTGCATAATAAAGTGACTAGTGCTAGCAGCTTGCTACAGTGCCTAATGCTTCAGTGCATATCAGCCTCTGATTTTCATAAAGTGCTTAGTGCTTTCAACTTCAATTCAGTATGAAGATCTATTTTTGCTCTTGGACCAAGTTACAACCCCAATTTATTTCTTCTTCAATGTCAGTAGTCTGCAGTAATGTCAATTCACAATAATAAAAATAGTAAAAAACAAAACCTACATGTTGACTTCTAAAAAGTGCATAAAAACCCAAAACACAACAACATATTATCAAAATGCAGTTAAAAATATGCAACAATAATGGATTTTCACTTATTAAAACCCAATTATGAAATCACTTTATATCAGTCAGTCCTTATTGGTAAGAAGTGCCAGGTTCTTTTATAATAGTGCTGATGCTAGTGCCCTAAGAAAGTAAATAATTATTTGTCTATATTGTGACCTTTCGGTTGTTTCGTTTCAAAGTCTAACGGGTATCTTGTTGTCAGAGCTTTTTTTCCTCGGTCTCCCCCTCTCGGGCAATTTTCAATTGCATGGATTCCAAAGAAAGCAAAACTGACCATGTTGCTTTAGTGGCATTCAGTAAAATGTTTTGCCATCGGATAGTTCGCCTCTTTGTTTTGTATAGCTCTTACATGTTGTTGTACCCTTATTTTTAATTTACATTTGGTGCTACCCACGTACCACTTTTTGCATTTGCACATCAGAATATACACTACGTATTCAGTGTCACACGTGATTTTTTCATTAATGTACTCAGTTAATCTTGTTATTGGATGCTCAAAGGTGGCACTGTTCTTAGCAAATTTGCACATATTGCACCGTGTGCATGTATGAAAACCTTTCTTCCGATTGGTCAACCATGCACTGGCCTTCTTGGCTTCTTCTTTATCCATAAAGCTGTGGACCAATTTGTCTTTAATTGAAGTATTTCTTCTGAAACTGATATCTGGATGTTTTTTCAGCAAGCCACTGATATCCTTATCAATGGTTAAAGCTTTCCAATGTCTCTGTAACACACGTTTCACCTCTATTGTTTGGCTGTCATACATTAGTATGAGAAGCACTTCCTCATTCTTGTTACTCATTGCTTTTTCTTTGTCTGCCAAGAGAATTTGTCTATCATGACTTCTGGCTTTTAAATATGCTCTTTCGATGATGGTTTTAGGGTAACACTGTTGTCGAAATCCTCTTGCTGTGATTTTGCTTTCTGCATCGTATGTTTCTAGAGTTGTGCTGTTCCTTCTTATCCTTACGAACTCACCATATGGTACACTCCATATTAAGCTCTTTGGATGCCCACTCTTGGCATGTAGTGGCGTGTTTGATCCTGTGGGTTTTCTGTGTAGTTCACACGTTAAAGTTTGTTCCACTATTCTTAAATTAACATCCAAGAAGGTTATAAACGAATAACTGTGGGTTTCCGTGAATCTTAGATTATTATTATTTTGGTTCAGTAACTTTACAAAATCCAACCAGCCATCCTCAGTCCCTTTCCAAATTACAAATAGGTTGTAACGCTCACCTGACTCCCACGGAGGCGCTGGTCTAGTCTGGGTTGCTGTGGCCTCTTCGAGCGTGATGGGCAGAACTCGGAACACCGACTGAACAGGACCCTCAAATCTTGCTTGTCTGGTCCGTAGGAATATCCTTCTGCAGATGAGAAAGGGGATTAACAGTCTGCAGAATAGTGTGCTTGCTCCCCCCTTCGTTCTTCTCTAACTTCCTCCGAAATCCACGGTTGAAGCTCACACTTTGGTTTGAAAGGATGAACTCTCCATCCTGCTTCTGGTGCAGGGGCGCGTGTTTGTCCAGTTACTTCACTGGTTTTCAGAATGGCGCTGGCAAAATCCACTTGACTTTTCCGAGCGGAACGCTGTAAGTATGAAGATTACAAAAGTTCAAGTGTTGAGCCTCCTTTTCTGTTGCCTTCCTAACCTGTGATCTGTCCTTTATTTCAGGTGCAGAATGAAGGTGATGCGTTGAGGGCTTGAATTGCCGATGGTAAACTCAGGTGAGTTAGCGATGGGGGCGATCCCTCTTAATGTCTTTATATTCCTCCAGTAATGTCTTTTGTCCTAACCCCATAGGGGCCGGGGTGCGATACCTGCCAATGAAGCGGCGCCGACCCGAAATGAGGAATGATCCACCAACAGAAGACCGGTAAGTGTTATGGCGGAAAATTAGGCTTTCCTCATATGTTCCTTCTGCTCACCTTTTGTCTCTTCTTCTCTCCCCTAGACGCAGAGGTGCGGCGACTGGTGCAGACAGTCGCGGTGGAGCCAGAAGAACTCCCGAGGACAGGTGAGTGAAGCGCGGCGCTGCAGCAAGCAACGCAGTGCTTTTAAATTAAAGTCTTTTCTCAGGAACGCTGGCGTGAAGGTTCTGGATGCAGGTAAGAAGTTTGATAAAATTATTGATTTCACCTTTCTCTTCTCTTCTTTCCTTACAGGTTTTCCAGGATCGAGGCGGGCGTGGCTGGAGACCAGATGCAGGAGCAGACACGGTGAGCGTTCAACTGCTTGGATGCAGAACAACGCGAAGCGTGAGCTACTGTCTGGGCGTGGCTTAAATAACCCCCAAAGTAGTTCCAGGTAAGTATCCTTCCCTGGCCACGCCCGAGTGGCAAAATAGTCCCAATGAAAAAATAGTCCCTTTCAGGTCTCAGGGAGGCCTGAATCTTGCAGCATGGTCTGCATCAGGTAAGTGCACAAAACACCTTCCTTTATGAGCCTGGCGCCAAAGGCGCCAGTACAGAGTCCAAAGAGCCCCTATAAGGGGCTGCTGGGCTTTTACCCGGGGGCATGATGCCTGCTTCCGGGGGTGCTGGGCCTGGCCTGGTGCTCCGGGGGTAGGCATCATGACATAGGTCATCTATATATCAAAGCCAGATAACCACATTTTCAGTCAGTTCATGATTCTGTTCTGTCCATACTTCTGCAGCTTCCCAGACACCCATAGTCAAGTTGGCATAAGATGGGGCAAATGTTGTACCCATAGCCATGCCCTGTATTTGCCTGAAATACTCTTCATTGAAGACAAAGATGTTATTGGTGAGGCAGAGATCAATCATTTCTACAATCATTTGCGTGTGTTCCAGGTAATTGAGAGACCTGGTGTTCAGATATCTCTCACATGCTTTTTGACCATAGTTATGTCCAATTGACGTGTATAAAGACACCCCGTCCATTGTTGCCATCATGAAGTTGGATTCCCAGGGTATATTGTTTACTCGTGTTAGAAAGTCCTTTGTATCTTTGAGATAGGAAGGTAACGAGGAGACGAAAGGCAAAGTTTCATCTATGAATTTCAACATGTTCTCCAACACTAACTCCACTGAGGAAACAATCGGTCTTCCTGGTGTTTTTTTGCTGTTCTTATGCATTTTCGGAAGAAAATATATGGTTGGTGTGACGGAGTTAGTCGTTTGTAGAAATTTGCAATTTTCTTCAGTAAGAATGCCTTTTTGTTCCCAAACTGCTACACATTTCTTTACCTTTTCTTCTAATGCTTTTGTTGGATTTTGTTCACATCTTTCGTAGCATTTTTTGTCATTTAACTGTTTATATGCCTCCTTAACATAGTTTTCACGAGTCATTAGGACAATGTTCCGTCCCTTATCTGAGGGCTTGATCACACAGTTTGTAAGGTTGCACAGTTCTTTAAGGGCCATTCTGTCCTACATGGTCAAATTACTTCTTTCTTTGTATCCTTTGTTTCGTCTGAGCTTTTTTAAGTCCTCAATTACAAGTGTTTGAAACGCCTCTATGTTGTTGGCGGTATTGAACATAGGATTGAACTTAGATTTTTGTTTCAATTTACTTTTTACCGTCCAATCCGTTTTTATGTCCAATTCTTGGAAATCAATTGATTCCATCTCTTCATCATCATTGACCTTCCAGCCTTTTTGGAGCTCAACTAAGTTGGCGAGAACCCCCATTTCAGAAATGGTAATATCTGTTCTCCCTTGCAGTGATGTCTTTTTCTGTGCTTTGTAATCTGTGATGGCGAAGAATTTTTTTAGACTTAATTTTCTGATGAAGTGGTCAAAATCTATCCGAGTTTGCACATAGTTAAAACTGGCTGTTGGACAGAAATCCATACCCATACCCAACAATTTGGTTTGGTTATCAGTCAGAGTGTGGTCCGACAAGTTTATTATCTTAAAGCTTGTCTCAATATCTTCACTTGCTTTTTCTAATTGCCAGATCGCAGCGATCTGCCCGTGGTACTCTTCGGGGCATTTGTTTCCCCTCTGCCCCCTCCTCGTTTTTTTCGGCCTCATCCGCCTCTGCCCTTTGCTGATTTTCCACCTCTTGCTTGTTTTTGGTTTTTTGCCATCTTGGCAAAGCAGTCTCATTTCGTCTAAAAAATTGATCCGTGTGTTTGACTCTTCATTTTCACTGCCAGTCACATCTGATTCCGATGCTGAGGAGATGGATCCGCTATCCCCATCTTTAGTCCCTGATGCCATCTTTTCGACCGGGATTGATGTCTGTCTTAGTTGCTCAAATCTTTTGGCAAACGTGTACACTCTGCCTTTCTCGTAATCTTCCTTGTCTCTCAGGAATTTCCTCTGTTTTATTTCTTCTTCATAATTGCCCATGTTTTTCATCATACTATTTTTCAATTTTTTTGCCTCCTCACTTTCAGGTATCATCTTCAGTTTTTCCTCCAATTCCTGAATTTTGTCCAGCAGTTTAACCCTGTCAGTACCGGCATACTTGACTAGTATCTTTAGAAAGGTTTTAGAGCATCCATTTGTCGCTTCACTCCATTCGAGAAGCATTTGCGGGTCCTGTTCTTCGAAGGAGGGAATGGTTAAAATCCTTAAACCTTGTGGTATTCTTCCAACATCAATATACTTTTTCAAAGAATGCTCCTACCACCATTTGCTTACTTCTTTCTTTTGTTACTTTTCCAATTCTTTGAGTAAGGTGATTTCATTATTTTCCTCAGTTGCCGGTATGTTTTTGAGTTATGACTGATGTTCAGTGTTTCATTAAATAAGTCTAAGGCTTGTGCCCTTCTTGTTGCTTCTTTGTGGGCTTGGGAAGCGGCCATGATATGTTCGGTGTCACACAATCTTATTAACAAGCTGGTATCGTTACTGTATTAGATTCCAATGTTTTGTCGGAAAAATGTCTTTCACGTTCTGTGAAGGAACCAAATGCACTTCTCTGTGTCGATCGTGCCGGTTGTGGGTTTATGCAAGGCTGAACAAATGTTACTTTTTGTTCGAAAGTGCTGCGCGGCAAAAGCAGTTACGGGACGGGGAATACAAGACCAACACACTGGCTTCACTTTTCTGGCGCGTTCTCCAACATACAGGTCAGTTCCGCCGTGTTGAGTTTAGCCTTGACTGCCACTGATACCGATGCTGCATCCTTTACCTCACTTTATGAACAGCCTGAGCTGCTCTGGGACATCTGTCTTTCTTCTCGTGATGATTGCCGTGCTCTCAATGGATACTTTCCCCACCGGTGCTTCCTCAACGTTGTCACGCTGCAACGTGTGAATATGTTTTCAAAGGAACTGGCTGACTGTCAGTTATCCTTCATACCTTGCTTGAAAACTCAGACCGTCACCAGCATATCCGTAATGGCCTCTTTATTAGTTAAAATACATCTTTCAGTCTTCCCAAAAAAAAGTCACCACGTTTCGCGGCGTTACTTGCCGCTTGCTCACACCCATGTTCCACCACCATAGTGTTTAAATACATAGAGCATGCCTGCAGACATTGAAATGGGACATGGGGAACGGACAACCATGAACATAGAACAAGGGACTTGTATTAGTAATGCCGGTGGCCATCTTTGAAAAGGGCTTAGTCCCTACATAATAGAGCTACTTAATCCGTGATTAAATAATCAAGTCGGAGTCTTCTCTTCACTCAATATGAATTAACCACACAGCTCATACATTATATTAGTTCTAATGTGGTCCCTTCATTGAAACACGGTCCAATCGCTATAATGCCTTGTGGCTAGCGGCAACAATTGCACATTCTCTTTAAATAAAGTGCCCCATGCCTTCACACAAAGTGCATAGTGCATAATAAAGTGACTAGTGCTAGCAGCTTGCTAAAGTGCCCAATGCTTCAGTGCATATCAGCCTCTGATTTTCATAAAGTGCTTCATATATATATATATATATATATATATATATATATATATATATATGATTCCCTGCGAGTATTAAAGTAGATACGAGCCACATAGACAGCGCAGAGTTGTTTGGGTTCCTTCATCCTTAAATTTTGCATAGTTTCAGGCACTACGCTCAACTTTTTTCTTTGGCGTCTCTCCAAAGGTTTAGAATGGATTCCATAGAAATGCATGTAAATGCTCCCAATTTAGACCAACCATTTCAGATTGTTTCCACTACATAATGTGAACAATGCGCACACGCACACACATAATGACCAGAATGTCTATTCTTTGTAGAACACACATTCAAGCGCACAGAGCCGTCCTCTCCACGCAATAAGCATGGGGAAGAAAAGGATCCAATTGGTGTGATAAGATATATATTCTCACAAGCCATACAGGGCACCAGAGGCTCTTATATAATGTACTGCAGCCGCCAGAGCTAGAAATGGAAAAAGCGCTCTGGGTTTCTACTAGGGGCGGGGGAAATAAAAAAGGGGTGGCAGGTTTGTAAAAACACAGGAAAAACCGTCACTATGCTTCAGTGAGAGGAGTTGAAATGTGCACAAATAAAGTAAACCAACAAGACAATACAGAGTATTATTAATGTAGCTTTATTTTCCCCATCACAAATACAAGAATACTATTAACAGCATGCAGATTAAAGTAAACCAAAAAAATAAACAAATAAATGCCCCTGGATCTGGAAAGAAAAAGCAAATGATTTTAATCATCAAGTCAAACAGCGGGCAGCTTTATGCATTCCTGCCATTTTAATCACCCACTTTTCACACCTCTTAAAATGCCGTTTCTGCTCCTACCCATTCACTCGCTGCTGCTTTAACAGTACTTTAATGTGCTTACGCCCAGAACAGTACAAGCCTTAGCAGGAGGAAGGGTAGCTCAAGGGCAACGCATTTGTCTTGGAAGCAACACAACGCAACACAGGTTTGAATCCCAATCCCGCGCTTAGAATCCACTTGTGTGTTATAAAAGAAAAATTATAATAATTGAGCTTGCAACCTCTATCCTCTGGGAACACGACGACTCACTCAGTAAGGTCAGAGTTGTATTGTTTTCCCCAGAGACAGTGTTTTGCCAGATGTTCATATGGAACGAAGAAAAAGAAAACAACCAATAGCCCAGGGGTCTACAACCTGTCTTTCTAGATGTTTTGGACTACATCCCCATAATCCCCAACCTTTAAATATGCTGGCTAGGGGTGATGGGAATTGTAGTCCAAAGCATCCACAGTACCAAAGGTTGCTGACCCCTGCATTAGCCAATGCTTTTTGGACTAGCAGTCTGCATACCATATTTTCGATGGGCAGATTATACCATCACACTGCTTTTTAGGCATTCCTGCCGTTTACAAATTTAGGTGTTTGATCCTACCGTTTTTGGATTCTCAAATTGATTCATGGCTCTGTAGGTGGCTGCCTTAGAACCCAGGACACAGGGGCAACAGCTTCAGAATAAGAGTTAGTCATTTATTTTGATGATGCCAGCCAGTAATGTGTGTGCACTGTCAATTATTTAAAATAAAACGTTTGCCTGGAAGTGGGACAGGATCCTAAAATAATCAATTTCAATTTTTTTTTTGTTGCTACAACCCAGAACTCAATACCAGTGGCTGTTCAGTAAAACACAGATAATTCAGAAGGATTCAGTAAAAAAAATAAAGACACTAGAAAACTCATTGAATGTGCACACCCGACGTGTGAAACAGCCAGGGAATCCCTCACTTTCCTATGCAGATAGCACAGAGCATGCTATCACAAATTAAGTGTTTTCTAGTGTGCATGTCTTTTTTTACTGAATCCTGCTAAATTATCTGTGTTTTTACAGAACGGCCACTGGTATTCAGTTCTGTGACTTTTCAAAATATATGTTGTAGTTGAAATAGCAATTTATTATTACGTTTCTTTTAGGATCCTGTCCGTCGTCCGGGCAATCATTTTATAAGTGATGGTGAACGAGACCCTGAGGCACAAGGTGACATGTGCAGAGTTCCCCATGTGTCAGTCTTGATCTAACAATATGTCCTTTATTCTAATGCTTTGCTTGAAGTACATGCGCATTTTACATGATTAACTTTAATGATCACCAACACGTGTACAAGGTACAGATATTCTCCTTCTGTGTTGTCCCATCCCCCAGTCACCAGCACCCATCATATTTCACCAAGACCCCCATCACAATTTCTTTTGCCTAAATGCTCGCTCTTGGAGTCATGTGCATATTCCATACAGAATGTTTTGCAGTGTTGCCCTGGTGCCTACTGGTGACTCCCTGCTGCATATGCTACAGACCGTCAGTGAGAGTCTGTCTTCTATCTTTATCACTTTGCAAGAAGGCGGCGGCTTCAACAACCACACTCCGGACGTGGAGTGTTTTTCAAGTGTTGTCCTGGTGACTGCATGTTACATTTGCTATGGACAATCCCGATGATGCTGATGTCCACAAGCTTGCAACCGTCACCCTGTGAGGCTCCCAATGCCCAAATAAAAAGTACTTTGATAGATCCCGTTTACTCCAAGAGTCCTCACACTCTCTTTCAAACAGAGGAGCCCTAAACCAAAACAACAGTTAAAGAAAAGATGCTATTCTACCTCGAACATGGGAAATATTAAATAGCACTTCAGACCCCTGAAAGGGCCGGCAACGTTGCACCCAGCACAATGATAAATCCACTTCGGTTAGTGCTAAAGAGAGCCTGAAGCATCTACACTCCTCCGCAAAATGGGACCAGGATGATAGAAATAAAGAGCGCCGCCAAACCACAGTGGCTGATGCTATGAGCTGCTCCAAAAGTAAACCGTCTCTGCACCCTGGTGCAGCCATGATTTCTGATGAAAAAAGCAACACAGAATCACCTGCAAATTGGAATGATCCATTTGTTGAGCTCCTATTGGGGAGCATTCGGTGTGACTCAAATATTCAACGTGAATCCTTCAGAGCGATGATGCACGTTCCCCCTAAATCAGCGGAGGAATCAATTTGGAACCCTCTGCAGGATGTGAATAATGCAGTGGAAACTACACCATTTGAGAAATGTCTCATGTCTTCATCACACCTGCGGGGGATCTCCAAGACCCACCAGAAAGGCTAAATCAACAAACTACAAGTAGGAAAACAGAAGGCATGTTTGCTGATAGCTGTGCTACCAATGATACAGGGAGTCCGGCTCTTTTTTGTAATCACCCGGCTGCTTCCATCATGAAGGAGCAAAACTCCCTGACCAGCCGGCTAGGAGCACTGGAGTTAAAACGTGTCGATAGTGGAAAAAGTGCACCTTGCTCACTCCCGATTCATACTGAACCAGACTTTAAAAAACTATTGTAAAGCATAGATGATTATCTCCATGCCACCCCAAGATCTCACTGTGGCAGTACATTTTACTAAAGATATTGTGCAACTGGCCCAGAGTCTAGTGAAAGATTCAAATGAGAAATCAATGAAACGACCAAATGTGGCACTCCACAGCAGCACAGATCCACCGTCGGACATTGCAACAAAAAAAACAGATTACCCAAGAAGCCAGAGCATTTGAACAAAGCTCAGTCAGCAATAGTCCCCGGAAAATCCAGCCATCTTCAAATAAGAAGACAAAAATACAATGAGAATAACCAAAGGAAAGAAAGGTCAAGTGACTCTTCCTCAACAGAAAGCAACTCCTGAGGAGATCTCTGTGTCAAAGAATAAGAAAACCGATTTACCCAAAAGAAACCTCTAGATTCAAAGAAACAAGTTAATTTCCCCAAACTCGAAAAATTGTGAACCAAACTGGACCATGCATCTACAGGCAAACATAATGGTATCAATCAATATCGCCTTGGCACCGTACTTAAAGATGTACGAATCTCTAAATGACAACTTAAGGGACCAAACTATGCTAATAGCACTCATGAATTCGAAATTAATCAATGTTTTCTTTTTTTTTGTTATATTGAAACTTCAGTACAACAGACTTTAGTTGCGAACAACAAGAGAGTTGAACTTTTGTTACAAAAGGCCTGTAAACGAAAAATAGATGAAAGGAAATCCTCCTGTCCTTCAAAATAAAAATAGTCCATAAGACATTAGGGCCGATTAAACTTCATTTAGCCACCCAACAGATTTGAGAAAGAGGAAGAGACACAGGGTGAAAACCAGGAAAAAAAGAAAGTCCAACAAGTCAGCATGTTTCCGTCGAATTGAGGTGGTCTTTCAACTTGATCGAATCCATGTTGTCGACAACAGCACAACTTAGTTTTACATTGTGGCCAGACGATGCATGCGCCCACCAGTTTTGCATGTGGTTGTCTATGGGTTCAAAGCCTCCGAGGTGACAGGACCGCAGTACGGTGGTAGCTGTGCAAGCTGTTAATAGATGTTCTGTTGTACAATAGCGACAAAGATTGTCTTTAATTTCATGATCGTGGCAGAGCCACAGCATGTCTTTGGTGTTCAGCGCATTTAGCCGTACCCTCAGAAATTGCTCACAATGGTGATGTGACGGACATTTTGTCAAGTAACCACACTGGACATTTAGTTTGTGGGCGCCTATGCCCGACTTCAAAGTCGTAGGCATTTTTTGACGTTGGTCTTGGTTCGCGACCCAGCACCAATCCTCAAATTTCTTTTTCACAATTTGTGGATAGTTGATCCAAGTCAGAGGGCGTTTGGTCGGCATTTGACAAAATGTTGATCTTCCGCCTCCTTCGTTGCCTGCGAAGATTTGATATGCCGAACTTGGGGGATTGAGACTCATCTTGCGTAGGGCCATCAAAGATTTCCATATGACCCAAGAGCAGCGAATTCAGAGACAGTTCATACCGCAGAGCTGTCATGGAAATATACAAGGGTAGTTTTAGTACTCGTCGCCAGAACTGACCCTCTAACTTTTGCCAAAATATGGCGTTGATGTTCGAGCCTGCTTTCGCACCAAAGGTAATGGCTGGGACTACTTTTTGTAGGTAAAATATAAGGACCAGTGCCAGTGTAAATTTCCCAAAGTTCTTATTTATCATGGCACCTTGTATGCTGAATTGAGTCATTCGGTTGACAAGATCTTGCTTCCAATGGTGTTTGTATAGCGAGATGTTAAACATGATTCCAAGATATATGATGGAAGTAACAGAGCTTAGTGGGCTGTTGCCGATTGTCCACCTAAAAGCTTTCAGTTTTTTTGTGCCAGATTCCCCAATGGTCATTAACTGTGTCTTTTTCGATGCTTATTTCCAAATCATTCAATTTTAAAGTATTCATAAAGTTTGGATAGTAGACGTTGTAAACCAATCTGCATACAATCCATTAGCACAAGGTCATCCGCATATGTTATGCAGCTGATCGGAGTGTTTGGTTTTGGTGGAAAGCATTGCACTTCCTCCAGGTGTTTCGGCAGATCAGAAATGAATAACAAACAGTTCGGCAGCAAGGGGACAGCCCTGTTTAACCCCTTTTTAGTGGGGATTTTTTTGATAGCTCGCCTTGGTTGTTCAGGCGGAATCTATGTAGAAGCGTCAATCGAATCTATGAAAGAGAAAAGGGCCTATCAGAAAGAGATGGACGCGGTAATACTCCAATCTCTTCTGGACTCGATACAATTTGCAAAGACTGATAAAATTATTTTCTTAGAAGGAGTTTGCGAAATCGCTGCCTTGCCATAAAACAGACTACAACACAGCTGGCTGGTGGAATCCCATCTCAAAATAGTCAAGATCTTAACGGCCCAAGGAGATCCACACTGAGTTCAGTAATGAACCTCATAGCCTCAACAACTAGCGAACATGTCGTGTTGGTGCAGCTGACAATTGGAGTCGAAGGGGCCCATGGAAGAAATCCTCCCTCCGCCTCAAACACTGTGGTTGTGAATAAATGCCTTGACATTATAACACTGATGATCAATACAAGTACGGCACAAGACTCTCTAGTGGAATTGGAAGCCATAGGAGACATCTGCTCATCAAACGTGCATCAATGATCAGAATTCAGGGAGTTTAACCACCTTCTCCATCTTTGAACACAAACAAACGAATGGTGCCTCTCTGCTAACTACGAACCAGGTGCCTCAATCAAGAAAGACAAATAACATGCAAACCTCAAAGAAAACGAAAGTGTATGGATCAAGCAGCTTTATGCGAAATCTTAAAACTGCCCTCCACTAGTTCGGGAAAGGACTAAGACCAAACCCCCTAAACTCATTGGAAATTCAGAAGTAAACATACAGCTGTCGGTATCAAACGCACAACCAGAATATAGGATTGCTGTAGAGTCTATGACTGTTGATACAACGCGATTAGTTATCTGTCTATAAGGATGGTGATCTGGAACCTCTTAAGGTAGCGGCCATGTCCGATATCGCACCTCGCTCTACAAGAAATGCTACCCCTGACCTCACAGATCCAGCTGTCCTGTGCTACTGCCCTCCCTTTTTGACAATGGCGGATAAAACAGCAAAAGCCAGACATCCACACCAAGATACTTCAATAGGGAGCGGTCCACTTAAAGCCGACCCTATTATCGAGAAATTAATTAAGAAAAAAACTGAATGACCGTGCTACAACCACCAAACTGCACAACATTTGGTGGAATGATGAGAGGCAACCAATCTTTGTGTCACGACCAAAGAGAGGACAAACTAAGGCCCTAAAAATGAAAACATGTGGCCCTATTATCCAACTCGAATGAATTTTAGGGACAGACGATCTGATTCTAAAAATCAAAATTAATGTGTCTTCTCCACCATATTCCCAGAGTAATTAATTCTGACGATATTAAGATTGTTGACGAGTCAAAAAATGACATTCAACCTCCACATGGGTTCCACCTCGTTGAGCTCTTTGCTCTTGGAAGCAGGTAATGACTTACACTTATTGGGCTTCGATGTCAGTAGAAAAGAAAATGAGCAAACCCCTGTAAAGGAAATCATAATAAGCTGGTTCGCAGAACTACAGGCAGAAGGCACAAGTCATCAAGGTTTGCTTGTAAAGTACACAGCACAGCCAATAATCCGAAGGTGGTCATCTGTGGAGGAGGGAAAATGACAGAATGACTTGAGGAAATGTCAAACAGAGTCATCCATATGCTAAACGGGCAGATGAATGGAGACATCCCGGGACTAATGGATCACTCCAGGCAACACTGGACTATTTCTTCGTGTCGAGCAATCTCCTGCCCGAAATTCAAGTCTTGAATGTGGTCCATAGTAATTTCAGTGACCACAATTCTGTTCCCTTATGATGAAAACGCTTGGTGAAAAGCACATAGAAAGAGATGGAATCACACATTAAAAGTAGTGAGCGGAAGAAATCACCTGCAAATTCCAACATTTGAAATTCCGAACCAGAGCAGAGCCAGGTCAACTTGAGATGGAAAGACTGGAAAAGAAGTGGACTATGGGAAAGCATATAAATACAAATAAAGACGAAGTGATAAGAAAAAGAAAACAAACTTACAGAAATTGGATAAGATCACATTAAAAAATCCCAACATCTTGGAAAGCAGCTATAATCGTTTTGATTTTCAAAAAGGGAGATAGTTTGATGGAACGAACCATGCAATTGACCGATAGCGCTCCTAGGTGTTTTGGGGAACATTTTTGCCACTACCCTTCTGAAACGTTTCAACGAATGGGTTATAAGAACGAACAACAATAATAAAAGACAAACCGGCTTTGTGAAGGAGGTCGGCTGCAATCGAAATCCATTTCTAATCCATCTATTGACAGCATGAGTAACAGGAACGGGAAAAATCTACCTCGCGTGCATAGATTTAGAGCAGGCCTTTGACAGTGTGGAGCGTAACCAGTTGTGGTAGGAACTGGAATCCCAAGGTTGCCCTGAGGACTTGCTTGCTGCCACTAAAGACCTCTACAAAGGAACATTGATACAAATCAAATTGAATCAAGCGGGAACACAGTGTTAAACCATCAAAACCTTCAAAGGTTTCAAACAAGGCTGCCCCTCGCCTCAGTTCTCTAACTTCTTTATTCAACACATGAAAATACCATTATCAAAAGGGCCTACTTTTCCACCAAGAATAAATGGAACATATATCGGTAAATTCCGCTATGCAGATGACCTTGTGCTATTAGACCAAACGCCACTCGGCCTGCAAATAAAGTAAAATATAGTCCAAGAATACATGGCCCAGAACTCTATGAAAATAAATGAACAAAATCAGAGATAATGGTACTTGGGTCCGATACATCAAAGAAGGGAAAGAACATCAGCTGGATGTTAAATGGGAAACGTCTACAGCCATCCAAAGAAATAAAATATCTTGGATATATCAAACACAAGCAAAGGCCAAACTATGTGGCGTAAACACTTGAAAAGGAAAGTAAAGCAGCTAACCTCTCAAGGGAGAATGATAGAGCGAAATTGTGGAAGTTTTCCCGTCTGCCGATAATAAACTACTACAGCCAGAAAGTAATACCAACCATTATCTATGGAGCTCAGGCATGCTTGGGTCTTAAGTGGGAAATGCTTGGGTCTATCTCGAAGGATGGTTCTGGAAAAAAATATTACATCTACCGACATCCCTACCGATCATTTCTTCACCATGAAGTGGGCTTGACATCCCTACGCACAAGAGCCACCTGGGATGTCGCTCTCTCTTTCAGAAGATGAATATGCCAAAGTGCCCTCCCCAGTTTGAGGTGCTCAAAATTAAAGAGGCACACGCGAATGACAGTTTTGAGTATGTGGAGTCGCCAGTGCAGCACCATCCTACATAATCTCGGTACAACTCCCGAACACAACCACAATCCCATGCACGTGAAGAAACCGTTATGGGCTGACAATTGGAGATTAACAGAAGAGCAGAGGTCAAAAATCGATTCTCCACACGCTATCACAGAACATATTTGGTGCCACTAATCTGACTCCGCAATACCTGTAAAAATTCCCAAATAGGAAACACAGAGACCTATTCTTAAGATTCCGGTTGAACATCTTACACACAATTGTGGTACTAAAGAGGTATGGGTATAATGTGGACAGCGACACGTGCAGATATTACAAGGATGTAAGTGTATCCTTGCAATACTTAATTTTGTTTTGCCCTAAATTAAGAGATTTAAGAATGATACACCTGTACACAGTAATGTACGAGACTGGACATCGTGAATTGGTGAGAATCTCTTTATGAAGGAAAAAAATAAAAGAATTACATATTCACTTATGAAATTTCTCGAAGCGATCCTTGAAAGGCCGTTGGCCAAGACAATAAAAAAAAAAAACTTTGCATTGATAAATGGACAATCCACAAAGATTGATAGTGCAACCATTGTAGACTAATGGCTGCATAGATATAAAAGGACTATAGCATATGGCCTCATACTTGCTTTTGTATGATTGATCAACCATTTGATGGATTTTATGTTGATGGATTGTTATTCAAAAGAAGGTTAAGATGCTGGGCGTCTTCCTTGATCAACACCTCAACATGAAAACTCATATCAGCAATCTTGCAACATCCTCTGCTTACTACATAATGCTTTTGGCCTACCATTGCCCCGTTATCACAAAAGCTAATGCTGAGAATATTGCAAGATATTGCTAAAAAAAAGAAAAAAAAAACAATAAAAGACTGGATCACTCTAAACCTGTGGGAGTAGCAATAATGCCATATTAACAGAAAACCGTTTGATCCCTCATTTCAGGTTCACGGCCATATCTGCTTCTGAACTTGCCAAAACTATCAAACACCTAAAAACTACAACTTGTAAAGGGGATCCATGCTCAGCAGTTATTAATAAATTGTGCTCTCCCGTCCTGCTAGACTCGATTTTCAAATTTGTAAATGCCCCTTTCCAATAAAGCTATGTGCCATGCAGCCAGCAGGGAGCTCAAACACTATATGTCCACCAAAAATCTACCGATCTTTCTTTGTCAGCAAGGGACTAAAGTAGAGCAACTGGAGTAAAAAAGAAGCCACAGGGTGGCGATGCCTCGAAGGGCCGTAGTAAATGCAGCCTGTAATATGCACAATGCAAAATGCACATTTAAAGTCACGAATGAATGGAGTATGTTGCGTGCCATAAAACTGTCTGCCAACACGGGCAAGGATACTGGGCTCTTTCAAATTGAAAGACCCGGACGCCTTAAGGCAGGTGATGTTATTTCCTGTGATGTAATGATATTATTATTATTTTAAACTTGAAGAATCCTACTCGTGAATAGGCGCGTTATAAATATATCATACATGTTTATCAAGTATGGGATTCATTGAAAAGATGTATGGTTGTTAGTAGCACGATGTGAGCACACAGCACCAAGGGGGTGTCCCTTGGTTAGTGTTGCCATATATCGAACACGAGCCCCATAGAAAAATGAGACACGGACAATAAGTAAATAGAGAGTGACTAGAATTGGGTTGGGAAGCCCTGGCAGAGCCCCGGGTGAGGGACATTTTTAGATTTTGCGTAGTCTCAGATCAGTAACTACCTGCACTTCTTTTTAGCCCCTGGACAGCACTGGTGGAGGCATAAGGAGCATATAATTGAGGGGCGAGCAGAGCGCTAATGGGAGGTAAATATGCAGGAGGCATGGAAGCACGAGTTGGGACATGCGTGGCAGTCAGATGGGTGGAATTGCGCAGATGGAATATGCGGGAGAGGCAGTGTGCAAGGTCTATAGGTGTGAAGGCATGGAGATGCAGAGGTTATGGGCATGGGGGGTCTGGGGTTAGAAGCATTGTGGACTGTATGCGAAGGGCAAGGTGGGCAGAAAGCTGGGGGTGCCAGGAGCCTCGTGGGGCACTGAGAGTAGGAACCTAAGAAGGGGGCGTGCCACACTTATCTTATAACATGGCTTGTCAGCGCGAGGGGTGGGGTGGAGAGGGAAGAACGATAGCAATCAATGTCTGCCGTGCATTGCGCGGGGGTTGGGGGGCAGCACAGCAGACGCCCCGCCCCCTTCCTTAGCAGTATATCGCACCGGTCACGTTACTGTCATGTAAAGGCAGCCAGCTTGCCACTGCGTCCTGTCCTAGCTCTCTGAAGCGGGACAGGGGGGTAATGCAGCACTAGGAAGCCCCCTGTTTGCAGTGTACGGTACCTGGGGGTGCTGCAGGGCGGCCGGGAGCCCCCTGCGCAGCAGGCATGGGACCCGCAGAAGAACAGTCCCCGCCATAGTAGAGTGTCAGCGAAGGGGCGTGGCGTGCGTGCGTGCCGCCCGGGGGTGGGGCTAGATACTGACAGGAGGGGGCAGTGCACACCGCGCGCAGGCGGCCTGGGGCCTTCCCCCCTGCCCTGAGCGAGTGTAGTCCCCATCTAAGAAACAGGGCGGACCGCAGCCAATGGCGACCACTTCCGCTTAGAGGAAAGGACCTGTACGGCAACGCACGTCACCGGTCACGTTGTAGGCCTTGTATGGCGGGCCGGAGAGTGTAGTCCCCATCTAAGAAACAGGGCGGACCGCAGCCAATGGCGACCACTTCCGCTTAGAGGAAAGGACCTGTACGGCAACGCACGTCACCGGTCACGTTGTAGGCCTTGTATGGCGGGCCGGAGAGTGTAGTCCCCATCTAAGAAACAGGGCGGACCGCAGCCAATGGCGACCACTTCCGCTTGGAGGAAAGGACCTGTACGGTAACGCACGTCACCGGTCACGTTGTAGGCCTTGTATGGCGGGCCGGAGAGTGTAGTCCCCATCTAAGAAACAGGGCGGACCGCAGCCAATGGCGACCACTTCCGCTTAGAGGAAAGGACCTGTACGGCTACGCACGTCACCGGTCACGTTGTATGCCTTGTATGGCGGGCCGGAGAGTGTAGTCCCCATCTAAGAAACAGGGCGGACCGCAGCCAATGGCGACCACTTCCGATTAGAGGAAAGGACCGGTACGGCAACGCACGTCACCGGTCACGTTGTATGCCTTGTATGGCGGGCCGGAGAGTGTAGTCCCCATCTAAGAAACAGGGCGGACCGCAGCCAATGGCGACCACTTCCGCTTAGAGGAAAGGACCGGTACGGCAACGCACGTCACCGGTCACGTTGTAGGCCTTGTATTTTTTTCTGTCCAGTTTGACGTCACTCTGGCTCATGTCCCTCCCCCCGCCAGGGGACTGGGAGGAAGGCGCTCTGGCGGTTGTGGCCATACCTGCCTAGATTACCTGCAATCCAAGGAAATCCGCCCACGCCTCAGCGTGACTGGCTACAAGCACACCTTGGTGGACAATCACAGTGAGGTGCGGACAGAAACTAAGAATCTGTGGCAGAAATGTCCTCTCTGAAATCGCACTCGAAGGTGCATTGGAATGTTGGCATGTATAATGTCACTGCAAGGCCACGGCCACACTTTCTCAAGGGGGGAGTGATGTGGAAGTTTCTATTGTGGCGCACAGGAATTAAGTGTAATTTACGTGTTTAAATGAGGGTGGACATAATAATGCATTTTGCGCTCTCATCAGAAATAAGAGTGCACACGTGCATTTTGGGGAAGAACTTTTGGATAAGAGCTGTTGTGGCTTGATCACTCTCCTCGAACGCTGTTTCATCTGCATTTGGTGAAATTGCACGACTTTAACTCTGCCTAAAACTCCTCCTTACCCAGAATCCTACTAATAATAGAGTGCGAGCGCTTGTGTTGCGTAGTAATATGCGGTTCTACGCATGCGCGGCCCATAACGAGGCTCGCGCATGCGTGTTTGAAATAAAGACGGTCCTGGCCGGCAGTTCGCGCCGGAGACCAGAGCAGCAACACGTCTCCAGCGTGTCTCTTAGCGCGCACTGCGTCTGTGTGTGGGTGCGCCTACAGGTGGGGCCTGCCATCGCCCCACACCATCACAGCATGCATTTTGGGGAAGAGCTTTTCGATAAGAGCTGTTAGGGCTGTGCGGGGGCGGTCTTACCTACCACCTAATAGATACGGTAAGCAGTTATAGTCTTGAAGTGCTGGCATGTCTCTTCGGCTTTGGTAATTAAGACCCTCACTTTCACATCTATTACTGCAATTTGCCTATTCAATCACAGGTCGCGAACGCTGTGTATAATGAAACCCAATCATTACAAACTATACACTTTAACAAGCGATATCCCAACAAAAGCAGAAACGCTTAAACATGTTGAGCGACTGAAGAGAACACCAATAACACAAAACAAACCTTTTTCTTGTATTCACTCTCATCGCCAGCTTCTATCTGCTAACATACGCCAGTTTTACTCAGCGGTATGCCGTAAACCCCAACCCAATGGTTTGACTTCAGGAACGACAACGATTACCCTTTGTAAGTGATATCATAATGGCTACCCTGCCGATCACAGACTACCTCATACAGCTTCATGTAGAGAGAAACGGCAATCCATCCGATTCTAACTTGAAACACCTTACACTACCGATACTTGAGGTACAATTATCAACTCTAGGTCTCGAGACAAACATAGACTCTCTGATCAAAGCTAAATGCTTTGACCCCTTGGCTGAACCCTCCTGTTTTACCAAAATGTCTATGTAAAATCTCAGTCCATTACATGCTTCTATGGGCCTGAAAGTACACCCTAACTTACATCTTCACTTTAACTTATCTCATTCGCCTGAAATGTGTATTGACGCGCCGCACAATTCATCACCGCTATCCCCAAGCCCATCTTGCCAGGGCGACGCTAATTGTGCTGTTCCTTCCTACCCGTTTTACCATCAACACTTTCTGCTATTAACTTGGCTAAATCTGCCTTATTGAAACTTTACGAAACCCGTGATGCACGATTGTCCACGCAAAATACCTTACTAGAAAACATTCTCTTGCAACAGACGAATACAATGACCATACTTGCTTCACTATCTCGTGACAGCCTAAAGCTACCTCACAAATTGGAAGCTACACACTTAAATACTATGCTAGAGAGTGCCCTAAGTAAAAAATGTACAGCTGAGATTCTCCAAAACTTGACTAATGCCATGGCAGATAGGTTTCCATCTGGCACTGATTTGACAAACCCCCTCATAAAGCCTTTGCCAGAGTGTGTGCCATCTGCTGAGGCCCCCATTATACCAATAAACGTACCACAAGTGATTGACTTAATTCAGAAAGAACCTACTAAAATTGGTAAAAAGCTGACGGGGAAGAAAAAGATCAATTGTAAAAAAATAAAGATGGCCAAGACATTACTCCCTTTTGCAAACCTATGACTAAACAACTAACTTCAAATGAAAATGCACTGAACGTCAAAAAAAGTAAGAACAAGGAGAACACTAATTTGTCTGAACACGCAGCTACTAAGTCCTTTTTGAAAAACGTATCTAAACCAAAAAAATAGACTAACTGAAACAGGTGCGGCAATAAGTAAAACATATGCAAACATGGGCAAGCCCACCGTTATAACCTCGCCTTTAAAATCTGTACAAGACACACAAGTGTCACATGAACCACTAGATGACCTGCTGCATGCGATAAATAGTGTAAATACTCCTATGAACGATCACTCAATGCACAATTCTCGTGCTAATGTTGACGTGAGAAGCAAAGTGCTTAAAGACAACTCTGGCGAAAGCGTCTTTTGGAGTAAAGACTTGCACATATAGAAAAATCCATCTATAACCATCCATCGACTTTACAATCTATGCACAAAGGCTCACATAATCAACCTAACTTAGCTCAGACACACTCTATGCAGTCATTAATTAAGGAACAAGGTCCTTCTAATGTCTCAAAAACCAACGGTCCCAATAACAGTCAACATCCAGGCCCGAGTTATCACACTCTATTAATCCAATGCAGACCTGAACCTTTCTAACTGGACGACCTTAATCGGACATTGATTCTAAACATCTTTGCTGAAATTCCGAGCCTGGAGGACTTATCCTCCATTGACGTGGAATTTCTAGACGATTCCAATCTGTCCTACACTCGAATTTGGATTCAGTCGGGTATTGTCCTAAATCTAATATGGCAGGCCGGAAGGTCCATTTTTGATTTGGGCTTTACTCTCTCGTATGAAACCTTTAAGAAAAAGGTGGATATTGGGACGAAGCAAGTAGCTTGCCCCATTAATAAAAATTATCAATTGACAGATAAACATCAAAATTCAACATCTGCTTTCCCTTTAAATGCTATGACTGAGGTAATAAACCACACTTCTAATTACAAAAACTGAGATCACCATCCATGACTTGATTATACAACGTAGCCATCAATAACGCATGTGTCCCACTACATCAACTTAGTTAGCTGGAACACACAGGGTCACGCGCATCTTATCAATAATGACCTAAGTGACCTTGAGCAATTGGACATAGTTGTACTCCAAGAAACATGGCTAGTTGCCATCCCAGTATGGAATAACGTCACTGTTTTAGCACTTCCAGCAATACAGCATTCTAAAGGCAGACCGATGGCAGGACTGCTTGTGGCAACCAAAATATCAACCAGCCTTTCTATGACAAGATGGGCAGAACCCAATATCCACCTACAGCTCGTTAGAATTACGATAAACACACACAGACAATAGCTCTGATAAACATTTATTGGAACCGTATAGCTATTTCTGACAATGCTTTCCTTGCTGACCTTGAATCCCTGTTTGATTTAATCGCCTTAGACACCTCAATTACAACCACTTTTGTAATAGTTGATTTGAACATACATTGCTTGGGAAAAAAGTCTAATCAAGAAAATGTCATAATATGTAGATGGACGTCCCTCATGGCTGATGGTCACCTGTTAATGCTCAATAGAGCAGCGGACGGAGACATCCCTTACAGATCTACTTGGCGTAGACAAAAACAAGAAGCTACCATAGACTACGTATATACTGACCAGTACACTTTTGTACTCATCAACAAATTAGTGGTGCAAGAACAATCATATGGC
The DNA here is from genome assembly GCF_040938575.1 of Ambystoma mexicanum. NCBI lineage: Eukaryota > Metazoa > Chordata > Amphibia > Caudata > Ambystomatidae > Ambystoma > Ambystoma mexicanum. Next base: position 61,148,201 of record NC_090935.1, on the reverse strand, counting down.
GACCATGACCAGCTGACTGTGTCTTGGCGTTACAACACACCTGTACCCCACCAAGAAAGTTCAGCTAAAGATTTAATGGTGTCCAATAGCCGAAATTGTCTTAGGCTAAACAATGACCCACTTTACAGCCTCAACTACTGCCTAAAATGTTACGTACAAGGTCAGAGAACACCCTTGACATCCGAGGATCCATATGTAGCAGCATTGCAACTTTTCACAGAGGTAGACAATAGAACAAACAAACCAGTTTTTAAGCATACACCTGTACGATCCAGACATTAAACAACAAAAAACAGCCCTTCGTAGAGACATAAAGACACTGAAGACCCTGAATCCACTGGATCATTACCGTCTGATCCAACGTCTAAAAACACAATAGAGGAATTGGGTATTTTCTAGGAAATCTTTGATGTATCAGAACGATGGGGAGGACATGCTCCGGGCCCTAGCATCAAAGAACTCCAGAGCCACATGGCACTTACTTAATCGTCCCTCACTCACGTCTCAATTATCATTACAATCAAAAGCAGTAACAGAACAGAGCAGGATAGCCCACTTTACAAAACTGTATTCTGCCGACGATCGAGTGGCGACAAGTGTACCTGACTCAGCTATGTCAACCTCTAGTATCTTGTTTGAACTTGAGGATATCGAATATTGCATTTCTAAACTCAATGAATCAAGAGCACCTAGCCCAGATGGTATAATCAACTTTACCATGAAATCTAATCCAAAATTATGGGCCCTAATCATACATGTAATCTTTACTGAAGTCCTCGACTCTCAGATACCGGCCTCTTGGCGCAAATCAGTGATTGTATCCATCTTTAAAAAGGGGGACAGGCATCTTCCATGATAACTACCGCCCTATCACGCTATTAGATGTGCCAGGAAAACTTTCGCCAGATTAATCCTACGAAATTTTAACCAGTGATTATTAAAACCAAACGCTATGATTTTAATCAAACAGGCTTTATTCCTGGTACGGGTACAGTGATTAATCGGACCACAATATAAGCAATCCAACAAGAATTTAAGGTCTCACATCAACCCATTCACATGGCTTATGTACAATTTAAGTCTACATTCGACTCCGTCAGTAGAACTTTGCTGGTGAATAAACTTCTGAGTTCAGCCTGCCCGCCTCTACTGTTAACCTTTATTATGCAGCTACATTCCAACACTTCTGTACGCGCTAGACTATCGATGCAGGGACAACTTTCTGCCCCAATAAACACCTATCGTGGTTTAAAACAGGGCTGCCACCTAGCAGCAACGTTATTCAATTTCTTCATCGCTGACATAGGTCTCAGCTTTGGTACACTTATTACAGATCCACCTCGACTAGGTTCCTCACGCGTATCATGGCTATTATACGCGGACAACTTAGTCTTATTATCTAAGACTCCTAGAGGTCTTCAGAATCTGTTGACAGACATGGAATATGCCTGTCGAAATATGCTTCAAATTAATGTTGAGAAAACTAAACTACTGTGCTGTGGACACACAAAGACACATAGGAAAGCACCAAGCAACAAATGGCACCTTGATGGCCGTCAGCTGGAAGTGATAGATCACTATAAATATCTAGGAATCAACATCAATAACCATCCAGCTGACGAGCCTTAATTGACTGAACCGCGAGCGAAGGTTAGATCATTGACATCACAAGCTTTAGTAATACAAGCTAGATATGGGAAATGCTCATGTCTAACCCTCATTCTGTTCTATATGCAAAAGGTTATAGCAACAATTCTTTAGGGCACCGAAACCAAACCCATTAGAACAGAGCAGTTCTGGGTAAAGATAGAAGGGCAGTTTTGGAACTGACCCTCCCTAGCAGTCAGCCCATCTGCATAGTCACGTATTAGTTAGGGTTGCCGTCTTTGTATGTCATGAGCACTTGGAAAACTTTAGCTCTTTATAGGAAACTCTGAATGGCCACAGATGGCGAGATGCTTGTTACCAAACTTGCTACTTACATGTTAGAATCAAATCATGATTACCCAAAAATTTGGAGGAAGCACATAATGTTTGTAATGACTGCTACAGATATCACAGATGAACTCTTGACCACTAATCCATCCGGAGCTAAATGCAAATTAATGCAATATGATTGTATCAGCACCATCGATCTGTGTCAAACCTTTAGAGTAATCCAAGAAAACCCTTTTCTTGAAAAAAGATTTCGATATGCTGAACTTTATCTTCTAAATTTCCCCAATCCTAAATTTCGAAATACCTTCTTACGTTATTGGTTAAATTTATGTAACACCAAGGATATACAAGCCCGCCAGCAACAAATTGCTGATCAAGAGAACTTCTGTAGATTTTGCAGCACTCAAGAATACCATGAAACTGTACAATATTTGTTAAAAGAGTGCTCTTCCTTGGCCGTCCAACAAAACCTGTTGTTCAAACCATACTTTGTCCAATAAAATAACTTGACTCCAGAGCAACTATGGACGTGACTGTATACCTCTAAACTACCGTCAGCCCAAATCGCAATTGTCAAATTCATAACATCTCTAAAGTTGGATGACTAACTGAGAACCAATGAGTGAGGTCGCAACAGTGTGCTTCATTTGTTTGAGAGAAAGAATTCACTTCGCATTATCTGCTGACCCTTACAGGTTATTTATTACTTACCTTATTGATTACCTGTTCCTCATTATGAAGCGGGGGGCTAGGATTTGAATGCATGCTCAATGAATCGTGTTGCTGCATTTTCTTTTCCTTTTTCTGTTTTAGTTGTATTTTTGCCTATTTTAATTCTGATTTTAAGAACAAATTGTTTGTAACATGAGGTTCGTTATTGTGCTAACAAGAAGTTCTGTACTAAGGCGTATATTTGTTTATTTATATTCCTTACATTCTTATTCACCAAGTCTTGCAATGCTATGCTCTGTTATTGTTTGAACTACGTTTGTTGGTTTATGTGTCATGTGTTAAATGATGTCAAGTAAAAATAAAAAGTATTTATTGAAAAGTTGTTTAACAACTACTACAATAAAAATAAAAAAAAGAAGAATGCCCAATTAAACAAGGCCATGACAGAGCTGTATGAACTCCCCTTCCCATAGAATATTCTCGTCCCCAGGCTAGCAGGGATTTCCCTCTGGTATAAAGTTGCGCACAGTTCTGCTCCCTCTATCCTCCCTCCGTGGCCACCCCACCCACGCGGGAGGATGGAAGCTGGAAGGTGTAACACCCCCTGCACTGGCCTAACGCCAGGTAGCCACTGATCCCATGGCCTCAGAGGCAGATGTTATTTGTCACGTATGTGGATGCATTTGGGTGAGCAGAATATGCCACAGGGCTTAGGAAAGCGATGCTGTTCAACGCAATGGGTGTGGAAGGACAAAGAATGTTTGCAGGTTTAAATCCCGAGCCTGCGGTGAGCGCTGATGATGATGTGCACAAAAAGATTCTCCAAAAAAGAAAACGCACTGCTACATAGAGTACGATTTTATATGAGGGAGCAAATGAATGCAGAAACTTTGCATGACTATATTGCAGACTGCGTGAGATGGCAGCGTTGTGTGAATTTGGAAACAACAGATAAAACATGATTTGTGACATGCTCACAGTACACGTGAATAGTGAAAAAAATACAGGACAGATTCATACTGGAGAAAGAACTGAAGCTGGACAAAGCAATTCAGATAGCTCGAGTGGAAACAACGTCATGTCGTAAAGAAATGGCAGGAAGCACACTGAACAGTGAAGTGCACGCATTCCAGTTACGAAGAAATCAAGACAGGGCAAAAATGCAGAGCGGCACCAAGGATAGCGGCAAAAGAGGGAGAGAACTTTTGAAATGCCATATGTGTGGTAGTACAGGAACGCCAAGACTCTAAACTTCAATGCTACCGACGAACACCGAGTCAACAGAAACTGCAAAATGAAATTTGTGATTTATGTCATTATCTGTGCCTGTAACCTAAAATATATTGGCAGTACGGTAAGGGAATGGAGAACCAGGATTAGAGAACATATAGCTCTACTCAACTTATAAAATACAAGATATCCTCTGGCCCTACACTGGCAAGAGAAACACCAGTTGGACAGGAAAGACAACATCAAATTCATGGGTCTCGAAATCATCCTATCAGACCCAAGAGGTGGAGACAGAACTCAAACTACAACGTGAGGCCAAGCTAATCTGCAAATACAGATGTGTGAGTTTAGGCCTAAATTCTGATCACAAGCCCAACGTCTTTCTTTAGAAACCCCTGTAACCGTTGCAAATTTCTACTGCCTAATTTATTGTTCAACATGTTTTTCTTCAACATTGTAACTGCGATGCACCAACATTATCCTCTGACCCAAACATGCCAATCCATGGCACTGGGCACTAACATCCCATATCCACTGTATGAATCCCAGTCACTAACCAGCAACACTGCCATCAGCGGCTTCCTGTCTCCTCCCATGGCACCTAGCGTGCATACTCAGCCACACGGCTCTAATAATTTCCTTTACCACAGTATCAGGTCTATCTTTGGGTAAACATACCCCTTGCCCGGCCACGTAGCACCTTATCAACCATTGAAATTATTTACAGTTGGACATAATTTCCACCTAGAGTGCTAGGTTCCTTCCTCAGCAATTACTGCAAAGCCAATCGGAATCATGCTTCTGTAGGACTGCCCAGCAAACTACCAGGAACAAGCTGGCGGACGGGATCGAAAGATCACTGTGACCACCCATCTTGTATCCTGCAGCCCTCTTGGCTCCTCAGGTAAGCGTCCTGATGCCCCTCTGGGCTTAACAGACCACATGTAAAATAGAACCCAACAAAATGTATTCATTGATATGCATTTCCATCGAAATGCACTATCATCAAATGAATTTCGATGGATTTCGATAATGGGTCGAGGAAAGCATTCATTTAAAATGAAAAAAAAATGGATTTGGGGGGGTATCGGATGGGGGGAGGCCCCTTGGTGGTTGAGGCGGGTATGGGGGGAACCCCCCCAATAAAAAAACAAAAAAACTCAAGTTACAGGGAGCTGTCCAGTGCTGAAATGCATTAAAGATTTCAGCACTGGACAAGGGTTACATTTTTAAAGTGGTGGTTGGGGGTGGGGGCTAGAGGGGGAGGACCCCTGGGGGTTGAGGTGGGTTTGGGGGGACCCCCCCAACAAGTTACAAGGAGCCATCCAGTGTTAAAAATATAGATTGCAGCACGGGACAGCTCCCTGTAACGTTATGTTTCATCGAATTTCCATTTTAGAAAAATGTAAAGTGTTTATATAACTAAACCCTATTTGATGAAAGGGTTTCGATGCATAAACACTTTGCAGTTTATGTATGGGAATTCAATGGAATATTTTTCGTTGGAATAAATTTGGTGCTACTTGCATTCGACAGAAAATATTCGATGTAAAGCCCATAAACCCAACCTTCTCCTCTCTTCCTTTTTCCTTGGTGCAAAAACCCGCTTTCTCTATAATATGCACCCCCAGGTCTATATAATATGAATTATTTATTACTTGTTTGTAATCCAACATGTACATGTTTCAAACTGTCACTACACCACTCACTGCCCCAAATCACAATGTATGTATGAACCATGTATGTGTCTTTTCAATTTATCAATGTATTACAAAATGTTGCGTCGTGAAATTACTTGGAAACTCACCATGTCACAAACCAACACTCTTACCTCACCACCAACTGCACAGCCTTGATAAAGAAATACGATGGAAACACGTGTTGGCTTTGCTCATGTGAACACGCACTACATGTGCCTCGTCAACCACTGGCAACTGACTACATACACAATCAAGTATTATTTATCAACATCAACAAGATTTGAGTGAATTCTTCACGGATTTAGTGCCAATATAAACAGGGTTTCAACTTCTTCTTTCACTTTAGAAAACACCTAACTAAAAGGAAAAAGGAGATGCTTGCACAATAGCCTCCGTACGGGCTTCTGTCTGGCCCAACTTGTAACGGACTTGCTCTCAGTGTCCAAGTTCCTTTAGAACACGATGCTTTAGTCGTCACAATCATGTATAGACTCTCTTGGTAAAACCTATAATTATCTTCTGTATGGGTTTCACGCTCTCCCTTGATAAAGAAAACTGTTTCTTATTTTACTTTTCTCAGGTTTTATTTCGAATTTCCAAATCCCTCCAGGATTACTCAACAAGAAACCTTTCTGTCTCCCAACTTTCGTGGCGCAGCGACTCCCCAAAGCCCTGTGGCTCTTTGATAGGTATCTTTTTTTCTCAATTACAGTATTTAACTTAGGACGTCTGTTCACTCGGGTATTCCCGTGGCCTCATGCACTTTACTAGCTTTGCTGCAGATCATTCACCTTCCTTTCACTCTGCTCCCCCGTAGGACATATGTACGCCTGTTGTTAGTAGCCTTGTTGGCTATTCCAGCATTGTGCGATGAATCCAGTGGAGTCATCATGAATTCCTCGGCGGTGACCCTCTCCCATGTTGCAAGGGGACGGCAGCCGCTACCTGATCCGGACCCTGGGGGCAGATACATGGGGGAGCATCACATGGGAGAGGACAACTAACAGTAGATGTTTTGACTCCGTTGTAGTAGACACAGTCTTCTCCCCTTCCCGATGAAGAAGACCAGTTGACATCAAAGAACTTAATGGCCTATTGTCAGCTAACAGTTCCACCTTTTAGAGGAAGTGAAGAAAACTCTGTGACCCAAATGCCCACAACCCACATATGACACCCTTTGTTTCAGGTATACCCTTTACTAAAATCCCTAAGAAAAACCACTTAAGAGTCAACACATACAAGCCATCTTTTCTGATATGCCCTTATGTGAAAACCTGATGGAAAACCACATAAGAGTTGAAAATCCAATGTCATCCACGTATTCCAACTCCCATAATCACTCAGGTACTGGGATGAGGAAGAGAAGTAAGGAGTTTGTGCAAAAGAACAGTAACTCGAAGTCTAGCATGCAGACTAGTTGTTTTGCCGTACCTTCAGTGCACCGGACATTTAAAGATGGAAAACGCACTATGGAAGTGAGCTGTGCAGGAGAGGACGTTAAGGCCGCACAGACAGATCCTAAGTTTTGTTTTCTAGGTAGGGACATTTCTTTTTAGAATAGGGCTTGAAAGGTATTTCCCGAACCTCTTTTCATGTAATACATGTCTATGTTTGAAAACATGAACATCTTGTGTCTGCCTCTCATTGCTGACTCCTCAAATTTGATATACAAGGTTCGTATCTCTTTCACTCTGTTTTAGCAGGGTTGTATGCTGGTGAGATTCTCCTAAATTCTCTTGCTTTTGGCAGCTATTCCAACTTTGAAACACAATGTTCGTAACTCTTCACTCTGTTTTAGTGGGGCCTCATGCCTGTTAGCATCTCTTAAGCTCTCGTTGGGAGGGTGTGGCTTGGAGTCGATGGCGCGCAGAGGCTGATCTGCCGAGCTCCGGCCGAGACCACCAGCACCAGCCCGCGGAAAAGAACGCAGTGTTGGGAGAAGCGGTTCCTGTCAAGATTTGCTTGAGGGTTCAGGTTATCGGACCCCCTGGATGGTAGCAGTGGCCCCAGAACGCACTCCCTCCCCGCCACGCTCGCATCCAAGATGGCGCCTTGCGCAGCGTAGCGGAGCCCCAGTGCGGAGTACCTCCACCAGCGTGCTTTTGGGATTCGGCAGCGGAGAGGAGCGGAGAAGAGGCATCACATAGGGGAGTGGCCCCCCTTGCGACACTTGACCAGAGTCGGCACCAGACTTGCGAGCTCCCGCCCCACTCCCCCTTCACTGTACGAGGACCATTCCGGCTGGTCCTACGCGCCGGCACTGAACACAACACGTGGGCGCCGCCGCATCCGCGGGTGGCCCGCTGAGGGAGAAAACTGTCTCCGGAGCCCCACTCGACTGCTACACGACGTGTATCCCGCGGACGGAGGTGCACGGGAGCGGACACGACGATACTACCACCCTCTGGCTCCTAGGAGCCACACCTGATTGCTGCGCAGCCACCCTTTTGGAAGCAGGGAGAACGGAAGAGCAGTTGCAGAGACACTTCAAGCCTCTGGTTCATCCAACGGTCCGGAGCCTGGACGAGAAGGCAAAGGCGCCACGGAATGCTCCAATGACAGAAGCCTAAAAGATAAGGTGCGTGTGACCACAGAACACCCGCGAGCGGGACCCCTGTTACCGCCGCCCTCCTGCATTTGCCTCCTTGGCTTGACTAACTTGGGTACCTAATTGGACCCTTACAACAAGGGGCGACAATTCCCACCCCCCAGACACAATCCACTGCTGAGCCACAAGGGCTCCATTACCAGTAAGCCCGAAGCCGAGGGGCAAAATATCGGCGCCTGGCTGGGGCCTAGGGGACCACACAACACTAGTGAGTAGCACCCCTGATCAATCCCAACTATTGGCAACGAACTCTCTGGGCACAGTTACCCCGGGATCCTCATTTTAGGCCCCACATAAGCAAGTGGCCTCAACTTTCACCCCCAACGGCAACCCAGCTCCTGAGCCCCAGGGCAACTGCTACTGCTATCCCAATATGGCCGCCAAGAATAAAGCTAGAGCTGCCACCATGGACTCCTTTGTTTCCACCAAGGCAAACACCCCCACCCAAGCCAGAACAAGCCCCTCCGAAATCACCCGGCCAAATGAGGGGGAAGCCACCGATAACCACTCTCAAATATTGGACGCTATTGCCTCATTGAAAACCCACATAGACTCTAAGATCGATGAGTTTAAAATAGACATACAACTCATTCGCCAGGACGCTCGCAACTTAGCTGAGAGGGTGACGACCATTGAGAATTCAACAGAGGAAACGTCCAGGGCCACCGCAGCCCTACAGTCCGAAGTCTCAGACTTGAAGAGGAAAGTTGCTTTCCTAGAAGAGAGGGCGGAGGAGGCCGAAGGCCGGGCTAGACGGGGCAAAATCAGGATCCTGGGAATCCCAGAGGGAAGCGAAGGTTCGAACACCACATCTTACGTCGAAACCTTGCTGCTACAGGAGATTGGGGCCGGAAAGCTGACACAGGGATTCGCGGTCAAAAGGGCCCACAGGTCCCTCCAGAAAAGCCCTCCCCCCCGGCTCGCATCCACGACCAATAATAGCTAAAATACTGAACTTTCAAGATAGAGAAACGATTTTAAGACATTCCAGGGAAGAAGGTTTTCATCACCCTCTCCTTCCTCTCTACTCCCTCCTACCGTATCTCCTGCTCTTATCTAGACATATTCTTTCCACTCTTCTCCCTCACACCTTCTTGCCTCCCCTCTTACTTCTGCTTCTACCTCCACTCATACCTCCCATTCCCTCTCACACCTCTGTCCCTCTCCACTCTCACCTTACCTCAGCAATAATGTAAATTGGTCCTTGTACTGTTTTCTAGTTGTGATTCAATTTCCATTTTATGCTTGTTGTATATTTCTTGTTACTCATGTAAAGCACTTTGGATTAAAGTGCTATATAAATTCAATCAAATACAAATACTTTAAGATTGTGCTCACTTTGCGTTTCTTCAATTAGGTTCACCTTTGAGTGATCGCTTTTCCCCATTTTATCTGTTGAATTGGATTATGCTTCTTTCATTAACACAGAAATAATGAATGTGTATCACAGAGATAGGCTGCCATATGTATTGAGCACAACACTACACAGACAGCATCAATCATTAACACAGAAGTAATGGATGTGTATTACATAGATAAGCTGCCATATGTATTGAGCACAACACTACACAGACAGCATCAATCATTAACACAGAAGTAATGGATGTGTATTACATAGATAAGCTACCATATGTATTGAGCACAACACTGCACAGACAGCATCAATCATTAACACAGAAGTAATTAATGTGTATTACAGAGATAAGCTGCCAAATATATTGGGCACACTGCACAGGCAGCATCAATCATTAACACAGAAGTAATGAATGTGTATTAGAGAGATAAGCTGACATATGTATTGGGCACACTGCACGGGCAGCATCAATCAATTACACAGAAGTAAGTAATGTGTATTACAGAGGTAAGCTGGCATATGTATTGGGCACACTGCACAGGCAGTATCAATCATTAACACAGAAGTAAGAAATGTGTATTACAGAGATAAGCTGCCATATGTATTGGGCACACTGCACAGGCAGTATCAATCATTAACACAGAAGTAAGGAATGTGTATTACAGAGGTAAGCTGGCATATGTATTGGGCACAACTAGCACGATAATGTGTTACATCAGTGACAGTGCCGTCTTGCACTGTGGACACATAGATCATTAAAATGTGTTGTGTTATAAAATGTTCTTGTCTGCTGTTGGTGACATGGAATTTTCATGTTCCACTTTAGAACTGATTATGAAATTATGGCTTTTGGTCAGTTTTTCTGCTGTAAAATGCACCATTTCAACCCCATATTTGAAAATAAATTCTTGGAGAGGGATCCCCCCAAACCCTCTCTAGATCTTTACAGCTCCCTCGGTCGCCCCCACTATTTCAGGAAAATATGAACACATACACACTGAAAGAAATCACAAGCACCTGACCTTGTATCATTTAATGGAGGGGCTCCCTAAAATACTCACTGCCCCTGACACCAAAAGCTAGCTATCTTTGGGACTGCGTTGCCACATCACTGCCTGCTATTGCATCAAAGGTCACACAATATCTCTTTTTAATAAACTGCTTTGGGTGAGGTTGTTGACATTTGGCTTGCCGGCCCACTGGGTGACAAAAAGTTAATGCTTCGGCCCCACAGTCAAAAATGTTGGACAAGCCTGGTCTAGAGCCTCTCTTGCTTGAGTCAGATGCCTAACACCTACAAAACTGTCCTGCTTTCTGAGACCTGTCTGCCTCCTGACTTCCCTAAACATGTAAGAATGATTCAACATTAGTATTCTTGCCATCTTTTCCCCTACTGGCTTGTCTTATGTGAAGGGTTCGCACTGAGAATCACCCCGCTGGGAGTTTTCCCCAGTCACTGTCAAATTTTCGTAAGCTCTGCAATATTGTCTTGTTGATCAGTTAACCTGTGTCAGACCTTCCTGACGTCGTACCCAGCATTGAAAAAAAAGTTCACAGAAACATGCACATGAAATAACCCTTTTCCTTCAGAGATTTCGTTTCATAACACTGTTCACACATGAAGCCCAACCCTATCCAGCACACACACTCTGGCTTTACATTCAGGGCTTGTACTTATCTTTGATCTGGAGCACCATGCAGCGACCCCGAGCGAGTAGCAGAAGACAATAACACATGCTCCGGTAGGCAGCGCACCGTTCACAGCCACAGCCCAGGAACACAAATACTTTGCGGGCTCACTGCCACGGCCTGGGGGATACAGATCACCGCTGTCTGACCTCGCTCCTCTCCAAAACCGCTTCATCTGCTCCGGTCTCACCACACCACACCTATACCGAGCTCATGAAGGTCGCAACAATCAGCGCCGAGCACAGACAGGTGTGAACCTTTTTAAGCTTGGGCGGCACGTGGACCAGGGTTCATGCTACACACTCAGCAGGATCCCCAGGGCCCAACAAACCCTCCCCTGGCAATGACGTATGACTCAGACAGGGGCAAGTTAGAACTGTCCTTTATTTTCCAAAACAGACATGGATCATACAGGGATCATACAGGAAAAACAAAATTCTCCAGCAATCACACCTCCTGAGCCTGTGTCGCAAGTTTTTATTACACAATGGCGTCACAACAGCTAACCTCTCCCCAAAAACCTATGGCCCATTCTATTGGGTGGCTCGGGTGATATTACCTATGGGAGTCGCCTATGTGAGTGGCCTAAATGGTCCTTCCAAGTCAGGTGGGTTTTCCTGAGCCTTCCCCAAAAACTATCTTTTACATTGTTGCATGGTTGCAGGATGGCCATTGGCCCTTGCCCCATTACACACCACCCCAGGATTTGTACTCCCTGATTAGCTGGATAGGGTCCCCCCAGGCCTGGGACCCTGCTCTATTCACAGTACTCCGTGTACCTTCTCAAGGTAATGAGAAAGACTAAGTCCCAATTGTTGCCACTGGTATAGCCACCTAGCTTGGGAGAGTGCCTGCAGGTTGCAATGTTTGTTGGGCAACACATGTAACAATTCTGACTGACCGCTGGGAAACACTTCTCTTCCCACCACGGGTAAAGGGCTATTGTTCGGCTTGGCTGAGTCACTTGGGTGAGGACCGAAGAACTGAGCTTTTCGGTCTGCAATTAGTGAGGATTTATTCTGTTATTCTGCAGGTGGCTCCCTGCCCTGAGAGCCAGGAATGTTTCACCCACCCTTGTCCTTGGTTGCGAGCACTGGCCCTTTGCTTCGTGCTGCAGAATCTGCATCTCTTCATTCCTTATTCTGAGGCCTGTGGCTTCATGTGAATTCACTACAGCCATTTTATGGTTTCCCTACATCCCTACATATATATATATATCGGTAAAAAAAGTTTGTTAACGGAACGTTATGGTTCAATTGCCCTACTGAAAACATGTGAAATTCAGTAAAAAGTCTTTGTTTAAGGGACATCATGGTTCCAAGTAAAACCGAAAAACCCTTGAAATTCGGCAGTTATGGTCAGCTAAGCAACCATAACTCGTGCCACCACTGTGCACTAAGACTAACACCCAGAACATCAAAGATGACCTTACAAATGTCATTGATGACATCATATGTCTGACTCACTCTTTTTTCCTTCACTGATATATGTAGGGCAGTAACAGGCAGGAACTAAAAAGTCACTATACCATAGTAGAAAGTGCTACGATGACAGCACAGATGACATTACATGTCTAGCTCCTTTTTTTTGTTCACTGACATAGGAAAGCCACGGGGCTTTCCTCACTGTCAGTCAGGAGTTAAGAAGTTAAAAGTGCTATATTTGTAGTCCCTAGCCATCTCATATATTCTTAAAATACTTTCCTTAGGTGACGGTTACATTCTATCATACATATGTATAGAAGAAGAAGGAATCCAGAAACACAAGAATCTTTTCAGTCCATGAAGTTAGTTAGGTCGGGTATGAACATTTTGTGTTAATACTGCAGTTTTTTGTGCTTGCTTTACGTTCCCTGTATATGCTTATATTTGTATGCATTAAGCTCTCTTTATGTTTTTGTGAGTAATAGTGCAATTATGCAGTAAGGGAAGCATACATAGATACTTATGTTTCACAGTATGTGAAAATCTCTAATGGAGGCATTTATCAATTTAGTACGCAACATGGGAAGATTGCAAATATTGCACCTCTGTAGTGCATGCTGTAGACAATGCTTATATTTCGTCATGAGTTTGTTCATGTACTGAAAGAACTCAGTAATGCAATGGGTTTTTTTCAGCAATGCATTGCTTAATGAAATACGTGGCATATCTTAGTTCTTCAATCATCTCTGATACTTTTCTGCCAATATTATAATGAAAATCCTTTGTGGAGGCTCTGCATGAAAACTAAATGTACATGTGATGTCATCAGTGATGTCATCAATGACATTTGTGATGTCATCTTTGATGTCCTGGGTGTTAATCTTAACAGTGCACAGTGGTGGCGCGAGTTATGGTTGCTTAGCTGACCATAACTGGCATATTTCAAGGGTTTTTCGGTTTTACTTGGAACCATAATGTCCCTTAAACAAAGATTTTTACTGAATTTCAGGTTTTTAGTAGCGCAACTGAACCATAACATTCCTTTAACAAAGTTTTGTTACTGAATTTCATAGGTTTTAGTAGCGCATCTTAACCATAACATGCCTTTAACAAAGAGGTTTTACTGAATATACACTTTCATCGTGTGAATTTGGGAGATGTTTACTAGGATTCCCTTACTTTATATACATGTAACATAGAACATACTTAACCCCCTGCTAATGATTTTTGAAGGCCACGGACTGTGCGTATGTCCGCGGACGGTCGTGGACGACATCAACACTACCCATACACTCAGGGGGTATCTGAAATTGTTCTATCATACCATATAAAAACTGTACAAGTTTAAAAAGCAGCACATAAACACATTATAAGCAATAATAAATAAGCAGTGGAAGCTACACGTCTAACACATCAACCATCCATTTAAACACCATATGTAATGAAATGGATTATACCATAACAGAAAAGATATGCCTCCAACATAATTATGTCACAGAAACTGCAGAGCTAGTGGCGACAGTAGACAAACACAAGACAACCAATACAAATTACCAGAAACTAGTAAGTAAACTTCATTTTTCTTAGATATTTGTATACTTTTTGATTGAGGTACAGAACAATTATCAATTATGTATTTGTGTTTTTCACACAGAAATGTGCAGTACTTTGGAGTGGCTCGAGGAGAATTTTCCACGTGACGAAATGTCGGAAGATAGCGATAATAATGGTACACACTTCTCTGCATAAGCAAATTAATAGTCAGTACTTTATGTGTACTTAACATATATATATATTTATTTTTGACAGACCATGGAACAATTGAAGAAATTCCACCAAAAGACACAATGCAAGACACCTTGCAATGCATAGAACAGAAAGTGGACATGCTGAAAGATAATTTCAATGGTTTAAGGCAATTTGTGGAGGAGCACGTGAAAGGAAAAATGAGATGCCACTGTACTACCTGTACCTGTCCCGCCTCTCCATGTCCAAGTGAAGTATCCCCAAACCCACACGAACAACATAAATGTTTCGACGAAACCTCCATCCCCTCATCCCCTCACAACCATCCTTTGCGAACCCCTAATTCCCCTATATTTGTTTCCGTTTCTGATTCCCCCTCTCTTTCTTAATTGCTGTATATGTGTATAAAAAAATAAATGTTATGTTAGGTTTAATGAAATTGTTTGTGTCAAATATTTATTTTTTAAACAGTTAAAATGACTGCAGACAGCGCGCCTGTCCGGCCTGTCCCTAATTAACAAAATATGGATGTCTTAAAGACACTGCACCTATCCGTACCATTTGCAACCAAGATGAAACTGTTCTTAGAACACTCCAGCTGTGCGGGATGTCCGTAAATCAACAAAATGGGGGTGTCCTAAGAACACTTTACCTCTCCGTAGCGTTCGCAACCAAGATGAAACTGTTCTTAGAACACACCAGGTGTCCGGGATGTCCGTAAATGAACAAAATGGGGGTGTCCTAAGGACACAATACCTGTCCGTACCGTTTGCAATCAAGATGGAACTGTCCGTAGAACAGGCGCAGTGGCCGCGATGTCCGTAGGCAAACAAAATGGAGGTGTCCTAAGGACACTATACCTTGCCGTACAGTCTGCAGAACATCTACGCACATGCGCACCACACCCGTAAATCCTGCGAACATCACGCCTGTCTGTAACTATCCGTCTCACTTGTGTCGCACTTTTAAATAGTGTCAGGACCTGAACACTGTCCGTAGAACACCCGCGCGCATGAGCACAAGCGTTCTGTGCATTTGGTGTCCTGCGGACACCCATCGCCTTCGCGGGCGTGGTCACGACATCATCATGTGACCGCACCGACGCTGAGCATGTGTCTTAATTTCCACACTTTGTCCGCTTGCCCAACATTTTAAAATAACTTATCCAGACAATTCAAATTATTTTACAGTAAAAAATCAGGATTGCACATGTCCCAGACAATGGCCCTAGCTTTCCACATATTTTTGGGAACTTTTTGAACACTTTTGAGTGGGCGATATGGTCACGAGGCGCACCTCTCCACTCCTATAAAAGGCCACACCCCAGAGCTCATCTTCATTGTACCTCTGGCTATAGGAGTTTGACTTTTGCTGCCTTTAGTGCTCTAGCGGAGATTACCTCACCATCCCTACTGACATCCATGGCTGCTGTTGCTACATCAGCCTCAGCACCACCGCCACCTCCCCAAGGGCCTGCAGAGGGGAATACGCGTGAGGATGTAGAGAACGAGGATGAAGAGAATGAGGTGGAGGAACTCCCTACTACCAGCACTCGCCGGGAGTCGTGGGTGTGGCGGTTGTTTACCGTTCATGGTAACATACTAAAAGCACGTGCAAACAAGGTCACCTGTAACCAGTGCAAATTGGAGCTGAGTCGTGGGAGACGTGGGTCGTACAGCTTTGGTACGGCATCCATGAAGCGACACCTAACTTCGTTCCTCGGTGCAGACATTCGCAAGGTTGTACCATGTAAAGAACGTAGTAGGTTGAGTTCCTCCGCAGCATCTTCCGTTTCCGATCCTGTCACCACAAGAGACAGTCCTGTGGGACTGCGCTTCACAGGCCATTTGCGATGCTGTTGACCCTTACCTTTCGAGGGTCACAATATTGTGTATGTACTGCGACGCAGTACTCTGCAGGGGGGAGAGTCTTTGAAGTGCTTTCGAGACTACGGTCACGGAGCACCAGAAGAGCTGCTACCTACCTAAATAAGGCACACCCTACATCTTCCTCTCTCCACCTGCCCTTTCTTATCCCCGTGATTGGTGTCCGTTCCTTACCCTCCTTTCCCCTCCTCTCCTAGTGTGTCGGGTGTAGAAAAAGCCAAAAAAATATAAAAAACAACAAAACATTTTTTTTAAAAAGGCTCTTTTCAGAACCGCCTTTCTGAGTTTAAAAAGTAAAACTATCAAGTAAACGGTGCAGGTCCCTACGCATTTTTTAAAAGTCCGCAGACAGTCCTAGGACAGATAACATTTTGGGGTGCAACCCTAGCAAAACCAATGCACTTTTCTCTAAGATTAAGTGGAGGCTCTGAAAAGAGCCTTTTGTTGGTGTTTTGTGTGTTTGAAAAACTGGGATTCGCTAACATGTAATGCAAAATAGATGACTATACTTCCAAAAAAGGTCGCAATGCATTCTGGACATTTCGAATAGAAATCTGATTGCCAGCATATGTAAGATGGACTCCATCTCTGAGAAAAATGAATATGCTACGAAACATAATATTTTCATTGTGGAAAGAGGACATGCCAACATCTCTTAGAAAGGCACAAACAGCCTTATTCACATTGTGCCTCGCTTTCTCCATTTGTGGACCAAAGGAAGAAGACCGCAGCCACATTTGCCTTTGCGCAATACGAGAAACAATTACGTGGGAATTTGGAAACATGTCCATGACCTTCCCAAGTCCTTCCTCAATTGCTAATTGCAAAGAAATTCCAGACACATGTCCTAAACTGTTCCCTCCACAATGAATTATAATTATGTCTGGATGACGCTCTGTCTGTAAAGTAGTACAGAGAGGTACCAAGTCCAGCCACTTCATTCCACGCACTCCATGCAAGTGCACTTCCACATGAGGGAATCCAAGGTCGGCAGATATACCACAAGGTTCTGCATGCACCTTCAAACAATGTATCCATGAGTCTCCCAAAATCCAGATAATCTGTTTTCGAGCACACACAGCCATAGCTGTCTGTTCTCCTCTCAGGAAAAAGACGTCCTCATTAAATCGCTCCGTACACAACACACTCACTAAACTTTACTGACCAATCCCTAGCTCCACTCATTCTCATTTGCATGCCTCTCCACGCCAGAATCCCTGTATGTATTACGCGCTGCCCGCAGACTATCGCCATGTCCGTGGACATGTAGAAGATCTGAGCGTGGCACATGTACATTTTAATAGTGTTCCCCATTTCCCCTTTAAGGTGGGCTCTGAAAAGAGCCGTTTTTTATGTTCTTTTTGCAGATGCCTGACAGACACCTGTTATTTTGTATTTTTTTGGGGTTTTTTTCTTCTTAGTTTACTCCTAAAATCATCACATAACCTTTTCCAAAGTAAGCCTTACATTCCAAAAGAACATGGCGTTTCCCAAAAAAGATAAAGATACACCATCTGCTTCGAAAGAAGCCGCATTACTCGAAACAATGTTCTCATGACTACAGAAAAACATAACAGCTCTTAGCATGAAAGCATGCATGCCGCGATTGATTGCACACCTGGCAATGCTTTGATCAGGACAAAAAACAGAACTGTTGTCCCATTTTCCTGTAGGTAGTAATCCAGAAAAAATTACTTTCGCATTTGAAAGGATGTTGATTACTGCTTGAACCAGCTGTTCCAAATCTCCCAACAAAGTAGGGGAACTCACGTAGCCCAAATGGAAAGAACCATAGTGCAAAACTACCACATGGGGACTTTTCATCCTACGCATATCTCTGCAAACTTGGCGAATTGCCTCTACATTGCAGTCAGTCGCATCGCTCCACACCACCTCCACTCCTCTGACATCGAAATTGTTTGCCACATGCCTGCCTTGAGAATAGAGCTGTAAACCATGGACAAACATATCTCTGAGCACCAACACCCTGACTGTCTCCACCTCTGCCATCTTCACTACACACACTCTCTTTCTACACAAATGAAAAACGTCAACATCTGATTGGCTGATCCCGACAGTCCCCTTTCCATGTTGGGTTTGCTATAAAAACCCATATGTGGCACGCTCTACCCGCAGACAGGCGCGGTGTCCACGCGGCACCTAACTCTTAGCCAGCCCTTCCACCCTTTCCCCATCACTCGCAAATCCATTCCCTCAATGGACACAGCTAAGCAGTCACACAACCATCCACCAATCACATCCAAGACCTCTACATCTAACTCCATCATCAGAGTTCCGCACTTCGAATGTACTGGTGATCACTCTGAATACAAGTCTCATATCATTGGAAATCACCTACTACAAAAACTACTGTGCAAGTCTCGAAGATTTCTTCTTACAGCTCCATGCATAGCCACATGCATGATTGCAAAGTACAGGTATGCATAGTCTATTCAGAGTACATGTACAGCTCTTATGATTCCATATAAACAAAGTAATGCCACTAAATCTGCATAGGCAATACACACATGCCAACGCTCTCGCTTTAAGCGGGAAACTCCCGATTATTCATTGAAAAATCGCACTACTTTTTACTATCTCCCCCATAACCTATACATACATGTCAACACCCTCCAATTTACGCGCGAAAGTCGATTTTTCATTAAAAAATGTCACAATTTTTTACTGTCTCCCGCCTAAATTGATGCTAATCCCAAAGCGACCGTATGAGAAAAATAAACGTTCCGGATTGCTGTGGTGAAATCTCCCTCTCGGGTGCTTCCGATTGTTCGCATGTCTAGTTATAATATGAAATTATTGAAATTTTTCCCATCTACTATAATGAACTATCACTTCCAAATCTCACTGCTATCTACAACACAGCTGCAAAAAAACAAGAGAATTTCATGAACTTAAAATTCTACTCATTTGCGAAGCAGGTTGAACTAACATACTGCAAATAAGATATAAAGGCTGCACATAGTCAAATGAAATGCATGCATGCACTATGTTCAGATATCAAACGACAGTACTACCACAAAAGCATAAAAATCAACATGTACATTAACATCAGTGCTATAAAGACGCAAAATTACTAACTTCTTCCTTTTACAATTGCAGTGAAGACCACTCTCCTGAAAATAAATAGCATCTAAACTACAAACAACATATCCGAAGAAACCTGCTCATTCCACAAAAAAAGTAAATACAATACTACCTTTATATACTTACTGTTCCTCAAAGAGACTGTGTGGTTCGTTCATGTAATTTGCGCACCAGAAACGGGTCAATTTGAACTTCTGGATCCTGCTGCAGTATCCACTCTTTTGGAACATTATACAATTCATCCATTGCACTCTAATGACAGCATAGATGATGCAATAGAAACTTACCAAATGCGACAAACCAAACGTGCATCAATGAGTAGATGGGAAAAAAGTATAGAAGCACGTGCATTTCCTCTACTATTTCCTACTGGCAAAGGAGGGCGATGCAATGATAGACCCACTCAGATAACAGCATCAGAATACCGCTCATTACGAATGTATTCAGAAGATCCCAGATTTAGACAAAATGTGGAGTACATATTCCACCTACTCTTTGAAAGTGAACTAGCAACCCTATGTTACGGAGTTGTACACATATTTAAATCAGGAACTCACTTTCAAAATATGTCAGCTACGCAATTAATACAAAAAGATCAAGAAAAAGATGACGTTTTACAATCAAGCATAACAAATCTGTTTGCAAACATGCGTGGTACGAAAGAATACTGGTTCCGCCGTCACGGAGATGTACGTTGTATGATCAGAAACCTTGGACCACCCACTTGGTTTGTTACATTAAGTTGTGCAGAATATGCATGGGAAGATTTACATAATTTCCTATGCATAGCAAACAAAAGAAAAACCAATATAGATATACTAACACCTGGAGAACTTTGCTCTCTAGATCCTGTTAATGTTTCAAGATATTTTCACCATTGTTTCATTGCTATGCTACACTTTATTTGTAATAAAACTGTTCCTCCCCTCGGAGAAGTGCAACACTTCTTTTGGAGAAAAGAATACCAAGCCAGAGGAGCACCTCATATCCCCATGCTTTTATGGATTAAAGGTGCACCTAAATTTGGTCAGGACAGTGATGCCACTGTTTTGCAGTTCATCCAAAAATATGTCACTTCTGAAATCCCTTCACAAACGAGACATAGTGACCTTCATGGACAAATTGTACAATTTCAAAGACACAAATGTGGCAAATATTGTCAGCGCAAATACAAAAACAAAGGGAAATACTACACCAAATGCCGCTTTGGTTTCCCTAGACCAGTTACAGAAACAGGTGAAGTGAAGAATTTCATGTCTTCAGTTCGACATAGTGTTAAAGGTAAATCACCTAAGAACACGCATTACATAAAAAGAACAGAAGAATCAAAATATATCAATGATTACAATGCATTCATTGCCCTCTTATGTAATGCAAACATACATATGCAGTACATTGCAGAAGATTCCACTGCAGTTGCACGATATGTTACAGCCTACTTAACAAAAGCAGAAAAAACAGAGCTGCAAGACCTCTGGAATGGCCTATCATCAGACAAAACACTATCTCAGAAATTGTACAACCTAGGCATAAAAATGCTCTCACATAGAGAATGTGGCGACTGTGAAGCTGCAGATCGTTTAACCGGTACTGCTTTGTATGAAAAGTCTGAAAATATATTATGGCCAAGTCTTGGTCCTGCTAAATCTAGAAAAAGAGTTCTCAAATCATATGAGGACATAGAAACAATAGCCAAAAATGATCCCAACAGTCAAGACATTTTGAAAAACAATTTACTAGACACATACTACCCAAACAGGAGTACCACTTTGGAAACCATGTGTCTATACCACATAACCCAAAACTTTGCATACAAAAATAATATAAAATCCGATGAAAGCAAAGGTAGATATAGAGTGACAGATTGTGAAGGCAGCTTAGTGAAACTTACCAAACGAAGCTTAATTAATCATGTCAAATTGTCATTAAAAACTACTCGACAGAAAAAACTATATTACATGTCCCTGCTACAACTTTTTAAACCATGGAGAAAAGAAGAAGAGATACTAGATAACTATGACTGCTATGAAGATGCTTTCAAAGCAAATGAAAGCACTATCACCGATGTGAACTTTACACAGTACAAAACAATGTTGCACAATGAACAGCAACACGAAGAAGAACTCCAGGCCCAACTAGATAAGTACACTTCCGACAGTAGTCAACCTTCTGTAACAGGAAGCCAAGAACCACTAGGACAGCCACTAATAGCAAATGAGGCAGAATTAGCTATGACAGAAATGGAAAACACCATGTGACACTATGAAGAAGATACAGAAGACTTAACTGTACTACAATCAAAACTTAACAAAGACCAGTGCACCATTTTTGAAGAAGTAACAAAAGAAATTGCACATGGTGTACAACACAAAAATAAAGAATGTACCTGCCAAAATTACAAACCATACTGCTGTACGTCAGTGGTGAAGCTGGTTCAGGCAAAACATTCTTAATCAAAATCATCAGCAAGTTCCTTCAACAATTGACAAACATCAAACTGTCAGCTATTGTAACTGCCTCCACAGGTTTAGCTGCCTACAACATAGGCAGTGTCACTTTACACTGATTACTACTCCTTCCAGTAGAACACCAAAACAAATTAGACTATTACAAACTTTCTACAGAAGCTGCAATGGAAACTACGCAGAGTATTAAAACAAATGAAAATTCTACTAATAGAAGAAGTGAGCATGGTCTCCAACCTAATGTTGGCTTTGGTTCACCTCAGATTGCAAGAAGTACTTAAAACAAACTACGAAGAACTCTGGAGGAAAACACATTATTGTATTCGGAGATCTTCTGCAATTTACACAAGTGAAAGGTGAACCTATTTTTAAAAACTTAGGACACAAACTCTGCCGTAAAACTGTTGGCAGCATAGGAAATGTCAACCTTTGGCAACATTTCCAATACAGAGAATTAACAGAAAACATGCGTCAATCTGCAGACCTCACTTACGCCAACATTTTAAAAAGTATTAGAGTTGGTGTACTATCTCAAGAAGCACAAGCGATTCCAATATGGCGGCGGGTAGGGAGTAGCTGTGCCGGCCGTGCTCTCCCGGGCAACGAGTGGAAGTACAGAGGTCCACCACCCCGCGGTACTTCAGTGGCCCGTGTGGAGTTGGGGCTGAACTTCAGGCATCCATCGGGGGGTCTGAAGAGCACGAAAGAGAAAGGAAACGCCGCCCTTGAAGTGTGTTGGGGCCGGCGGGCTCCGGCCGGCAGAGGAGCGGGGAGGCTGTCCCAAGCGGCGTGAGCGTCAGCGATGGGAAGAGGAGGTGAGCGGCCCCCTTGAAAGCGGGCGCGCAGCGACGAGGGCTCCATTGGCTGCGGGATCAGAGTCCCGATATTAAAATAGCTCCGTGGGCTCGGACGGAGGAGTCCCCCCCGGTGGAGCGCACCGCCGCATATGAGCGGCCCTGGTGGGAGGCGCTGAGGAGGAGCGCCACGTCCAGGTTCACGGCTGGGGAGGAGGCGCCCCCCGGAGAGCGGCCGCTCGGCTAAGGGCCGCGCCCGGGTCTGGGTGTCTGACCGAGGGAAGACTTCAGCGTGGGAGGAGGAGAGGCCCCCCACTGATATAGGGGTAGAGGCCTGACTCGAGAGCTGCGGCGGGCCGCCCCCTGGAAGTACGGAGCCGTGAAGCACGACACCGCAGTGTGCATGGGGAGAAGTGCGGGGGATACGAGGACTCCAGCAATCAACCCAGTAACAAGGCAGCTCTGAGGGGGAAAAACTGGTGAGGGCCTGGGCTAAGCAGGGCTGTTTGCTGGCCTCCCCCCCCTTTTTTGTCCTCGCCAGGTTGGGCTGCAGGCTGTGGCTAACTTCTGGAGAACTGTGTGGGCAGGCGGACCAGCAACGGTCGGCAGGCCGGGGGTTGGCTGGAGGTATTGGGGGGCCGGCCCGTCTAGAGTGAGCAGCTAGATACCCCGGCAATTACCAACCCCCCGCCCCCGACGGGGGCCAGGCTGAGGACATAACGCACTAACCCCAATTGAAGCGCCGTTGGGCGGAGGAGGGGGCAGTAAGAGGAAGTCAGTTTGCGAGCACCGGGGCAACAGATTAGCCCATTTGGAGGAGATTGGGTGGAAGGCTGCTGCCAGTTGGACCCTACACAGGAGACTCGGGTCTTCGTTGATGGCCACCCGCACTAAAAGCAAGAGTGGAAGGGCGCAGCAACCTCCCCGGGACTCTCAGAGCACACTCCACTCTGTGGCCGCTGCAGAATTTGGGGGAAAGCTCTAGGAACGATAACGAGGATATGGAGAGGAGTATGTCAACAGAAAGAATGCAGGAGCATCCCCAGAGGCATGGCCAAGATCTTATGGGGGAAATTCAGGCGCTCCACGCAAACCTAGCCAAGACCCTACAAGACCAGTTTCAGCTAATGTGAGCCGATCTAAATGAAGCTCTTGGGGAGATTAAGCGGGAAATTAAGCAATTGGGAGAAAGGACGGACCTCCTTGAGAGGGGTCTGCAAGAAGTAAAAAAAAAGAGACTAAAGCCAATAGTGAGGCGTTGGAGCACCTGGATGTAGCGACCCGGAACCTGGAGATACAGATGGAGGACGCCGAAAACAGGTCCCAGAGGATTAATATAAGAGTCAGACAGCTGCCGGAATCCATTTTGGACAAGGACTTGAAACAGGAATTGCAGGGTGTGTTTGCAGATATCCTGGGAGAGGTCGCCCCGGGCGACATCGAATTGGACCGGGTTCATAGAGTTGGAAGGCTGGATAAAGGTCCTGCCTCAAGGCCGAGAGATGTGCTTGCCACCTTTTCCAGTTACGCTCAGAAGGAGGCAGTGCTTCTGGCTGCAAGAAAGAAGGAACCGATCATGTTTAGAG